>NC_058135.1:223568858-223636728 GCF_016433145.1 Gracilinanus agilis | reverse complement strand
AGATGTGTAGAATAGAAGAGACAGGGGGGGAGGGGGAGGGAACCATTGGTGTACAATACTGCATGTAAAAACCAGACTTTGGATATGTCAATTATATTTGAACTTTTCATTCCTTTTTTTTTTTTTTAAATTATTACTTTTGAGAAGAGATAGGGGAAAGGTTATAGTGGGAAATGTAGGTAATAATAAAGGAAAAAAAAATTTTTTTAAAAATGAAATGGGGGGCAGCTGGGTAGCTCAGTGGATTGAGAGCCAGGCCTAGAGACAGGAGGTCCTAGGTTCAAATCTGGCCTCAGCCACTTCCCAGCTGTGTGACCCTGGGCAAGTCACTTGACCCCCATTGCCCACCCTTACCACTCTTCCACCTATGAGACAATACACCGAAGTACAAGGGTTTAAAAAAAAAAAAAATGAAATGGTCAAAAAAATGAAGTGTTTACCCTTAGAAGATATTATTTTTAAAAATACAGCTTAAAATGAAAAGACATATGGTCCTTTTCTCCAAATACAAAAATATTCATTATATTATAGTTAGCACACGGTGTTCAACAGGCAGTGACTATTCAAATATAAGTCATTAACTATACCAAATATTTTTAATAAGTACATTTCTAAGAGGTAAATGTTTAGTTATAAAGATCAAAACAGATAAATGGAACCTAGTTGTATTCCAGGCATTTAATACACATATAACATGCAATCTAACTCAATACATATCATCATTACCCATATCCCAAACTATAAGGAGGAAAAATGTGGACACAAGAGCTCCAGAACTACATATACAAGTCACAATAATATTAACTACTTAATATTCTGATAAAAGCAGCTGGATAAGCAACTGCCTCAAAACTTTAAACACGTCTCCCCCCACCAAAGTAGTACCCAGATAAATGTAATTCAGGGATCCATATTCATGAACATTAGCCAAAGGTTTGACAATAGTCTTTGTACAGTTAATAAAAAGAAAACAATTTCCTTTGGACTTCCAAACCACCATAATTAGCATTATTACCCTTGTAAAGAATCTCTCAAATCGTTTAGAAAATGGAAATATCAGCAACTGGCAGAGAAATCTTAGCTACTTAAGATTTCTTATAAGGTTCACTTTTAAGTGAACCCCAAACAAGCATCTATGGAATACTAGCACCAATCACATTGGAAGGTCACAGACAGGGGGTCATTCCAACCCTGGTTTCACAGGATTAGTAACAAAAACAAGTTCTCTTCAATGGACCCCAAATCTGGAAATGTATTATATTTCCAGGTAGAGCATGAAAGAATGAAAGAAAAAAATTTAACCATTCATGCCTCTTGGTTTCATCAAAACATACTACAGTATAAAACAAAAAATTCAATTCATAAAGAACTGGAAATTAAAAGGATGTCCCTCAATTGGGGAATGGCTGAACAAACTGTGGTATATGATGGTGATGGAATACTATTTTACTATAAGGAATGCTAACAGGATGATTTTAGAAAGAGCTAGAAGACTTACATAAACTGATGCAGAGTAAAATAAGCAGAACCAGGAGAACATTATGCATAGTAACTGCAATATTGTGGAATGATCAAATGTGATAAAGCAAAATCACAGCAATACAATGATCCAGAAAATTCAGAAGGACTTATGAAAAAGAATGCTGTTCATCTCCAGAGAAAGAACTATTGGAGTAGAAATGCAGATGAAAACATATGATTTATCACTTGTTCATTTGGTTATATGGTGGAGGTTGGTTTTTTAAGATTATTCACTTACAAAAATGAATAATAGGGAAATTTAAAATTATCTACTCCATTCCTCAAGGAAGTTAAGATTAAAAAAAAAAAGAAATAAAGAAATAGGGTAAAACAACTGTTCCAAACTCCAAAATAAAGACAGTCTTAATAGAAACAGCTTGCACAGGTATCACTGGTCTAGGTAGATCATTTCCTCTGAAGCTCTAAAAAAATATCCCCAGGAGAGATTAAAAATAAAATATATACAAAGTAAATTTTAAATATACACATATACACAAAAAATATTACATACAGATATAAAAACAAATAAAAATAAAAGAAGTATTTAAAATTAAATTAACTTTCAGAACCAAAAAAAAAAGAAATTCAATTCGTTTCAATGGTCTGATAGTACGGTCATTAAAAGATGGTTCTAATTCAACAATCCTTTGTTTAATATCTGTGCAAATACCACAGGTTTTTCCTTTGGTTCCTGTCTCTGTCAGAAAGAAAAGTTAAGGGCCATACTTTTTTGAATGAGAAAGCTAGCACAGTCAAGTTTTAGTTGATTCTACAATTTCACCACTCAGACTCAGACTCAGAAAAGGAATCTGCTAGCTGGATCAAAAAGAAGAGCACACTAAAATTTGGTTATCTTCTTGCTGAGGTATAGAGATAAACGTTTTCAGAATAAGCAGATGGTCTTAAAGCTAGCAACTATATTAATAGGTTCAATAATTAAAATGAATTTAACATTGCTGAAAAGATCTATTTTTTTAACCCTTATCTTCCATTTTAGAATCAATACTGTGTATTGATTCCAAGACAGAAGAGCAGTAAAGGCTAGGCAATAGGGAGGTTAAGTGACTTGCCCAGGGTCACACAGCTAGGAAGTTTTTGAATCCAAGGCCTCTTATCTCTAGAGTTGGCTCTCAATCCACTGAGCCACCTAGCTAGCTGTCCCCCAAAAGATCTATTCTTGAGAATTCTAGTTAGATCTATGAGCAATCTATCAGAGAACAATATGCTAAAAATATCTTTCTTCATAAATGGCCAAATAAGGAAATTAACTGATTCAATATTTTTCTACTAATAAAAAGCATTTTAATGTGGTACCATTCAAGTTAATGTTTTTAAAGCCCAGAAATTATAAACCCCTAGTACATCTGTATAGCAATCTAAAGTTAGCAAAGCACTTTTTCACACATTATCTCAAAATTCTGTTATTACAGGCGTGCCCATTGGTCATCTAGCTAGCTAATGCACATGATGTGAGATTCAAATACAAGTATCTCCTATTTCCAAGTCCTGCTTCCATGTGCAAATTCTCATTTTAAAAAAAAAGGACAAATAAAAAACTAAACAGTTCCAATCCCCAGGACATGACTTCTGCACTTTTTTAAAGCACAGTGTCATAATAATCAAATTTAATGTGAAAAACCACCAATTTTTCTTTTACATTTCAAATTTAAAGAAAAGGGTGTGGGACATTAAAGAAAAACAAAACACCAAAATTTCTAAAATAGCCAGATTTTTTAAAACATCAACACACCAAACTTCTCTATTTTAAATTTTTTAAAGGCAAAGAAATAAATATTCATCTGTTGTTGATAAGGTAGGATTTAAACCAGGAAGGGTCCTTAGGAATTACTTAGTCCACTTCACCATTTTGCTGATAAGGAAATCTGAGACTTAGAAAGATTAAGTAATTTGTCCAAAGTTACAAAGGTAGTATTAAGCAAAGATATGGTTAGATTAAAACTCAGGTCTTCAGGTTCCAGACATCACACATGTTATTTCAGAGATAACATTCTAAAGAATTCATTTAAAGTTTTAAGGGAATTTTAATGTAACCAACCAACAAACATAATAAAAGTACATTTTCAGATGTCATACTAAGAGTTTACATTTAAACAGCAATTTCTCATAGATTATCTCATTCAAAACTATAATAGTGTTTCATTGTTCATATTTAAAAATTAAATTGACACTAAGCAGAAATGAACATTCACTGACAGCATGTGCAGACTTTTTCCTGGTTATACTGTGATAATTGCAGGTGAACAGCAAATATGCCTTCATAAAGGTCAATAAATAATATCATAGGTCTAGAAAAAAATATAGCACTGGTGACTTTTATTCATTTACCTACCAAAATGATTTTTGCTTAAACTTTAGTTTCAGAATGAATGCAATACAGTAATGTACCTCTCATACAGGTTATTGACATCTGAAATGGATCATTTGTTTAAATAAGCAAAATTTTTTTAAAATATTATCTACCATTCTTTTTTTTAATTCTGAGTTCCAAATTCTTGTCCTTCCAAAGCAAGCAATATATCATCAATCATATATGTGAAATAATGCAAAATATATTTTCTATATTAGATAAGTCTCTTACTGCATGAAGCTGATTTAGCCAATTTTGGTAAATACAATGAAATATTTTGGGTCACCCCAAACTAAAAGACAAGTAAACAAGTTGAAGATCATAAAAAGAAAGGATATCTGTATCTCAACCTAACCTTGCTTCTGAAGAAAGGATTTTTAGAATCCAAGTTATATCCAATAGGTTAAATGTGGCTTTATCTTGTTATAATGACATAAATTAAAATTCATTATAACCAATCAATGAATATTTATTAAGCACTTACTTTTTGCCAGTGAGGAAACAAAATAAAGCAAAAACATTCTCTGCCTTCAAGGAGCTCATACCCAATAGGGAAAACAATACATACAAACATAGGTATATACAAAATACAAAGGAACTGTAAGACAACCTTAGAAAAGAAGATACTTGCAACTGAGAGGAGAGGGAAATGAAGTAGATGTGTCTAAGTTAGTCTTGAAGAATATAGGGATTAAAAGAGTTGGAGGTTAAGAGGGGAAAACAACCTGCACAAAAAGCATGGAGATGGGAGGAAAAAATATCATGTTTGAGAAACAAGTAGGCCAGCAAGGCTGTACCACCAGTGCATGCATGGAGGGAAGCCAGGTTTTGAAGAGAAGTTATATCTGATCCCCAAAGTAAGAGGTAACCACCAGAATTTATTGGAGATGGGAGAATATAGTGAGATGGGTGCTTTAGGAAAATCGCTTTGGCAGGTATTTGAAGGACAGACTGGAGCTCGGGAAATTTAAAGTCAAGGAATTGTATACTTCAAACAAAAGATGAGGGACAGAACTAAGAAGGCAGACAGAAGAAAAGGGAGAGAATTCATAGAGACCGAAAAAACAAGTTTTGGCATCTGATTTGATAGGTGGATTGTAGGAAAGTAAGAAGTTGAGGATGACACCAAGGGCACAAGTGTGACTAGAATGTTGCTGTAACAAGAAAGTTAGGAAGGGGGGGAGCTGGGTGGCTTAGTGGATTAAGAGCTAGACCTAGAGATGAAAGGTCCTAGGTTCAAATCTGACCTCAGACACTTCCTAGCTGTGTGGCCCTATGCCCCCATTGCCTATCCCTAACCACTCTTCTGCCTTGGAACCAACTGTGAAGATGGAATTAACTCTTCCCTGCCCATTTTTTGATTTAATCACCAGAAGTGTATACACCCCACTTATCGTTAAGTATGGGGAGGTGATGTGTGCTATAGTAAGTGCCGAATCAGAATCAACTGACTGCCCCTTGGGCAGTCCCAAGCAAAGCTTTAGCTGCAAATGGTCCACATAAAATGGAAGGAAGGCACAGGAAGTGACAAAAGGAATGGCCTTTATAAGTGGCAAAAACTTCCTGTGAGGAGGTCTTTAGCCTTCAACTTGACCCTGGAGGAGCTCCGGCTGAGGATTGCTTTCTAATAGGACTACCACGTGGGTGAGTGAAAAAGGCTTGACTTCCTTTCCCTGAGTTGTTCTGAAGGTACTAGCCTCCAGAGAGGCTCCTCATCTTAGAGGAAGCTTTGTGGCTAAAACTCTTGTTTAATTTACCTCTGGGGTCCCTTTGCTGGGGCCTCTGCCTGGTTTGGACCAGGCCGGAGTAAATATCTATTCTCTCTGATTTTCTTGCTTTCACTCTTTCTCTTTTTGTTAATAAACTACCATAAAAAATCATTTGGAATTGAGTAATAATTCCTAGTGACCACACTTTTATAAATTTAGTCCAACCCTTTTATTTTTACCCCTTACATAATGCACAGTATTGATTCTAAGACTTCTGGTAAGGGTTTTAGAAAAAAAAAAGTTAGGAAGAAGAATCTACGAACATTCTTCAGGAAAGGGTAAGGATTACTAACAGAAACAATGTATTAGAAGAATAAAATAACAAGCACTGTTGACAAGTTAATCACTTGATACTGTTTTATATACTTCTGCAGAAGATGAAGAGTAGTAGAGCTCTGTGCCATAAAAGAAAAACCTCATACTGAACACTGTAACAAAAACATGCAGTAATAATATCAATAACAGCAGCTAATGGATAGAGTACTCTAAGTTTAAACAGAGCACAAAATATATTACACAAAGCATAAGATATATTATGTCATTTGGTTCTCACAACAGCCCTTCAAGGGAGATATTATTATTCCCATTTTACAGATAAGGAAACTTGAGTCATGACTTACCTAGAGTCATAGAGCTAATAAATATCTGAAACAGATTCTGAGCTCAGGTCTCTGGTTTCAAGACAGAAAGAGTGGTAAGCCCAGGGTCACACAGCTAGGAAGTATCCGAGGTCACATTTGAATCTAGGATCTACTACTGCCTCTAGGCTTGATTCTTAATCCACCAAGTTACCTAGCTGCCACATTGTTTAAAGCACATTTCACCCCCTTCACTGACTTTTGAAAGATATTCAATTTACCTGATGTTCCTTCACAAAGGTCATTGTCTGATGCTACATCTCCAAGTTAAATGGAAAATTCTTCAATTTGGGAGAAATCAACGCCCCCTCTCCTATAGGAGTTCACTCCTGCAGTCAGAATACAGACCTCAATCCTCTGTGCATGTCAATGAAAGAAGGGGATTTCAGAAGAGCAAGTGTGCCTTTAGCCAAGCCTATTTATGAGGTTAGATACCTAGTGACAGGAAAGGTACCTTGTGAGATATCTAAATGGCCAAAGGGAATTTAAAATGCTAACCTTGGGAAGGGCTTTAGAAATCATGTAGCCTAATGCCACTCATTTTACAAATGAAAGAACTGAAACCAGGAACCGGAGAGGGCTGGCCCAAGGTCTAATCACTGCTCCCCATAGCAAGGAATGGTAGAAAGAACCCTAGATTAAGAGTCTGAAAAGATGTAATCAAATGAAATAATATATGCCATGAAACTATTATTATTATTATCAACATTATTATTGTTATTATCTACATTTGAATCACACCTCTGACTTTTAACTAACTGCGAGATCAAGGGTAATTTAATTAACCTCCTTAAGACACCTCAGTTTCCTTGTCTGTGGTATCCCTAGAGAAAATAATGCCAAGAGTGGTTACCTCACAGTATGGTTTTAGAAGATCAAAATGTGATCATATAAGGTAAGAGTTCTGCCAATCCTAGAAGTGTTATACATTATACATTATTATTCTATCCTTGGATGGATCTTCTCTATGGAGGGCTCTCACCTCTTTACTGGTACTCCTCCCAGCAATGCAAATCACAACACACCAGTTCATCCTGATCCTATAGGACTGTGGTCCCAGTTCTGCCAATGTTCTAACAGGCTTTTTTCTATCTCTGGTCATTGTATATACATACAGCAATGAAAACCCTCTGACTCTTCCATCTGTGAACTCTCATGCCTACTGCATGAATGATTGTTTTCTAGTCAGATTCTTCTCGTGATGCCATCCACAGTTAAAATTATTAGAGCTAGAACTACCAACCATCTTCAGCTCTTTAATCCAGGGTTTTTTCCCTCTATCAATTCAATTATAAAAAAATTTTTAGTACCTGCTATTGCGCAAGGCACTGTGCTACATGCTGGGGATATAAGGACAAAAAAGAAACAGCCCCTGCTCTCAAGAAGCATATACTTTACTTGAAACAGATTCCATACAGCTTCTTACAAAGCTAACAAGACTATCAAAGGACACCTGGATCAGGGAAACATTAAGTAAGGTAAATATTCAGACCTGCTGGTTTTCTTTAAGGGCAAAGGGACCGCTAAAAGATAGTTAAGCTGAGCCTCACCTCTCGGAATGTGTCTCCCCGGCCAGGAGGAGTAAAATAATCTCTGCACTCTTGTTAGCACTGATTTTAGTTTGTAGGTCTGGTCTTATTAACTCCTAAGAAACTCCACGACCCAACTTATCCACACTCATTTTTGCTAATGCTAGTGCATGAATATTAATGTAAAGCCTGAGCCCTAATCCTGATTATATATCGAACCGCAAATCAGCCATCTGACTTTTGGAAATATTCCTTTGGGTCTCGATTTCCTCAAGTTTTCCTATTACTTTCTTCCCAACCCAACCTCCCAGAAGTGAGTAGTACAAACAAATCAAAAGGTAACCTGAATTAATAAATGTTTCATGTCACAATATATGAAAATGTTATAGGTATAGCTATCAGACATGTCTGTAACTATATATCAGTGTCATAAGATTTCTTCTATAACTTGCCACCTTCTCTCTAATAAAGATTGGCCTGTACTCAATTCTGGTTTGAGGATCTTCTCAGATATTATATTTTATGGGTGGGAAGAGACTGACATTTGTTTTTACATCTCAGATGATGAAAAGATGTTTTAAAAATCAAAAGTAAGAATGTATTGCACTAAAACAGAATGCTATATGTTTCCTAAAACTCATCAATGTGAAAGTTGAATATTCATGTTCAGGATATCCTGGTACCTTAGAACAATATAATCCAGTTGGGAAAAGTAATAACTTGGGAGTCAAGGACTTAGGTTCAGATTCAGGCCCTGGTACTTCTTAGCTACCTATGTGAACTTGAACAAGCTGTGTAAGGGCCCAGTTTCCTCATCTGTAAAATGAAAAGGGTTGGACTAAATGACTTTTTAAAAAGTTTCTTTTAATTCTAAATCTACAACTGTATTCTATCTTACTATTCTCTTCTCTTATACTTATTCCATTGTCATATATAATGTACATCACTATCATATAGTGATCTATAAAAAAAGGCTGCTCTATCAATTAAGGAATGATGAAGTTCTAGACCTGTGAACCTATGGCACATGTGCCGGAGGTGGCTACCCCCCTTCCCTTTTCCATGCATGCCTGAGGACATTTCTCACCCAATCCTCTGCCCAGCAGCTCAATGGGAGTGCTCTCGGTCAGTCCTCTGTCTGAGCTAAGGGGCGGGTGGGGGGGTGAATGAAGTTTGGGCACTCAGTCTCTAAAAGGTTCGCCATCACTGGCCTAGACTAACTTTCCAAAGTTCAACTCTTCCTTCACTACACACATGAAAAAAGTGGGGAACAAAATCATTAGAATGTCCTATCATACAACTGCCTTCCTTGGGAGACATTGTTTTTTGACACTCATTGACATCTACTATACAATAAAAGGATTTTAAACGGGAAGAGGCTTTGTAAATCCCTTGTCCAACCTGCTCCTTTTACAGAAGAGGAAAACAGGCTCAGAGAGAGGCAAATTTTGCTCAAGCTGAGGTGGCTATCAAGCCAAGTTAGGCTTCAAATGCTGGTCTTACAGCTTCTAAGCCAGTGTTCTTTCTCATATACTACAAATGTATCATAAATTTATTATTATTTTTTAACCCTTAACTTCTGTGTATTGGCTCATAGGTGGAAGAGTGGTAAGGGTGGGCAATGGGGGTCAAGTGACTTGCCCAGGGTCACACAGCTGGGAAGTGTCTGAGGCTGGATTTGAACCTAGGACCTCCCGACTCTCAATCCACTAAGCTACCCAGCTGCCCCATCATAATTTATTTTTAAAAGGACCAACTTAGTGATTTCAAAAAATTAAATCTACCTCCAAAAAGATGAAGAATAGTCAAAAGTAGTTACTATTTCTGAAAGCTATTTCCAAAGAAAAGTACCAACCTGCTCAGAGTCAAGGTGACATCATTGAAATAAGAAGACTTCCTCTAAGATTTACTAGAAGGAGATAATGTTTATTTAGATGGATAATTACTGTTATTATCTGTTTTAGAAAATTACATATCCCAATGGATTAGTAATTGTTCTTCAAGGGTCCCGTTCTCTCTCAAGCCAGTTTTCTAACTCTTATCTCCCAACAATCCAATTTTACAAATATTTGAGTACATGCTAACCTGTCTGCACATAGTGCTGCTTTACTAGTTCCTGTAGTTTGGTACTATTTCTTTCTTCTCTTTTAACTTGCTTTCTCTAAACATCGTCTTTAGGAAAGGGCTGTTTGGGAGTCTTGTGGCGAGCCCTACTAGTATATGAGACTCCAATGGGAAAAGGGGTATATGAGAATGTACTTTGAAAAATTCATAAGTTTTCTGCCACAGATTTGAGAAAGGCACACAAAATCAGTTCTGTTTCCCTCTCCAAAATAGTTGCTGAAATTATGAGGAGTTACTGAACACTCAACACAAACCAGAATGACCTATTTAGTAATAAAATTTATTTAGTCAGGATATGTATGTTAAAAAAGGGTAAAAAAAATTGAGCTATTTACATTTGAACTCAAACTACTCCACTGGGCATACATACTATGTAACCTAAAGATTCATCGCAGATCTCTCTGAGCCAAGTTTCAAGAGTGCATTTTAAATTATTTAATTTATAAGTACCTTTTCCAGAGCCCATCTACTATAGACAATAAGAATAAAACATCCACTCCACCAAATCCTACCCATCAAAATTCATGATTAAAGAAAAGTGGTAGCAGAAATGACTCAGGCAAATTCTCCAAAGAAAAAGGTATGTTTTAATGCCATGCTGTTAGTGGACACGCAGGATGGTACTTAAAAACAAATATACCCATTTCTGATACAAGAATTCTGGGGTACCTCACCTATACCAAAGCAAAATTATTAATGTACTTTTAAACTTAGAATGGCATTATTAAGTAATTTATGATTTCAGTTTTCCTGATGCCTTCAGCAGAAGCATAGTGTCTTTTAAAAGACCATTAGGGATCTCAGTTTCTAATTTTGGACACTAGCTGCCTGGGTAACTTTACTTCCTTGGATCTCTTGAAAATCCTTTTCTTACACTGAGGAAATGAAAGCTCATTGGGGTCAAATGAACTCCATCATAGTCACTCAGGGTGTGTCATTGGGATTTGAATCCAGACCTGTTCACTGGGTCCTACAAGGTTCTTGTCACAATATCAAAAGATACAGCACCTGGGGGCAGCTGGGTAGCTCAGTGGATTGAGAGCCAGGCCTAGAGACGGGAGGTCCTAGGTTCAAATCCGGTCTCAGACACTTCCCAGCTGTGTGACCCTGGGCAAGTCACTTGACCCCCATTGCCTACCCTTACCACTCTTCCACCTATAAGTCAATACACAGAAGTTAAGGGTTTAAAAAAAAAAGTAAAAAAAAAAAAAAAAAAAAAAAAGATACAGCACCAGCTAGTATCAGTTCTCAGAGCTTTTCAAGTTCTCGTTCTGAAACTGTAGATCATACAACTACATGTACCATTGTAATCATTAACCAATAGGAATTCAAATTTACTATTATTTAAGACGGGCAATAAAAGAACTATTCAAAACACAAGGTTATTTCACATATAAATAGACATTGGTCCATCCTTGACAACTAAAGTTCAAACCACATAAAATTTGTTGCTCAGTAAGAATGATTACAGGCTGCTCGTATAATATCCACAGACTAAATTTAAGAACTGTCAATTTAAGATCCTGAACAAATATTTTAAATAGATCAGAAATTAGATCTTAGAACAGGAAATTTTTTTAAAAATCAGGGCAACCTATAAATTCTTTTTTTAAAAACCCTTTTCTTCCATCTTAGAATTAATACTGTGTTCCAAGGTAGGAGAGCAGTAAGGCAATGGGGTTTTAATTATTTGCCTACGGTCAAACAGATAGGAAATGTCTGAGGTCAAATCTGAATCCAGGACCTCCTATCTCTAAACCTGACTCTCAATCCACTAAGTCATCTATAGCTGCCCCTAACCCACTCATTCTTATGCTGTTATTTCTATTTTCTTCTATTCCAAAGCAAAGTACTAACCACATTACTTATCACTGATTGACAGCTAAAATGAAACTACTCTGTGAACCTAAGTGATGACAAAGAAGCACCACTCTTCAAGTTTCTTGTTTCTTCAAACAGTGACAGTCAAATGACCTGCCCACTAGTAACCACAGAACTTGAAAAGAAGGTGAAAAATAAACTCAATTATCAGCAGGTAAATGTCACTGTGAGGAGGGAATGCTATAAATGTATTAGTAAAGACAGGAACTCCAATTTAAGTTGTGACCCAAGAAAGAAGCACTCATGGGAGTAAGAACCATTACCAACAAACAAAACAGCAACCAAATCCAGTTAGACTAATCTAATTCAATTCAAAATAATATTTACTGATCCCTTCCAGGCGCAAAGCCCTGAGGCTATCATGACAAAACAAAACAAAAAAATTAAAAACAAAAAAACAAAAAACGAAATAACCCTTGCTCTCAAAAAGTTCACACTGATTAGTTCAAACAACTGGCTCCTCATTCCTTTCAAGATGAACCCTTCTCCATAAGGAACCTTTTCTCTAACTACCAAGGCCCTTTGTAACCTCTCTGTGATTTCCATTTTACAGTGATCAACATTTGTGCTAAAATAACCAACTTCCCTACTAGAATATAAAGGCTCCAGGATGGCCAAGGCTGTGGCTTATTCATAACTCCATGTATTCATTCCCAGTGGCACATTGTATAAAGCAGATACCCAATAAAGGCTGAAAGAATAAACTGGTGAATAAGCTTGTCAGCAGAGATCTATCCCAATTTAGATACCAGTTTACAGTACAGACTATCATATTGAAATACTAACATGAGAGCCTGCAAATTAACATTGACCTGTACTGACCTCCTGACCTTGATAAGACATAAGTACTTTATTAATCCTAGAGAAAGGAATGTATATCCAAAAGCCTTTCAAATATTTCCAGTAGTATGAATCTCTTAGTGACAAAAACTCTAATGCATCAACTACTTTTCCAATTCTGAACATCATGTTATAAATGAGTTATCCTGCCTGTTTTTTAATTTTAAAAAGTCCTACTTAGTTTCAGATCTGTAGTTAATTATCTGCACTAGGAATTCAAAATAAAACCAGAAATCAGTGTGAGGATGGGGGGGAAAAGCCACTTTTAACCAGAAAGGTAAAAATTTCCCTTCATCATTATTCATTAGAGAAACGTCAGAGGTAAAGAACAGATAAATTTTTTTCCTCCCAACCTTTGATTCCCCAAAGTTGAACATCTGGCATTCAACTACTCACACATACATGCATGCCATACAATTTGCAAAGTGCTTTACATATATGATCTCATTTTCACAATCTCTGGGCCTCCATTTTTCTCATCTTTAAAAGAGAGAGTTAGAAAAAAAGAGTAGTAGAGAAGAGAATAAGTAAATGAAAGCAGTGACTCACTTTATCATTATATTTCCAATGTATTTCTAAATACATTAGAATGTATTTTGATATATATCATCAATGTATTTCTAAAGACAAGGACTTGTATGTTAACTGTAGTCAGTTGTTAATTTTAACTGGACTTCTGAAGACCTTACAAGCTAATAAAGACATGTTCCTGAACAGCTAAAATATAAGTCAAGAGTATGAGAAATGCAAAGGAGAGCCTTGGATGAAGTACTATGAGAAATCTGTGGAGAGAAGGATTCCTTTCAGGAGGAGGGAGGCAGCTACCTAAGCTGAACCTTAAAGGGAAGGAGGAAAGGGATTCTGAGAGGTGGTCAAGGAATGAAAAGAGAAGCAAAGAGTTTGTTTCAGAAACCTGAGACTACTTAAGCAAGAGGCATGAAGATGGGAGAAGGTGTGACAAAAAAGGGGGGATGCAGGGGAAAGTAGACCCATCTGGCTGCAATGAAGAGTACCTGAAAGGGAACAGGGTAGGAAAGGCCAGAAAAGAAGGCTGGAACCAAAGAGCAGATAACTTTGAATGCTAGGATACTGCATTCACACTTGATCATCACAGATAGTGTCTTCCCTTAAGGAGTTTATAATCTATTGAGGGGGAGGGATAAAACACACACAAGTTAGATTTCAACAGCAGCAAATCTAGACTAAGTATCATAAGTAAATATAAGAAAAAGATCACTTTTAGTCAAGGAAGTTTTATAATAGACGTGAGACATGGAAAGAATAAACTGTTCAAGGCACGTTGGGAGTCTTAGAGTGCCCAGTGAGAATATCTTAGAATGGAATCAGGAGACTGTAAGACAGGATTCAGGGAAGAGCTAAAGCTAGTCTTGTTTGGCTGAAATCTATCCTCAATGCTCCTTATTATTAACACAGTGTCTGGCACACAACTGGCACTTGAGTTTTGATTTTTTCTTTCATTTGTTCAGACCCACAGTAATTCTGTAGAAAAGTTCTAGAAATAAGCTGGGCATATGGGATGAAGCCAGATAAAGGGGAGCTAGAAAACTTTCTGGTTAGGGAGTTAAGTCTGAAGACTAATTTGGCAACTTTGTGAAAGAAAGACAAACTGGTACCAGAGACAACAGGGTCAGGGGTTATTACAAGGGTCCAAAAGAGAGCATGAACTCTGGTGATGGCAGAGTTAAAAGGAAAATTAGGCACCAACATCTAATGACATTGTAGAGGTAAAAATGGAGGGGACTTGGTAACAATTGGATTAGATGACTAGGTGAAAGAAGAGTCAAGACATTTTGAGCCTAGATGAATGAGAAAATGTCAACAGGAAAAAAAAGTGAAGCTAGAAGGCAAGCCGGTTTAGCTTGGGGCAGCTAAATTTGAGGTGCTGATAGGGAGGAGGAAAGGAAGAGAATAAGCATTTATATGGCACCTATTATTTGCCCCCAAAAATGTACCACTCAAAGCTAAATGCTTAAAATATATTATACTATTTGGTGCTCACAATAGCCTTAGAAGGTAGTTGCTGTTTTTAATCCCCATTTTATAGATGAGGAAAATGAGGCAAACAGAGGTGAGGTGCTTGCCCATCATCACAAATGTCTGGAGTTAAATTTGAACTGAGGTCTTCCTGGTCTCAGAATCACTGACTGTACACTTAACTTCCAGGTCTAGCAGGAAGTTTAGGAATTCAGGGCTAAGGCTTAGGTGAGGAGACAGTCATGTATATAGACTGGAAAGTAATATGCATAGAGGATAATTAAAGAAACAGGGCTAGATGAGGTTACCAAAGGGAAGAGTCATTTCTATATAAAGCTCCTAAGACTTAAATAGAAAGAAGCTCTTAAAGAGCATCTAAGTTCATTCCCTCTCACCCCCCCTTTTAAAGATGAGAAAACTGAGGCCTAAAGCAGAGGCACTCAAATGCTGTCATGTACAGACAGCACTGTGTAGCCTTCCAATGCTTCCTCTGTATCAGTATTTATAAAGTGATCTGCCCACAGACCAGTAGAGCCAGAATGGGAATTCAGGCCATGACTCTACAGCCAAAGCTCTTTCCACTGCCCATAGTCTTGGTCAGGAACAAACCTCAATGTCACACTTGTCTAGAAAAAAATCAGGTTTTCATTACATTGACAAGAGCACTACCGCCATAAAGGTACCTGTACATTCACCTGAAGGTGTATGTGAAGATTTTCCATAAAAGGATTCAGGCTATTTTCTCTATTTTCCCTAACTCATAACACTAAGTTAAGAGTGAATCCTGAACAAAAAGGATTTCAATATTTAATATGGCCTCAAGCTATGAGGACTGTATATTATGTTCTCTCAAGTCTAGGCCAATCTGATTTTTGAGTTCCTTGTAACACTTCCTAGTCCATTACCTTACACATTTTTATTATATGTAGGTGGGAGAAATCTTCAGGTTTCAAAAAACTGTCCAAGTATGGGAAGATTTGCCATAACTACTTGAAGTAGTTCAAGCAAATATCTTTTCTTAAAGACCAATACTTATATATTTTAAAATATCAAAATCAAATGTTCTTTGGATTATAAGGCCATGAATTTAGAAACAGAAGGTACCCTGGAAGTCATAGAGTCTAATCCTCACATTTTGTGAAAAAAAAAGAAACTAAGTCTCAAAAGAGGAGATGTTACTTGTTCATGGTCAAAAAGCAACAAAGTGGCAGAGCCAGGAATTGACCCCGGGTCCTGGATCTAGTATTCGTTCACACACGCAAAAAAAAACAACCAACTGAATAGAGTTCAAATCCTCTCAGACATTTACCATGTGGCCTTGGACAAGTCAACTCACCTCTTAGCCTGAGTTTCCTCATCTGTAAAATGGGAAAAATAATAATTGCCCAAAAAACCTCATAAAATTTGCAAACCTTAAAACTAGCTATTGTTATTAAAAACCATGTTACTGGGCAAAGACAGTCTCATTGATTTATACATGTAAAAAAGGGGGGTGAATGAGTGATGATGGGGTGTTACATACAATAATATATTTTTAAATTAGCATATATTAAAAGTTATTTGAGATGAATCATAGGAAACTTTCTTCTAAAATTAGCTATTGGCATAGTTTTTGATCCACTGGAACTCAGCTAAGGAGATACATATTTGGTGGCAGTCCAGAGAAGTCGGACTAGAGAACACTATAAATGGGAGCACACAAGATACATATTATGTGTTCTTATTTTTAGAGTCATGATTTTTACATAAATCTGTAACTGTTCTATACAAGAATATGATATCAAACGGAAAAATCTAGAGAAAATTAAGGAAATCCAACTTCTTTTGCATTCCAGATTTTTAATTTGTAGTTCAAATTAATAATTAAACATAAAGTACATTGTTACTGAAGTGCTGTGAATACTTTATTTTTATTACTAGCTTTATTGTTTAACCAAGTTGAGTTTTATTAAAATTACCAAGTTTCTCTTTACCACAGTACCACAATAAAATTCTATATAAACCACATCCTAGGGCTTTGCACCAAACATCTAAGTCCTGTCCATAAGACGATGCCCCAAAATAGTTAACAGTTTGATCTCTGACATTACTGGATACAAATGACTGTAGCCTTCACTTATACAATTCAATAAACTTTGATTAGGCACTTACTACTGTGTTCAACAAGAAACAGAATGGAAAGTTGGGACTGAAATCTAGTGTTAAAGATTCACTGAGTGTCAGAGAAAGAGAATTTCATTTTACTGATATTTATAGTTGTCGGTGTACTTAAGTACAGCCAAACTAGCATTCTTTGCTATTCTCCCAACTACCTACCTGCACAGAGAGAAAAGAATGGACAAGACAGAAATGGGAAAGAGTAGCAGGAAGCAACAACTGGCCATTTTTCTTTTCCTTTGAAAAAACCTAAGTTCTTTCTCTCTAGACCATGGCATCAGCCCTTTTGTTAAGGAATGTCCCTCTCTCAGATGTAACCTCCCTAATCTAGGCCCCTTAGGCCCCTATTTATGCCAGGACTATTCTCTATTTCTATTTCCAAAAAAGAATGAGTTCAAAGCCAGGCAGGTAGATAGTATGAGGTACCCTTTTGAGGGGTTATTTTTACACAAAATCATAAAATTTCAGAACTGTAAAGCATCTTAGAAATTGTCGATTTTAATCACAATCTTTCAGGAAAAAAATTCATTTTGTATTTGGTGCCCTTATATACTTCTTATTCAATTTATCATAATATATGCATTACTAAACTACTTGGGCTGGGAAGCACAGATGTCTCAGCAATTCAGCCCATCAGACTTTGGCTAAATATTTCAATATAACTACTTAATCTCCTACCCTTGGTTATCCAGTCTAGACATCAGGGTTTCCAATAACAATTCATCATTTGCTCCTTTTACATAATTGATACTGAAGCCTTCACAATTAAGGTTATATGTAAACTACTGAGTTCTTTTACTCATTTTCATCTTTGAAGAACAATATCTTTCTGAATTGAAATGCTATATATCTGGTCCCAGTCTAAACTGAACTCTACAGAACTTTTTAAACAATATCATTAACATTTTTAATTTGCTAAAAGCAGGAGAAGTCATCATGATTTTCCAAAGAAAAGGGTTTAAATTTCCGCAGCCGAAACTTTCTTTTGGTCTCCAAAGTTCTCATTAGTGTTCTAGAAATATCCCCTAAAATCAAAATTAAAAAAAAAATTTACTGTGTTTCAACAACAAACTAGGTCTTGCTCAAAAGGATTCATAATCAACAATGACTGTGTAGACAAGGCACATACAGAGGGTGAAGACAGCTCTGAGAACACAGTCACATGAGAAATCAGGAGTACACACAGAGTCGTTGAGCAAAAGGGCCTTTCTACCAGCCCTGTGGAGCCCATCTCCAAACTACCACTCCTCCTCCCCAACGACAACCTGGTCAACTCTACGAATTACCTGCAAGAAGTAAAGTTGAAAGGCTGAGTAAGGAACCTGACAATGTCCTCCAATGGCACATGTAATAGAGGTATCTGTGTTACAGATGATGCCTACCTCCCAAAGAGGCAAGAGCATCTCTCTGCAAACAATTCAGATTTACTTCATTTCGTGCAATAGATGTGCTATTAAAGTTAGATTTTTAAAACCTTCTGTAATGTCAGAAACTTGTTTTTTAGTTAAGCTTCTACTACCATGAATCTCATTTTCTAGCTAGCCATCACCTATCTTGGGGTTAATTTGTTCAGTTGTGTCCAACTCTACATAACCTCATTTGGGGTTTTCTTGCAAAGATACTTGGGTGGTTTGTCATTTCCTTTTTGAGCTCATTTTTACAGGAGAAACTGAGACAAATAGGGTTAAATGACTTGCCAGGGTCACAGAGCTAGAAAGCATCCAAGGCTGGATTCAAACTTAGGTACTCCCCGATTCCATGCAAGGAACTCTATCCACTGAGCCACTTAGCTGCCCTCGGGCCAATTAGCAAGCCTTTATGTAAAGTGCTAAAGATCCCTGCCCTCAAAGCTTACATTCTAATGGAAGAGATGTTGGAGTTAAGTGTGTCTAAATACAGATATATCTATAAGGCATATATAAATACTTGCATAAAGCAAACATATTATTTTGATATATGTGCATGTGTGTATATGTACATATGTGTGTATGCATATGCATGCACAGGAATAAACAAGGTGGCTTTGTGAAGGAGAGCCCTAACAGCTGAGAGAGTGGGTGTTGCTAGAACTGAGCTGAAAGAAACCAGGGTTTCCAAGTTCAAGGCAGAGGTGAGGAGGGAGAGGATTCCAAGCATAACAGAACAAAAATACAGAGGCAATAAAAAGGTGATTAGAGAGGTTTGAATCACAGATTTCTAACCATAATCTTGTCTACTTATAAAGAGAATGAACAATATTTCAATGTTGTTTTAAAATTGTTTAATTTAGTATTTCTTCTTTTCCAATAACTTCCTCCTCTAATCAACTATTAAAGCAAACCAACTAACAAGATCTAAATTAAATGAATTATGAATATTAAATGAATGTGCCCCAAAGGTTTACTAGTTTAAATTCAAGCACATGGCAGCAACAAGTATCGTGTTTGGAGTTTATTATTTGCTGGAAGAGGCGGTATGTGTAGTAGGTCAGTTGTGGAATCAGAAGACATGGGTTCAAGTCCTGACTCTGACATATATATTCCCCTTGTCACCATGTACAAGTTCATCTCTGGGTTCCTGATGACTCTCTTAAGATTATAAATTGCAGATGAGCTATTGATCTGCTTTGTCAGAAACATTAAGGAGTTCCCTCAATGAAATATTCTAACTCTTCAAAAATGTATCCCAGAAGAATTATCCTAAGAACTGAAGCCTATGAACCTTACCTACTCATGTCAGGTAAGAGGAGAAACATGAGAAAAAGAGTTTTGCAGTTTTGACTGTAGTCTTAATAGTTCAATCAACAAACAACTATCACTTGTAAATACTCCAAAATGAAAAGTATTTCAACAACTAGGTCCTCCACATACTTCAATCACTAAATAAGGATCTGCTACCAAAGAGAAATCTCAAACAGGTAACTAAAAGAATAGGCTCCACAAAGTTTTATACACCAAGATCTAAATTGCATCCATAGCCCAACTAGGAAACTCTCCCTCTCTACAAATCACCCTCTGCTAAAGAAAAAAGACATACCACACCAAAAAGTTGCTCAAGCCCTATCAAACAAAGTAAAAATCTCACCCGTGTCATTTTTAAAAAGTCTAAAGATGGACGATTCCATCGAACATCTTCCTCTCGTCTTCGCTTTAGTCGGCTTTTCTTTTCATTCAGTACACAAGGCTGTGAGCGGCATCTCAACAAGCCTTGGCGCCGGCTAAGCTCTGGCGTAGACGTGGGAGTGCTATTAGCTGAAGGCAAGAGGTTCCCTGCCTCGGGAATGTGCTCCTGAGAGAGAGAGAGGCGTCGCCTGGGGTTAAAATCACAAGGTCCAGCAGAATTCCAGCGGATGCTTGAGCTGGTGCTGCCCTCACTGCTGTCCACGAAGCCACTGCTGGCCGAGGAGGGCCTGGGCACCGGAGATGTGTGGAAGCCAGTGACAGGGAACACATTCTGGAGCGGCAGGACACTCTGGGGCAGGCTGATGCTGGTACTTCTCTGCAGGGTGGCACTGCCGCCGCTGTTACAGCGCTGCAAGGTGGCACTGCCGCCGCTGTTGCATCGTCTCTTGGAAACGGGAGTCCAGACCTTGGAACTGCCAGGTTTCCATGGGGACCGGCAGCGAGCCAGCTCATCAGGCTCCGACAGGGATCGACAGTGTCGTTTGGGAGGCGGGGCCAGAGGCTGTCCAGAGTTTTCATTCAGGTTGAGTTCACTGATCCATCCTGACACCATCGATGGGCTGGGAGATTCTTGCTGCCACTGGAGACACATGTTTGCTGAACTAAATGGGCATGATGAGAAAGGGAAAGCTGAAACCTTGGTCACTTCGGTTCGAATTGGACATCCTCCATTCAACACCTTCCAAGGGTTTTCTTCTACTGAAGGAAACAGGGAAGGATATAGATCAGCAAGGAAGCGGGACAAGAGGAAAATGCTAACTATCAGGAATTGAGTGCAAAGATGCCATTGCAAAATGAATTAAACAACAGAAAATACAGGACCAGGCTTTTGGGCAATAAAAATAAAAACTAAAAAGCTAATAACAACTAGCTTCTCCTTCTCATTAGTTTTCAGTTAGATATTTATTAGAATTCCAGTTTTGAACTGAACTTACTATATTAGCTATCAAGAAGATTCCTATGTGTAGTTACATAGACATAAGCAATGATGGATCTGTACAATACTTCAGAAGAGACATTTAGCCAATCTCCATTTAACTATCATCTTTCAAACAGTGACTGAGACTTCTTAGTAGCTTTAGCTAGCAAGATAGTATTTTTTACTAAATACTAACACATAAAATCCAAATAAGTTATTTCCTGTCTGTTTAGGTTAGGTCTCTGGGAATTGCTCTGTTTTTAAATAGCATCGAGAAATGAAACCAATCTTATTTTAAGTTACCTACAATAAAGACTTATTATAATCTATTTCAATTTTTTAAACTAATTTACTTCAAATGAAAATAATTTTTCCTTACAATTGCATGAGATAGTTTAGATATCTTAAAAGGTCACATGTCATAGATTTTCAGTTCTACAGAACCTTTGAGGTCATCCACTTAGTATTTTACAGAGAGGAAGACTGAGGCAAAGAAAACTAAGTGACCTGCCCCAGGTCACTTAAGGTAACAATTCTCAAGAACTGTGATTCAAACCCACAATAAAGTGACTTCAGTGCCAGGGCTCTTTCCCCAGAACCATGTGGGAAGGTGATTGACTACCATAAGATATACATAATAAAATTTTCATTATTACCCCATGGTACTATTAGATCTAACATCATTTATAAGGATATGAAGAGTAACTTGTATTTTTTTTCCTCATTAAGTTAACAATTATCTTACACAAACTAAAATACCTAAAATATGTTCCTTTTTTCATTCAATTTTACTAAACTTCTTTTAGGTCATGCCATTTTATTAATCTGCTTACAAGTCAAATATTGTTTTGTTTTGTTTTTTAAACCCTTAACTTCGGTGTATTGTCTCATAGGTGGAAGAGTGGTAAGGGTGGGCAATGGGGGTCAAGTGACTTGCCCAGGGTCACACAGCTGGGAAGTGGCTGAGGCCGGATTTGAACCTAGGACCTCCTGTCTCTAGGCCTGACTCTCAATCCACTGAGCTACCCAGCTGCCCTCAAATATTGTTTTTATCAACATGTTTATGGTCAGTAATATTCTCTTCCATTCTTAAAAAGAAAGCTAAAACTTTAATACAGAGACTACATTTCCCTCCTGACATTGATATTCCACATAATGTACTAAAAAGTAAAAATATTCCCTCATTTTCATTATAGTTTTTAGTTTTTTAAACAAAGCTTTTATTTATTGGCACTGGTATTTCTCATAACTACCAGAACAAAGCTTTAAGAACTTCAGAAACATCTTCTGGCTTCAAGGCAGGGATTCGGGGCAGGAAGGCACTAAATCTATTGGCCACAACATAGACTCCTGTATCCAATTGCTTTCTTTAACTGTATTCATTATAATCTACAACCATTCTTAAACATTGTATAATGATGGGTAAAAATAATTGACAAGCCTAAGATAAAAATTAAAAGGAAAACCTTATTTTTGTTAGACAGTTTTTCAAAGTTAGCTGCAAAATTGGTAACCAAATGAAATACCTTGAATACTGAGAAATTCTCACATTATCCAAGAAGTCTAATATTAACAAAAAACATTTACTTCTTTCTCTATGTACAAGGTGATGCAATGGACTCCTTCCCTGAAACTACATAGGATATCATGGGCCTGACATCAAGGTCCAAAACTAATTGAGTATTTCAACTTTATCCAGCTAGTATATATATCAACAAAGCAAGATTTCTGTTCCTTTCATTTAAAAATAAGCCAAAAGATATTTCTTTTCCAAGTATTCTCTTCATTTGGAGCTCCTTTTAAATCAGATTAAAAAATAAAATAAAAAGAGTCTGCTAAAAGATACCCTCTGCCACAGGGGACTATGACATGATCATGGAACCCAAAGACGCAAGTCATGCTTGTCATTTTTCTAACAGCTACCTCAAGAGAAAGTCTGAAAAGGGGGATGGGGATGTGAAGAGAGCATTTAGACATACCGAATGATATTGAACAAAAACATCTTACAAGAGCTTTTACTATGCAAAGCAGATCACAAGCAGAAAACTAATAACCAGTGATTCTGGGTATTGTCCCAAGGCCAGCTCAAAGCAGCAGGCTCTATGGCAGCAGGTCCCAGCCCCCATTTCACCTGATTTGCAACAGAAAGGCTGCTGAGCGCCCCAATTACCTCAGTGTCTCTCGCAGCCAGGGCTTTTAGAAGAACTTACCATTGATTTCGAAAGGGAACAAGCTGCCACTTTTGTTCAGCTCCTCAGATGAGTACTGAAATTAATCAGAGAAAGAAGTTTCAACACCACACAACCATACATGGTGTGAAAGACAGTGAGCACAAACTGTGTGTCAAAAAATAGTTAAATATTTCCAAACTCAATTCTGCTTATTACCAAGCTTTTTTTGTTTCAAATTTTTAAAAGGAAAACTTAGACCTCTTGGATGTCTCTTGATGTACCTGCTTACTTAGTGATGCTGAAAAGAAGACTATTTGGTGGCTTGTTTAGAGAGCAATTGGTCTATTGCTTACTTTTCCCTTAAATCTGTTTCATCTTTCCTCACTTGCACCTAGGCTATTCTTGGGTTTCTTTCCAGTCTGTGTGTATGTGGGTGGGAAGATAGTTCAAACAGTTTTGCCCCTTACCTCCAATGACACCAGAAAGGGCAGATCCATGTGTGGGGATGGGGTGGAGGTTAGAGATGAAGGCTCATGTTAAGGCTTCAGAAGGAACTCAAAACTCCAAAGTAACAGCACATTGTTGGTCTGGAGAAGGGGAGTGGTTCAAATCTAAAATTTCATCTGGGTAGAACTCCAGGTAAGGAAATTCTCCCCAGTGACATCCATCAGAAACTGTTCTGTTTTAGGGAGCAGACCTAGGATGAGCAGCCAGGATGGGTTAGGGGCAGAAGTGGAGGAAAAGAAAGAATATTCTACTTGGGAATCCCATCCTACAAGGCCAAGTCCAGACCAGGCCTGAAAGATCTGAGTGGCTCTGGGTTACTCACTTCATTTGTCTAGCTGGTTTTCTCCTCAGTGAAAGGTCCCATGAAATCCAAGGACCCTTCCGGCTCTCAGTCCACAATCCTGTCTATCACTGTTGAATTACAAATCTGAGCCTGGTGTTAATTGAGATTTAGAAGTAAAGTCTCTATTTTGAAAACTCCTGACTTTTCATTTGTCAAAGATTAATGAATTTTTTCTATGAACTTAATTTTACCTTTAACTAAATATGCAAAAAAATTATTACAATGTTAAGTTTTATAAATTTATTGAACAAGTACATAATTGTAGTTTTAGAGATCTTTCATGGCATATCAAAAATGAAAAAATTCAATAATTAATTCTAACTCCAATATTCCTACAACTTGGTAAACTAATTGGCAGAATCATAAACTATCTAATCGGGCCTACACAGATTATCATCTCAGAAACTGTTACTTCCCCTTTACTCTAAGAGAGAAAAGATTCATTCGCTTTTTGGCTTTTTCCTCCCTACATCTTCCATGAAGCCTTCTTTGATCCTTGGGTAGACACACTCCTGCCAATATATTTTTTTTTGCCAAATTCTATTCTCTTTATCTGTGTGTACTGTCTATTGATTCCTTCTTAAGGACAGAGAAACACAGTTTTTGTTTGAGTGTTTTCCTTGGACCCTTAGCAAACACTGACAATGTTGTTGAATACCCAATTGAATCATTTAATCATAAAGTTAACTCAACATATAAACTTGAACTAAGTTTACGTGAAAAGTTAGCCCAATATCAACCCATCAGTGGCCCAAGCTCAATGACAACCAGCAGAGGACAAACAGGTATAGTGAAGGTTCAGATCATACTATAATAGGTTGAAGGACCTGGCAAAATTTGGCCTGGAAAAGAGAAGTTTGGGGGGGGGGGGGGGGTGTGTCTGTCTGTCTGTCTCTCTCTCTCTCATACACACACACACACACACACACACACACACACACAATATAGTTCTTAAAGACACTTTAAGGAGAAATATATTTTCTATAAAATGATTGTTGTTGTATGTGCACATCTATGGGGCATATGTTTCTTTTAAAAATACTATCATTTAAGGGTAACAAGGTGGCTTAGGGAATTGAGAGCCAGAAGGCCTCAAATCATCCCAATGGTCTAGCCCTTACCATTCTGCCTTGGAAATGATACTTGGGATCAAATCTAAGACAGAAGGTAGGGGTTAAAATTTTTTTTTAATTTAAAAAAATGTTAAAAAATTAAAGAGTATGATAAAAGGAATTTTAACACTAATAATTCTTTTTTCATTAATATTTTTAACTACTCCCCCTAGAATGTCTCCATGACTTCATAGTCCTGCTTTCCTAACAGTCTTATCTGGGAATAAAAGAGAAATTTATATGTTTTTCAAGTCAGAAAAAGGTTTGATTATTGTAACATGCCTCCTATTTTACAAGCTTTTTTTTTTTTTTTTGGATCCTGGGTTTTGTTTTGTGTACATGTGTTTTATTATTATTAAACCAGAAAGAAGATACTATTGTTCTAAGACTTCCTTTCTAGATACAGATTCAGTTTTTAAGTAAACATCCTTGAGCAATGAAAAATTTATACTGTTTGTTAATACGAAGTTCTGCCCAAGTTAAGACCTTGAACTCGGGTTATGTAGCAAAAATGCTCAATATAGTATTGTAAGAAATCCTTCCGGAAATTAAGACTACCTCTTTCCAGACAAAACTTGCTAGAAATACTTTGAAGCATTTTTTCAAATTAATGAGCCACTAAAGATGTTTCATCTCCTCACCTAAAGAAAAAGAGCAAAAAAAAAAGTCTTTGCTACCAAATAGCTAAAGGATTTGAGAATCTCAAGACTCTAAATGAGGTTTCAGATCCTAATCACAAATTAAGAGGACAGAGATGATGATAGGAACCAGTTAATTTAGTAAATATTTCATTAAGATTAAGCTTCTTAAGTTTTGTCCAGTAATGAAGTTTTATGTACCTTAACATTAATACAGCTGGACAAAGCAACCAAGATTAGAAGGAAAGCAACTGGGAAAAAAATCTTATAACAAATCTCTCTGATAAAGGTCTCATTTCTCAAATATATAAAGAACTAAGTCAAATTTATAAGAATACAAGTCATTCCCCAATTGATAAATGGTCAAAGGATATAAATAAGCAGTTTTCATAAGAAGAAATAAAAGCTATCAATCATCATATGAAAAATGTTCTAAATCCCTCTTCATTAGAAAAATGCAAATTAAAACTACTCTGAAGAACCACTTCACATCTATCAGATTGGTCAATCTGACAGTAAAGAAAAATGATAAATGTTGGAGGTGATGTGGCAAAATTGGGAAACTAATGCACATTTGAAGGAGTTGTGAAATGATCCAACCATTCTGGAGGGCAATCTGGAATTATGCTCAAAGGGCTATAAAAGAATGCCTGCCCTTTGATCCAGCATTACCACTACTGGGTTTATATCCCAAAGAGATTTTTAAAAATAGGAAATGACCTGTTTGTACAAAAATATTTATAGTTGCTCATTTTGTGGTGGCAAAGAATTGCTATAATGAATGATGAACAGGATGATTTCAGAAACAGCTTGAAAGACCTATGTGAAATGATGCAAAATGAAATAAGCAGAACCAGGAGAACATTATACACAGAAACAATAACATTGTTGGACAATCAAATGTGATACTTTGCTACTAACAGCAATGCAATGATCCAGGTCAATTCTGTGGAACTTATGAAAAAGAATGCTATCCACCTTTAGAGGAAGAACTGTTCAGGTAGAAACATAGATGAAAACATAAGATTTATCACTCGTTTATTTGGATATATGACTTACAAAAATGAGTATGGAAATGTGTTTTGCATGATAATACATGTATAACCCAGTCCGAATTGCTTATCAGCTTTGGGAGGAAGGAGGGAAAAAGAGAGGGAGACAATATGGATAATATGACTTTGTAAAACTTCTGTGGAAATTTGTTATTAAAAGAAAAGAAAAGTTTTCATCAAAAAAGAACATTAAGAGGGGCAGCTCAGTGGATTGAGAGTCAGGCCTAGAGACGGGAGGTCCTAGGTTCAAATCCGGCCTCAGACACTTCCCAGCTGTGTGACCCTGGGCAAGTCACTTGACCCCCCAATGCTCACCCTTACCACTCTTCCACCTATGAGCCAATACACAGAAGTTAAGGGTTTAAGAAAAAAAAAAACAAGAACATTAAAATATTTTTAAAAATACAGCTAGAATACCAATACCAGCTTTATATCCCAAAGAGATTAAAAAATCTGGGCAAGAATCTTTGTACAAAAATATTTAAAATTGGATTTTTGTGGTAGCAAAAAACTGGAAAATAAGGGGATGTCCTGAGGGGATGATTGGGAAATGGCTGAATAAATTGTGGCATGTGATGGAATACTATTGGATTGGATTACTATATTAATATATTTATGGATTACCATAACAGGAATTATCATATTACCACATGGAATAATAGACACATACACACACACACACACACACACACGTATTACTATATGAAATGATGAATTGTTGGATTTCTATAAGAATTGGAAAGACCTACATGAACTACTGTGAAGTGAAATAAGCAGAACCAGGAGAACATTATACAGAGAAACTGTAACACTGAGGGATGATCAAAAGTAACTGACTTTGCTACTAATAGCAATGTAATGATCCAGGACAATTCTGTGGGACCTATGAGAAAGAACGTTATACATAGAGAAAAAACTTTGGGAGTAGAAATCCAGAAGAAAAACATATGCTTTTCCACTTGTTTATATCAGTATGTTGATTTGGGGTTTGGGTTTTAAAGGATTACTCTTTTACAAAAATGAATAATATGGAAATGGGTTCGAGTAATAATATATATTTTATATATACACAGACACTTTTTAGTTTATTTATTTAATTAATTTAAGAGTATTTTTCCATGGTTACATATTCATGTTCTTTCTCTCCCCTCCTCCCATCCCCCTCCCATAGCCAATGAGCAATTCCACTGAGTTTTACATGTGCCATTGATCAAGACCTAGTTCTATATTAATATTTGCACTGAGGTGATCGTCTAGAGTCTATATCCCCAATCAAATCCCCATCAACCCATGTGATCAAGCAGCTATTTTTCTTCTGTGTTTCTACTCCCACAGTTCTTTCTCTGGATTGGATTGTGTTCTTCCTCATAAGTCCCTCAGAATTGTCCTGGGTCATTGCATTGCTGCCAGTACAGAAGTCTGTTATGTTCGATTGTACCACAGTGTATCCGTCTCTGTGTACAATATTCTACTGGTTCTGCTCCTTTCACTCTGCATCAATTCCTGGAGGTGTTTCCAATTCACGTAGAATTCCTCCAGTTCATTATTCCTTTGAGCACAATAGAATTCCATCACTCAGATACCACAATTTGTTTAGCCATTCCCCAATGGAAGAAGATTCCCTCATTTTCCAATTTTTTGTCACCACAAAGAGTGCAGCTATAAAAATTTTTGTACAAGAGAAAACATGAAATCAAGGAATCGTGGAAAAATTTTAAAAATAAAAAATTTAATAGAGAAAAAAATAAAACAAAAGTTAGGATCCTGTATCTAGTATAGTGCCTGGCACACACCAGGCAATTAATAAACATCGAACTGAAAAAAAATGCAGCTGGTATGTGGACAAAACATTTTGTACACTTCCTTTAAAAGACAAATATTTCACTATAGTCCCTAACTTTTATTTTAAGAATGAAGAAAAATGAAAAGATTTTGTGGTAAAACAGAAATTTGGCAATTTTAACTTGGCCACATTTGATAAAAACAGACTGGGCTACCCATAGTAAAATATTTTCCCAGCTCCTCACTCTGACACAGAGAGCTCAGAAGCAAGTCACTTAATTTTCTTAATCTTCCATTTTCTCCTCTGTAAAATGAGTACAGAAAATATTCCTATGACACACCTTGCCATATTGCTGTCAGCTTTATAGTGTTATATAAATGTGTTCCACCATTATCCAAAATCAATGTCCTAAAGTTTTGAGGCTTCCTAAAAATGAATCTTTGGAAGGGGCCGAATTTAATTTTAAATAAGACTGATGCATTTAAATTCTCATTTCACTAACAACTGCCTTAATACACTATGTCATTGATCTGAAACAAAACAGAAAAATCATTTCTCCTTTCTTTACTCTACATCCAACAGTTCCAGGATTATTACAGACACCTACAGTCTTAGTAAGCATCATCCTAATTAAACGTAGATCATCAAGCACACCAAAAGGCAGCAAGACTGGGGACGACATCTGCTGCCTTGAGACAACAACCTGGCTTACCGTTACAATCAACACTGGGATGTCTTCCTCACCATCACCCTGAGAGGTGGCCAATGCAAGGACTGTCGGTTCTACTTTACTAGCCATGATCATACAGCCAGTGTCAGAGCCAGGATTGAATTCTGGGGCAACTGACGCCAAATCAATTCTCTTTCTCCTGCATACACTGTCACTAAAAACACCAGTTTTGGAAATTTTTTCAAGATTATTCACTTGAAACACTAAATTTTCCATGATTTCAAGAACAAGCCATGTTTGTCCTGAAATTGATAATTAATCAACTAGATTAATAACATTCAAAAAGCAAACAAGGGCATGACAGAAACATCCTATGATCTTAAATATCAATAAAATTCACTGTGGCCACCATAATAAATATTACGGTCTTTGAAGCAAATCTCCAATACTCTCCAATCCACAATAAATGTTAAACATTTATCAATCATTTCACTGATCATATAACTGCAAACTACACATTGAAAAACATAGCCAAAGGAAATGACCAAAAAACAGAATAATTCTAATGTCATTAAAAAGTTATCATTATACAACTAAGAAACTAATCTAACATTCCCAGGAGAGGATAGAGTACCAAGCCTAGAGTCAGGAAGACCCGGGTTTGAGATATTTCCCAGCTATATGACCCTGAGCAAGTCACTTGACCCTATTTGCCTAGCACATTATTTCCACGGTTTAAAATACAGATGAACATACTAGATTGAAATAATGGTATAAGCTAAAATTCCAAGTAAATCAAATTATGTTGGTGTATTCTGGATGGCCATTTGGAACTATGCCCAAAGGGCTTTAAAAGACTGCCTGGCCTTTGATCCAGCTACAGCACTGCTGGGTTTATATCCCAAAAAGTTAATAGGGAAAAAGACTTGTACAAAAATATTTATAGTCACGCTCTTTGTGGTGGCAAAAAATTGGAAAATGAGGGGATGCCCCTCGATTGGGGAATGGCTGAACAAATTGTGGTATCTGTTGGTGATGGAATACTATTGTGCTCAAAGGAATAATGAACTGGAGGAATTCTATGTGAACTGATACAACCTCCAGAAACTGATGCAGAGTGAAAGGAGCAGAACCAGGAGAACATTGTATACAGAGAAGGATATGCTGTGGTACAATCGAACATAACGGACTTCTCTACTAGCAGCAATGCAATGACCCAGGACAATTCCGAGGGACTTATGAGAAAGAAAACTTATCCACATTCAGAGGAAGAACTGTGGGAGTACAAACACATTAGAAAAACAACTGCTTGATCATATGGGTCAATGGGGATATGATTCATTATGTAGACTCTAAGCCAGTGATTCCCAAAGTGGGCGCCACCACCCCCTGGTGGGTGCTGCAGCGATCCAAGGAGAGATGATGGCCACAGGTGTATTTGGGAGCGGTGATAGTATGTGACAGAGGCTGCTAAGTAATATTTTTTCTGGAAAGAGGGCAGTAAGCCAAAAAAGTTTGGGAACCACTGTTCTAAGCGATCACCCTAATGCAAATATTAATAATATGGAAACAGGCCTTGATCAATGAAACATGTAAAACCCAGTGGAATTGCTTGTTGGCTACAGGAAGGTGGGGGGAGGGGAGGGAAAGAACATGAATCATGTAACCATGGAAAAATATTCTAAATTAATTAATTAAATGTTTTCAGTTTTAAAAAATTTATGTTGGTGTAAAATATGTTTTACCTGTACCAGTTCTCTAAAATCCACATGTAAATATAAATCTCAGAAGAGGGCAAAAATTAAGTAAAGAAGAAGGCAAGTTCTCTGGAATCTTGTCTCAAAAGAAAAACAGATCTATTTGTAGATGAATTAGGAATATCTGAGAATATTCTTAAAGTACATGAATACCCTCATAACCTGGCATCATTCTACCATGAATAAGAATAGCAAAGAAGGAGTGCATGGGTTGGGATTTGTTGTCAAGAGGGTTCATCTATGTCCAGAATCTAGACCAAACCTACAAGAGCCTTTTGGCTAAAAGTCTGTTCAAACACATTTTCATGGGTCTGCCTAAAAGTATCCATTACATCATCATCCACCATACTACTGTACCCCACAGCAATTATAGTAAATTATATTCCTATAGGACTTCAAATTATACAAAGTACTTTCTGCACAACTCAGAGGGTTAATACTACTGAAACTCAAGGAGGATAAATGTAAAGTATTCCACTTGGGGGGGTGCAGCTGGGTAGCTCAGTGGATTGAGAGTCAGGCCTAGAGATAGGAGGTCCTAGGTTCAAATCTGGCCTCAGACACTTCCCAGCTGTGTGACCCTGGGCAAGTTACTTGACCCCCATTGCCTACCCTTACCACTCTTCCACCAAGGAGTCAATACACAGAAGTTAAGGGTTTAAAAAACAAAAACAAAAACAACTAAAGTCTTACACTTGGGTACAAAAAAAATCAAGTTTAGAAGCTTGGTTAAATAACAATTCTGAAAATGATTTGAAGATCTGAGTGGACTCAAGATGAGTCAGCAATGACATAGCAGTGAAAACAGTCAGAAGTCTCTTGGATTACAAGAAGAAGGGCTTCAGCTTCCAGAAGAGGGAAGGTGAGAGCTGCAGTGCAGTCTGCCTTCAGATATCACCTGGAATAATGTGTTCACTTCTGGGCACCACAATTTAAGTCCATTTAATAAACTGAACAGCATCCAGAGGAGGACAACTCAAATGATGATGGAAAGACCTTGTCAAATGAGTCAGTTGAAGAAAAAGGGCAAATTTAGCAGAGAAAACTCAATTCAAACTTGATGTGAGAAAAAACCTCCCAAAAATGAGAGCTGCTGGTATCGGTGACAGGCTCATTCTACTTAGCTCTACAATCACTTCTTATCTGGAGAGATCCCCGGGGAGGGGATTTCTTCATATGTGGACGATTTGAATGCGATTGGCCTCTGCAGCAATCCTGCCCCTTCCAAGTCACAAATTCTGTGTTTCCACACAGTATTGCCCCCATTTCACAAACTAGAAAATAGGTTTAGGTAAAACTGCATGCCTGAGATCATACAACTAAAAAAAACATCAAAACTGGGATTTGATCCCACATACTATTAACTCTAATTATGCCACTTCCATTAAATGAAATGGGCACATACATAGAGCTCATTCAGATTTTTAAATTCTCCATGCAGAACTAAAGTGAAGTAGCCAACAAGTATAAGACAAGCTCATTCTGAAATGGGAAAAAATTAAAGTAAACATTCCATTATTATTGAACTGGAACTCTAAAAGTTCATTTTCTTCTTTTCTTTAATGTAAGATAAGAATTCAAGTCTTAAAAAGAAATTTTCCTACACTAGCAAAAATTAAATTATACAAACACCTTTATAATCTTAGACACTGGGCCAATTCAATTACTCTTTCTTCAGGTGGATTTTATAATGAAGTAGAAAGAATGAGCCAAGAGAAAGATCAAAGACCTAAGTTTAAGTTTCAGATCAATTTATAAGCATTTATTGAATGTCCATGTGCTAAGCATTTAGCTGCACAGGTCCCAAAGATAGAACATAAAATGATCCCTACTGTCAAAAAGCTTCCATTCTTTCTGGACAGACAATATAATACAGTTGTGGATACACAAAAGAAAATGTTACCATACGAAATCAACGAAAATGTAACTGGTGAGGAGTCACAAATTGCTGGGTTGGAGGGAGGATGGAGAAAGCCTCATGAAGGAAGTGGTACCTGATTTGAGTCTTTAAAGATATGAGGGACTTTTGAATATTTGTTTGGAATAATCTATAAAGAGTAGAGGTGGGGAGGAAGGGTTTCCAAACTGTGGAGAAGGAACTAGAATGTGTGTGAAGAACAGCAAGAAAGGCAGTTAAATGAGACCAGGGCTTCTTAATCTAGGGTTCATGAACTTTTTCTTTTTAATTTTAACAATAATTTAATAATGGTATAATATAAAAATAATTAATATTTTCTGCATTATTTGTGAAATGAAATAACGATCCTCCTATACTCTGGCCTCCAAAAGCTGCCTATTCTTGTTGCCTCCACTTCCTCATCTCTCACACACCTGCAAATGTCCCCCCCAAGGCACCAACTTCTTCCCTACACCTTCTTTTGGTGACTTCGGAAGAAACTATTCATCAAGTCTATTCATCAATTATTCAGTCTTAGTTTCTTTCCCAAGTCTCTCCTTGATGAGACATATTAGACATTTCAAAAATTTCAAACTCAACATGTCAAAAACATTATTTCTCCCTCCAAACCCACTCATCTTCAATGCTTCCCTATTTGTGCAGAAGGCTCCATCCCTATCCAAATCATCCATGCTCACAATCCGAGAATCCTTCTTGATCTTTACTCTTCCTCACCTTACACATCCAAACAGCTACCAAATCTTGGCATCTTTAGGCAATATGTTTTGCCTAAAATCCCCTTCTCTAGACTGTTGTACCCTCATCACTTCTTGCCTGGACTATTGCAGTGACCTCCTAACACTTCCAGGCTCCTTCCACTCTAAACTGTTCCCTCACATTCAGCACTCCAGCTCCTATTTCTATACTTTCCCTGCCCAGCACACATTCGTGAGATCTCCATGCTGCTGCTTAGGATTCCTGGTTCTACTACCTTATTACCTTGTATGATTTGTACAGGTGGTATATCCATCACCCCCACCCCCTATAACATAAGTTCTCACAAGAACAGAAATTCTCTTCCTGTTCAGTATCAATCACAGTAAGCAGAAAATTAATATTATTTAATATTTCATTATTATATTTTATATTTATATTATTATATTTATTACATAATAATATTAATAATTAAATGAAATGAACTGATCTAAATTTTAATACAATATCTGACCCAACTAAAAAAAATCTACTTGAATGTTTATCATAACGTTGTTCACTAGATATGGCTATAATTGAGACCCTACTATACTGTGTCAGAGCATGCCTTTCCTAGTATTAAATGGAGACCCTTCATGAACAAATTCAATTCTCACATCTTTTCAACATTTTGTTGTCAAGTCATTTTTCAGTGGTATCTAACTCTTCATGGCCCTATCTGGGGTTTTCTTGGCAAAGATACTGGAGTGGTTTTCCATTTCCTTCTCCAGCTCATATTACAGATTAGAAAACTGAGGTAAACAGGGTGAAATGACTTGCTCAGGGTTGCATGGCTAGTAAGTGTCTGAGGCCAGATTCAAGCTCAGGAAGAAGTCTTCCTGACTCCAGGCCCGGTCCTCTATCTCCTGCCACACCTAGATTCACATCTTACCCATGAACAACTACCTCCCAGAAGCCTATTTTATATAGGCCCCAAAGCATGGTGGTGTTTAACTAGACAAAACTTACTCTGATAGCTGAAGAGAGGCAAGAACAATTTCTAAGACAAGCAGCAATGTTCATCCAATTAAAGACAATGGTATCCATCCTGGCAGACCCAGGTTTTGTTGAGTTAGCTTAAAATACTGCACTAAACCCATTTGTAAAGAAAATACACCAAATACAGTTGGCAGTTGTCAATATGCTAAACAAAGTATTCACAACCTTTAAATTCTCCCCAAAAGGAGTCAAATCATATGACCGTCATTCCCTAATTCAAATATTGATAATATTAAGTCCAGACTTTATTGTAGAACTCTATACATTTCCTGTTTATCAGTAAAATATCTATAGGATAAAGTTAGCTGAGAGGCAGAATGAGGATAAGATGTTTTTTCTTTCATTTTTATCTTGCATCACTTTTTTTTCATTTACTACTTTATTAGCACATAAACCACAGAGAAGTCCCAATACGTCTATCTTTCAGAAAAATTCTGCTAACTATAACAGTGAACTTAATTGCTATAATCAGTTGTTTCATAGCTTACACAAAGGTCTTCTGGCTCCAAGCACTGTTCGGCTTTTTGAAAGAGCATCCAGAGATAGAAATCCTCCTCCTCAATTCCACATATCTAGCATAGCTCAAAATTATTTCCAAATCATAGTAAGAACAGATTCAAACAATACCATAACTGTGTTTGGTCATAAAAGGCAGGGGGCAGCTTTATGTGGAATGAAAAAATAATGAGACTGAACTTTTTTCAAGTAGTATACTTCTCTATGCCAATGAACAGTGACCTTCAATGTGCTGCACAACACCACCACCACCACCACCACCCTTGGGAGGCTGCCATTGCTCCAACATATTTTTGGAACTCTTCTCTTGGAACAGCTTTTCCAAGCCAGTTTACAAGCCACCCAGAAAGTCAGTAACATTATTTTACAGTTAAAATTTGTATTTTAGGAAACAAGTGTTGAATGGAGCACATCAAAGACCCAGTTTTATTCTGAGCCTAATGATGAACCACAATGCTTGGTAATTCTCAATCCCTATGTGCTTTAATTTTAGTTTAGGAGAGTATGTTGGTAGCTTTCAAGCCCTATCTCACGAGTGATTTTATTTAAACTTTTCACTGTATCTCGACCATATCTTCAGTGAAATCTTGGAATTTGAACAATTACTCGGTGAAAAATGTAATTTCTCAGATGAAATTTTCATACCATCTTCAACATTGCCCTTCAAAGAAGAACTAGCTCTCCTTAGAAAGAAATTGAACAGTTTAGATTATCAGTGTGCAACATCAATCACTTCTATGAGGACAAAGGCTTGGTCTTCTTCTGCCCCACCTGTAGTGTTCTCAGAATTAACAATCCTACAATGTCCAATCACAAAAGCTGGAAGGATCAACAAAGATCACTAGGCATAAGATCTCTGATCTAGAGCTGGAAGGGACCTCACAAGTCCCAAGCCTTACCCAGAAAGAACTCTTCTACAACAATAACCATCCAACCTCTACTTGAAGACCACCAGGGCTCTAGAAACTCACTCGCTCATAAGACAGTTTTTTCTACTTTGGAATACTTTAATTGTTATGATGTCAAATTTCTAAAAATGTTGAAGATGGTATGAAAATTTCATCTGAGAAATTACATTTTTCACTCGTGAGATAGGGCTTGAAAGCTACCAACATACTCTCCTAAACTTAAGTGACCAGCTGCTTAATTCAAAACCATGGGAGGGGGAAGGAGGCCATTAGGAAAATGTTTTGTACGCCCAATGAGTGCCATCTTGATCAAATATATGCACAGTAGCACCAGGATCCTCCTCTCCCCTCAGAACATGGGCTTTATAAACCCTGAGGCCCACTCTCTGCCCTACATATTCCTTCTATAAATCACAATTCCAGATTTAATTAAATCCAACAAGCATTTAAAAAACAAGTCCCTGTTCTGTACAAGGAAGGCCCTATGTAACATATGAGAGACAAACAAAAATGAACAAATTCCTGACCTTACAAGTTTTACATTCTGCTAGTGGATACAAGAGACAAACAAATAAGAAAAAACAAGATAAACTGAGGAAGGAGACAAAACTAAGCATTAAAGGAATTAAGAATTCTCAGAGGTGAATCCAGCTCTGAAGTAATAGCAAGGAAGCTGGTTTGGACTAATGTGAAATCAATCTTGAAACAGAGACCAAGCTGAGGAGGGAGCCTGTAGAGATTGCCCAACAAGGGAACAAAATGGCCAGAGCTCTGCCTTAGAAGGTGGATAGTAGCCAGGAGTGGGGCTGCATAGACAACTAAATCCTGTTAGCTGCATGGTGATCATGGGCAAGGCACTTAATCTAAGCCTTATTTTTTCTTCTTCTTTATAATAACGGTGATACCACCAATAGTAACTATGACATATGTGGCAAAATTCAATTTATCCCAACTTTTATTAGTGCCTTCTACAAGCAAGACATTGTGCTAAGGAAACAAAGACATAAAGAAAATAAGTCATTCAAAAGTTTTCTGATTCAATATGTAATAAATTTCTGAAGACATGTACTTTCTAAGATATTTTGTAGCCTCTCTGCTCAATAGGTTCCTTAATTAAAAGAAAAATGGCAATCCTCATTTGAAAGTAATCAATGCTGAAAAATGAGATGTTTAACTATTAAGATTATATATCTGGTGGCAACTAAGGTAGCTCTCAGAGGACAAAGATCCAGGTCTAAAGATGGGAGGTCCTAGATTCAAATTTGACTTCAGAACCTCCAAGCTATAAGATCCTGGGCAAGTCACTTTAACCTCAGTTACCTATCCTTTACTTAGTATCAATTCTTTTAGACAGAAGGAAAGGCTTTTAATTTTTTTTAATTTCTTTTTAAAAAAGATTATCTATCTCAAATCCATAATTGTTGAACATCTAAAACCCATGTAAATTTCCAGCTTTCCTATCTCTTCTCTTACTTTATTATTCAGATTAGATTATCTCTATTCCACTCATCTACTCAATCATCTTTTATACCTGACTACATTAAAAAAATTTCAATTTTTGCATTTAGTTTTGGGGAACTCATTCGTATATTTCAGTTTGTTTCTGGAACACAGAGATCCTTCACCTCACTTGGGAAAAAAAAAAAAAAAGCAGCCTGCCCTGGGAGAGGCACATAAACCTATTTCCCAAAATCAACCTCTAAGATCACAGAACATTAAAACTAAAAGAAATCTTAGTCCAACTCCTTTTACTATTGAGGAAACTGGGGATCCAAAGAGTGAAGTGACTCTCTGAGCCCAGGCTTCAGATAAAAACATCAATCTACCAAAGAGATGTGGGAGGTTATATGGCCCGGCTCCAACCATTTCTGTCTGGATGCTACTGCCCCAAATGTCAAATCAGTCAATAAGCACTTATTAAGCACTCACTACATACCAAGCAATGGGGCAAGTTCTAGGGATACAAAGGAAGGCCTAAAACAAATTGTGCTCTCAGAGACTCACGGCCTAACAGGGAGAAAGGGAGACTACATGAAAACACTCCATATACAGGTGCACACAGGGAAGGCTCTAATACTTTCAACAGATAAACAGAAAAAACAGAGACAAGAGACCCATAGTAAAAACTTACCAGGTTAATGTTGTAGGTTTTACAAGTGAGATCATCCAAGCTCTGGTTCTGTAGCTTTTCTGTTATTAGTGTTACCATGGTAGTTGTCCCTTTTCCACTGCTTACACTGACAAGCATCGGTGCTCCTCTGGGTCCTACTTCACAAATCTTGGACCATTGCTGGATCTATGCTAATCAGTCTCAAGATTTAGACTTCCATTTTACAGTTGAAGAGTTTACTGTGAAGATCCTTTCAGTGGTTCATGCCTACTTTTCTGTAAAGAAAAAAATTATCACTTGTAACTATAAAAATCATCATCTTAGCTCAATTATTATGCACATAACATACTGATCAAATGCTTTTAAAAATCTTTTTTTTTTTTTTTTAGTTTAACTTAAGCATACTATGATCTGGTACGTTATCCTCTCATAGTTTAAAAAAGCACAAACTGATTGAATTTAACATAGGGAGTAAATGGCATAATATCCAGAATTAGTCATTCAACTCATTAAACTACATAGCCTCACTTCTTACAAGTTAAGATTTACACTAATTTTACTATCCTTTACTGTTTTTTTAAAATAACTTACCTTCTGTCTTAGTATCACTTCTAAGACAGAAGAGCAGCAAGGGCTAGGCAATCAAGATTAAAGCAACTTGCCCAGGGACACACACTTAGGAAGGGTCTGAGGCTGGGTCCTCTGAACTCCAAGCCTGGTGCTCTATTCACTGTGCTACCCAGCTGCCCCTATCCTTTATTATTTAAGATTTTCATATTATAAATCAGTGATAGATAAGACCCCTAAAAATATATTGTTGCTTCATCTTCCAAATAAGGTTATTCTTTTTTTTTTAATTATCTTCTTTTGAAAGATCCAAAGGCAAAGATATTCTCTAAACTCCCTTCTTTCCTTTAGTTTTGTCCATTTTTCAAAGACCTATCTCCATCGTGGTAGGATGTAAGATGGCACTTAAATTCCCCTGTGTATACAAAGAAGTGGCATCATTTGCATCATACAAGATTCTTAGTTTCTAAGTATCTCCAGTGATTCCCCTTCTAAAAACCTAATTGAAGGCTATGGAACCATTTTCTTTCAATTCTCTTTGAATAGTGGAAATGTAAAATATGATGCAAAAAAAAATCACACAGATAATCAATAAAACTTATTTTAAATATATTTTTAAGAGTAGAAATGTATTCTATGACAGCTACCTTAGCTTCTCTCAGTGAAGGACAAACATTTGTAAAAGTGAAATTTGGGAGATGCCATCTTTAAGTATATATATGTATTTTCTATGGACACGTGGAAATTATCAAACTACATTTCCCGTGGTCCAACGGGTTTCTGGTTCCGGTTCTTTGGGCATGGGGACACCTACGTCTCCATGCAGAGAACAGTTTAAATCTCCAGGGTGAGGAGGAACTTTCTCTTTAGCTACTGAGCGCATGGAGGTAACAATAATGGCTGGGGCGGCGGTTTTAAATTCTTATAAGCTCGTGGTCTAATGACTTTATCTTTCAGCATGGCTTTAATTAAAGTACTAATTTCTATATTTATATCAGTCTTAATTATTTTTAATATTAATACATTGTAAGGAAATGAGTGGCGAATAGGTCAAAACAAATTCTTGTTTAATATCAAGTTATCCTTCCGGTCACATATTTAAACTAAATTTTAATAATACCCTAGCTTGTATATTTCTCATCTGCAAACTTGGAACAATTAACTTTTCCCACCCCCACCAAAATAAGGGATATTAAAAATAAACACCACCTTATGCTTGACCCTTGCCAAAACTTCATACTCTCTGCTAACTATCCTATCTGAATTGTACCCAAAAAATTCACTTGATCTAATATCCCACCCAATACAGAAATTTCTCCTTCACTCCTCAGTCATTTAGCTTCTGTTCCCTCAGCAACAGCTAATCATTAAGTGAGCAATTAAATGCAAAGTTAGCTAGTTTTCTAATTGGGTTGCTTCTAAACCATGATGCCAATAAACATCAATTCTGTCAAAATTTTGTTTTTTATTCCCATATTGTTCATTTTTGTAAGTGAATAATCATATAAAGCCAAAACCCCAAAACATAAACCCAAATAAACAAGGGGAAATGGTATTGTCATCATTTTTAAAACAACAACAATATATCCAAGTGCATGGAGACAATAAGAAAATATAAATTTAAGGCAACAAGTTTGTTCTCACAGGCCAAAACACTCTAGGAAGATTTAAAAAGAATGACATACATAAATATTTAATGGAATCAAGGTTGCATGTACAATCTCTATTTTATGGCTATTTATCAATGATTTTCTAGTTTTTAAAAAAAGGTAAAGAGGAAAAGGTAAGAAGAGGTAAAAGAATCTTTCTAATTAAATATTCCCCATTAATGGAAGAGGTCAAAGGATTTGTTGCTGTTGGGACTCCTACTCTGGTTAGAAGACTGAAAGAATTGATCCATTCCATGAATGTTGGAAAGACCTTGGAGTTTATAGTGTATCATTAAAAGTATACACTTGCATATAGAAAATTGTTACTTCGAGATGGAAGAAGTGAGCCCTAAAAATGCAAATGTACATACATAGTCTAATAAGTAGCTGCTTACCGTTTTTGTAAATATGTCTAATGGGTTCTTCAGCAAAATGTTAAAAAACATAAATATATGCTCATTTTCTTTTATTTTCTTATTCTAGTTTCATGTTTGTATTTTAATTAGTTTTATTATAGTTTTGTTACATTAGCCAACTATCAGAAGCTAATTTAGAAACTATTTATGATAAATAGGTAATTCCTCAAATAACCAACTAAAAATTTTAAACCATTACAATTAAAATATTAGATTCACAAAATAACATTTCCAGTTTCCTTAATTTGAAATTTCATTTTCAAAGATCCTACCCAACATACCTAAAATTTAAATTACTCGAAATACCCATGTACTCACTCTACCTCTTCCTCCAATTCTTCCTCCAAATCATTAAATACAATTTTAGAATTAGCTTCCAAAAATGTGCAGAATCTTTAAAACCCTAATGACCTATTTGTATCTATTTCTGCCTCAAAGCCCATCCTATTCAAAATGTTATGCTAATTTTCCAGGGCCATTTGTTCTGGGGAGAGAGGGGAGACAGAAAAAGGCACTGCCAGGATGAACTTGAATTTTTTTCTTTTGGTACTGCTATATAAATGCAAACAAAAATTTTAAAACAGCATAAATTCAATGACAAGCACTGTGTCATCATGGCTAAAGGTCCAGCCCTGGAATCAATCTGAAAGACCTGGATTTACTTCCTCCCTGTGATACATGCTTGCTACATGGCCATGGAAAAGCCACATAATCTTAATGGCTCCAAACAATTTTAAAACCAAGTCCTGGATTAGCTATCAGTTTGCTCTGGTAAATGGAATCGAAAAATCCCCACCATGATGATATTTAGATCCCAACAAAATGAGAAATAAAACTATTATAAAAGGTAGCCCAATTTCTATACTTCCTATTGCAATAAGTGAAAGCTGAAACAATGGAAAAAGAACAAATGAACACAGAAAAATCAGAACAAGCAGCAAAATACTTTTTCTGCTGTTCTTACCAAGTGCATGCTCAGAGACAGTGATGGAAGCAGTAATTCTGCAGTTTTAAATTGTCTGTGCAATCATAGGAAGGTAGAAGAAGAAACAGATAATGAAACATACAGACTTCCATGCTCTTGTTAAAGAGAAAAGAGACTATATGCAGGTGCAGAATGTTGCACATGTCATCAGACATTGTAGTTTTGTTGGTGTTTTGTCATTGATATTTTGTAACAAGGGAAGGTAGAACAAGAAATAACTGGGGTGTAAAATACTATAAAAGGGGTAAGAGAGCAAAAAGGGGGGTGATACCTAGGAGTTTCCCATGAGACTAGGCAATAAAGCCAATCTGAAATTTGACCAGGTACGCAAGATTGAATATAGTATTGGTTATGAAGGAAGGGTAAGATAGAAGTTCCCATCTATGTTACAGGATAAAAGATCTATCAAGATCAAAACTACTGAAGAAAATTAAAATAAGACAAACAAAAAGCCTGGTTCTCTACCCCTACCCCAATATTACCCTCAGATTCAGCCTACCAAAAAAAGGCAATACTCATTTTTTACTTTGTGAATAAAACCAATGCATAAAACTATAAGGCATATTTAAAATCACGAAAAATAACAAAGATACAATTCAGAATGTGTCCTTATACCCCAACTCTTACATATGGTCCAGTTAGCTGGTTTATAAAATTACAAAATCCTGAAATTTGAGACCAAGTTCAGATGCCAACCCAAGTATATCCCCCAGGGCAAGAGGAAGGGGAAAATCTGAGGCCAAATAAGTCTGACCTTTAAGTTGGGGAACAAAAAAGAAGAGCCAGAAAAAAGGCAACAAAAAAATATTTCCCCTCTAAAACAGCCTACTCTAACCCTAAAATTCACACAATCTTAAACACGTCTTTTAAACCATGACAGAAAGTATTCGTGTGAAAAATTTCTTCCAGAAACAGATTCTAGTATTAATTTGTATAAAAGAAAGTTATAGCATCTCAGAGTATAATAATATCCCAATGCCACTTGTCCAAAGTTCCTATGTTCCTCTCTATTGTACTATGCTGTATAAAGCCCTTCCCCATTAGCCTATGCCAAAGCTGGGACTCTCCAGCTTTTAACTCGGGAGTTTTTTGCCTGTGTTAAACTATAAAGCTGACCCCTTGCAGTCTAGAGTACTTAAGGAATTGTGTAAAAACCTAAATGATTTGCAAGAAGAAAAGGAATTGAGCTATGATTCTAAGATCATTTATATGTCATCTTGCCTAGAAGCAAAAGGATGGATGAGATTCTCTCAACCTACAAATATAGAACGAATCATGGTTTTAAAATTTATTTTTAAAAAGAGATTTTATTTCTCTAATATTAACCACCCTTCTCCCTAGCTTTTCAATAAATATGATCCTGTTTCAAAGGCATGCCACTTTTAGCTTCCCTAATGTTTTTAGTTACTAGGATTGATCAGAGATCCGAGTTAATGACTTTCTTTATGCTCCTTGCAAAAAAAAGGGAGAATCAGGTTTATTAACTTCTAAGGGGAAGTCTTCTCAAAGCCCATAAAATTCATAATCAGCATCTTTCTAAGTTAGTAGTTGATTAAATATCAAAGATTCTCTATGAAAGAACTTTAAATACTCATTGGAATCATCTCTGAAATGGGGAGGGCACCCCACACAAGAGAGCATTTAGCTCCAAAAAAGAAGCCAACAAACCCCAATTCAATCAGCCGATTTATTGTTAACTTTTAATTCATTTGACAGCATCCTCATTCACAAAAACCAACTATTCTATATAACATGTATCTAGTCATTCCCCCCAAGCTCCACTGTAATTGAAAAACATCTTTAAATGTCAAACCATGTACCAAAAAAGTATCTCATATTGCTATTAGCAGTTTTTCACTCAAACGCTATTCCCTTTCAACAAAGGGCAATTAAAATATAGGTTGAAATAAAAGTCTAAGATTTTTTAAAAAAGCTAAGAAAAACAAAACTGGTTTGCTGAATGACTGTATGAAACTTGAATTTTACAGAGCTAAAAGATAAGTAACACAAAACAATACTACCAAAGATACTAACACAACTGTTTTTCTTTTTAATTAAAAAAATACCCCAAAGTGCATGTAGTTCTCATAGACACATCTATTGCTGACATGCAAAACCAGTCAGTCTATTAAGGCACAAAAGGAGCCCTTTCCTCATTCCTCCTCATCAGTCATTGCCTTACACAAATTAGTGGTCAATAAGTACGTGTTTGATCTGGCAACAGGGTATAGTTTGAATGAATATTCAATATGTGTTCACTTGTTGGTTCCCACTCTTGCTAGGCAGTCATGTGACCCGGGAGAAAGTATTTAAGTGACCTTCAGTTTCCAGGTCAATGAGATGGGAAGAAGGGAGTGATAGACACTCTACTATCCAACAGACTTTATTACACATAGTTCAGGTCTTTCCTAGAATGGCCCTGAGCAGGCCCTGGAGATTCCTCTTACTCCAGACATACCTAATCTTCATTTACAAATTCAAGAATTTTTTTTTTCATTCAGATATCTATCATATACCTAGCCAACTACTATGGGCTAAGAAACTGGGTTCAATCTGCCACTTACTATGCTTGTGACTGTGGTTCAATCACTTCCCCTCTGAGCCTGCTTCCTTTTCTGTAAGATGGGGATGGAAATATATTAGATGACCTATGAGGTCAAGTCTATTTCTACATCTGTGATCCTATGATCCCTAAGATAAATCTCTTCTCTGGGGTAACAAAGAAACAGTAGATAAGTTATATTCAGGAGGAGGTTTTTTGGAGGGGGGGGGGGGGCTAGGGAAAAGGGAATTAGCATTTATTAGCACTTGGCTACATGCATGCCAGGCTCTTACCAGGATCACACAAGTTACTAAATGTGTGAAACCAGATTTGAACTCAGGTCTCCCTGACTCTAGACCCAGGGCTCCATTCACTGGGCCCCCTCACTGAGATTTATCAACTTCAGAAATTAAATTATCACATAATAAAAGCTAACATTTTATTTTAGATAGTGCTTACTTTGTGTCAGGCACTGTGCTGAGCACTTTGCAATCATTCTCTCATTTGATACAACCCTATGAAGTAGATACTATTATTATCTGCATTTTACAGATGAGGAAAATGAAGCAAATAGTGGTTAACTGGCTTGCCCAGGGTCACACAGCTAATAAGTGTCTGAGACTGGATTTGAACTTAGGGCTTCCTCCCTCTAGGCCCAACTCTATCCACTGTGTCATCAACTACGTAAGATCCATAAATATTTATCAACCTCAGAAATTATCACCAGATAAAAAGTGAATGACCTACTAACAAATATAACAATATGCACACAGTGAAATGCACTGCAACAAGTATATCCTCTCCAGCCCCTTTCAGAAAAAATTCCTCCAGTTTCTCACTTAGTGGCAAGCAGCTCAAACTTGGAAAGCCTGTGAAAAATACAAAGCACTTTGACATAAGGGAGTGAGCCTACAACTGTGGTTCTCTAAATCAAGGGCACAATATGAAACAAACACCAAGATTTCAGACCACTCTACCATTTTCAAGGAAAGTACAAACTCAGGAGCAGCAACCATCACACTGAGATGATAGTAAAAAACTAAGGAGTCTTGATGTTTCAACATTACTTTTCAGTTCTAACTGGTAACAGATGACAAGTTATACTGATTCTTCCAAGAAAGAAAAGAGTGCTCCCAGAATTTAACTTTCTGAAATTCCCTCTATTAAAATGCTCAGCCTGGAACTTCAGAAACTGAGGTCATTTCAGCTTGGAGTTCTACCTTCAGGGACTTTGGTTCTTACCTAACACTCTACTCACTTCACTCAACACTAAACAAAAACCTCCAGAGTCCATAAACGTGAGCTGTGCTGTTCCCTTGATGGTATGGACAGAAAGCCATTTTATAGTACTCAGGGGAAAAGTAAAATGTCCACCAATTCCACTTGATAAACCCATCAAGATTAAGACCTCTTTAGATTCTCATTTATTCTCCAGAAGAGATGCTGAAAAGACAGGTAGTGCAAATTCTATAGAAATAATCCAGAAAAACTAATGAGGCTATTTGGGGATGAGGAGAAAAAGAAAAATGTTTAATCTTTATTCTCATGAAGGAAATGGGTAAGCAATGACCTCATCTCTGCCTCACAGAATCCCTAGCTTACTTTGAGGCCAAGTCAGACTGCTATCTCCTGCATAAAGAAAGGCCTAATTCAATGATGGGCAACCTTTTGAACTTGGTGTGTCAAAATTCGCCAAAAAACTGAGCATAACTCAGGCGGTATGTCACTTTGAGAAAAAAAAAAACATAATTTCGTGATATTTATAGTTTAACAAAAATGTATAATATATAACTGTATTAATAAACCAAAATAGGTAAATTAATATAGGTAGAATTATCATCTATAGTGCACAGTGTCTACACTATACTACAGCAAATGTTTCATCCTCGGCATGCGGCCCCATATTTCTCTATATCCAGCCGCATGTCATCAAAAATGGCATGTCATAAGTTTGCCATCACCAGCCTAATGAGATGACTCAATTGCTAAAGCTCTCCACTGTTCTCCACTCCAAGTCCCTTAAGCCCCAATACACATATAAAGAATGTAAATTCCTGCAGGGTAGAGGTTTTGTTCCCCAATGCTTCTAATAGTGCATAGCAGATAGCAGGTGAATAAACACTTGTTGCTTATAGCTTGATTTGTTTATAAATTTTTTTACAAAGTATATTAAATTTATAAGTATAGTTTATTTACTCAGATGATGACAAGTTTATTAATTTGGCTTCTGATCATTTTAGATCCAAAAGCCTTTGGACTCCAAATCTTCTTGCCATTGGCTGGGTAATCTCAGTTCCCCAAGCAACTCTCTATATCAGGGGTCGGCAACCTTTTTGGCCGTGAGAGCCATAAACGCCACATTTTTTTAAATGTAATTTCGTGAGAGCCGTACAGTGCTCACAGTGCGCGCTTCTATAACAGTGCCTGAAAAAAAATTGACTTTATGGCTCCTGCAGAAAGAGCCATATCTGGCCAACCCCTGCTCTATATGATTAAATTATTCTAGGTTTTTAAATTATTTTAAGTTTTAGAAGATCCAGTAGTAGTTCTTGAATATGTGAATTTTGATTTTTTTTTAACACTTACCTTCTGTCTTAGACTCAATGCTGTGTGCAATAAGAGCTAGGCAATGGGGGGTAAGTTACTTGTCCAGAGTCACGCAGCTAGGAAATATCTGAGGCCACTTGAACCCAGAACTTCCATCTCTAGGTCTGGCACTCTCTGAGTCATCTAGTTTGTCCCCTGAAAACCTCTTTAAAATTTCCCCAATGTGTGTGGGGAGGGAGATCAGGGAGTGAAGGGGAAAGTAAGAACATGAATCATGTAACCATAACTTTTCTAAAAAATAAAAATTATTTGAAAAATAAAATAAAATTTCCCCCAATGTCCCCATGATGTAATTGTTCTATGGATTCCGATGTTGGAGAAAATACGACATCAAAATGCAATGAATTCAGTAACATTTGAAATGAATCTGTATTTTATTCATCATTACAGTACCATAGTAAGATACTTTGACTCTATTCCATCGATCTATAGAAGACCAAAATGCCAATGTTTGGTACCCACTTGGACTTGAGAAACCTTTGTAATAACTCCATGATCCTCTTTTTATTAGAACAATTTAAATAAAGAGTAGATAATATATCTGTCCTAATTCAAAGGTTCAAGTGGTCTTGCATGCAATTTTTAAGTATTTTCAGGCTCAAAATGAAAAAACAAGCAAAATCTTAGGGTCATCTCTCAGTTCACAGTAGCTTGCTATACCTAAAACCTAGAAACAAAACTCCAAACCCACCTTCCTACAATCATGGAAGCTGAAGAGCTCTCAAGACACTGAAGTTTATTTAGACAAAATGGGCTCTACCCTTCAGAGAGCTACTGGGATAACCCAAAATTATCTCCGATATCTCTAAAATGTGTTACCCAAAGGTCACTAGGGATATAAAAAACAAAATTAGCTCTGAGAAAGGTGGGAAGGAAAGACATGGAAAGCTTCATAAAGCAGGCATGTGAAGTGGGCTTTCAGGGACAGTCACAAGGCCTAAAGGGGGAAAGGCAGTGCATAGAGAATAATGGGAGCCAAGGCAAAGAAAGCATGCTGAGCATTTGGGAGACGGGAAAAGGACCAGTTTGGCCCGAGTGCAGTGTACATCGAAGTGAGTAATATGAGAAAAGTAAGTAGTTACTGAGTTGAGGCTTGACCTGACCTGACCTCTAGGCAATTTAGAGCAGATTCTGTCAGGCTTTTAAAGGGATCAGAAAGGCCTATGTGAAAAGGGGTTTGAGTCAAGAGGATGTGTGGTCTGGGCTCTACTCCATACTGCCTTCCCAATGGAGCTCTCAACAAGTCAATTCCCCTCAATAGATACCAGTTTCCTCATCTGTAAAGTGGGGTGGAAGGCCAAATTAGATTGCCTCCATGGTCCCTTCCAGCTCTTAAAGTACTACTTTTTGTAAGGAGGTTGTTGCAATACTCTGGTCCTCGGATATCCAAAGAGAAGGGGACTATATAGTCTGACCCCAAAGAGTGTGAAACCAATCATCTGGGAGTGGGAAGATGGGTCACATTTCACTGTCCTTTGGCTCTTCTCCAGCAGAACTCTATCCACCCTTATCCTCCAACACTGCCCCAACTCTGCCCCTCCCTCTTCTGAAACAGGCATCAATCATTAAGACAAAAAATCCCTCCCTGAGTATATCATAACCATTTCCCTGATCCCAAAATCATCTAGTAGCTACAGCAGTAGATGCCTCTCAGAAGGTGAGCTCTGCAGTCCAGAGAGGAAGAGCCCCACTTTCCCCCTATTATTTAATGGATGGGAGTGTCACAAAAGCAGCATAGATTGGGTGATAAACTTCATCAGAGGTCTCAATACATTATCTTTCCCAAAAACCCAGTCCTGTTTTGAACTTTCCTATTGATACTGGAGGCAACACTATACTCTCTGTGACCTAGGTTCAAAACCCCAGTATCATATTCAACTCCTCACTCTTCCTTACCCAATATATCCAGTTGCCAAATCTTGTCTCTTCTATCACCAAAATACCTCTTGTATCTGTTCCCTTCTTTCAACTTATGTAGCCACTAACCTAGTTCAGGCCTCTATCACTTTTGTACTGCAATATATCCTACCTGGGGCTCCCTGTCTCAAATCTCTCCCCTCTCAAATCCATTCTCCACACAACCACAACTGCCAAAGTGGTTTTCCGAAGTGAAGGTCTCATCATGTTATTTTCCTGCTCAAACTCCAGTGGGTCCCTATTGACTCTAGGATCAAATATTTCATCTTTTTATCTATTTTGTTTAAGTTTTATAATGTATGTAATCAGTATAGTGGTACATGTACATCTATATTGTGGGGTCAAAACTTTTTTTTACTGATAGGGGTTCATGAGCAAAAGAGTCTAAGACTATACTAAAATAGTGGCAACAGGAATAAAGGAGAGGAAAAACGCTACAAAGAAAATCAAACATGCATAACCTGATAAGAGGACTAGAAAGGTGAAGAGGAGAAAAAGGTGGTGGTGCCACCAGAGAAACAAACAAGTCAGAAGTAGCTAGTTTCAAAGGAGTGAGATAAGTTCTATTTCATATATGGAGAATTAGGTAAACACACCACCAATGGATAATGTTAAACACTAAAATATCCTCAACAACTTAAATTATTTGAAGAAAAAAGAAAAACAATGTCTCCCTAATCAAACAGGAGATTCACTCCAAACACTAGCTCCCAAGGTTATGTGGCCACTTCCCTTCAGGAGGGTGCATAACAGTAAGGAAAGAACTATTAAGATCTGGCTAAGAAACGATGCAAAAATATAAATGTACTTTTACATATGTACATGTTCAGAATGAGAATATAAAAAATATATTTCATTAGAGTTAAATGAAACTCACTCTTCCTAACCCCATGACTCATTTTTTTCTTCTCTTCTATTTTTTTAAAACCCTTCTATCTTAGAATTGATACTATATACTGGTTCTAAGGCAGAAGAGCAGTAAGTACTAGGCAATTGGGATTAAGTGACTTGCCAGGGGTCATACAGCTTGAAAGTGTCTGACGTCATATTTGAACCCAGGACCCTCTGTCTCTAGACCTGCCTCTCAATCTACTGAGCCACCTAACTGCTCCCTAGGCTCTTCTCTTCAAAAGGAGTGATTTAAGCTTCCAAGTCATTTCCTACCACATATTCCTCTGGAACGTCAAGTAGTAGACTATGGGATTGTGATTTAATACCTCTCTGATTCCAGGAGAAGTGCCGAGCCACTTGGTCAGAGACTTGACTAAAAGATATGCATGGATTGCAGAGTTCTATGCCAATACTTTAGGGCTTGGAAATTGGGGTTTGAGTCCTGGAGTCCCAGTCTTTTCTAAAACTTTAGAGGACGTGGGTCCCCTCAACTTAAATTCCTAGTGAAGCACCTAAGATTGGCTATCATTTAATGGCTCGTTCCCTGAGAAGGTACAGGGAAAAATCGGATCAAAGAAAGGCATTTCCCTTATTCCTCTATATATATATAGAGTAAATGGCAATTTTTCTGTAGTCCTGGCCCTAAATGGGTTATAGCATACTGCTTAAATCACTTTCATTGGGCCTTGAATCAAAGGCCTGTTTATTTCCCCTACATTTTTTGCACATTTTACATTTCATTCACAAGTTAATTTTTTCTCCTTTTTTTTTTAATTTTATTGTTATTATTAAAAATGATGAGGGTCGAGATCAAAAGGAAAAATAGTATTTTAATAAAAGCCATGCTGATAGAGATAAACTGACCACGCGCCTGTAAGAAACCTATTCCAACATCACACCTCTGCCATTTACCTCTCCTCTCTCCACAAGCCCAGGTAGCTAAAGAGGCAGGTAGCTAAAGAGGCAGGTAACTAAAGAGGAAGTTCCAAGTCACTTTCCCCTCTTTTAAAACAGTCCCTCACCTTCAATACGTCATCCAAAATAGGAAACCCATTGGACCACGGGAAATGTAGTTTTAAGGACCCTCACAGGTCCACAGAAGTTTGTCAAACACTATATTGAGGTTCAAGCCTTCCAAATAGAACCCCAGGTGATTTTAACTAACACAGAATGAATAACTTGGGTAATTTTTAGAAATGATTTAGAATGAATTAGCAAGAGAACCATTTATATAATATCACTGTAAAGACAAACAACTTTGAAATATGTAAAAATTCTGATCAATACAATGACCAACCATGATTTCTTAAAGATCAATGATGAAGCATGCTCTCCATTACTGAGACATGATGGACTCAGGGTGCAAATGAGAATTTTTTTTAAACAGTGAAGTAACTTGTTTCGCTTGACTATTCATTTGTCATAAGAAATTTTCTTTTTTTCAGTGAGGTAGAATATTGGAGAAAGAGAAAAACAAGATTTCATTTTAAATAAAGCTTTACTTCAAAAAAGAAAAAGCAGCTAATGAATGGGGAGGAGGGTTAAAAAAAAGTAATCAGAGAAGCTAAGGATGACTATGCATTTGGAAACCTCAATGACTAGGGAGGATGGGGATGCCACCAACAGAAATAGCAAAGCTTAGGAAGGAAGAGAAGTTCCATTTTAATGATCTTACACTCTGGTCTGACTTCAAGCGCTTGTCTCTTTTTTTTCTAATCACCCAGTCTTCTCTCTATGTCTATACCATTTCAAATTGGTTTTCTTAAAACTATTTAGAGCTGTCAATGCAAAAGTCTAACATACTCACATAACAAATATACGAAGGAACTTTTGTGGTATCGTTTATCTTTGAAAGCACACTAAATAGACACAAGGTATAATATGTCAGTAATTCTTATTTGTAATGCTAACTTGCTTTCAAGTCAAAACTGAACATCTGTAATTTGTTGCAAAAGTTAAGAAATTTACAAGTAAAATTAATGAGGCTAAAAAAAAAAACAAAACTTGTTTCTGAATTATTAAAATTATATAAAAACCAAGTTATTTCCTGGAGGGCAAGAAAGTCATAAGTCCTTTGTAGAATACAGAAGGGTGTGGCAAACACTGAGCATACATAAGACCTCTGTTAGTGTCGCGTATGAAAGCGAGTATCTATGATAAAACATAAAGCTAGAAAGACTGATTGACTGACTTACTCCAAATAAACAATATGTGCTCACTTTCTCTATTATAAAGCAATAAAGCCAAGCCATAATCAAATTCAAATATCTAAATGTCTAATGTATAAAAGTGATAAGGAGCACAAAAACTGCAAACAGTTCCCCTACCTTAGGATGAGTCTCTCTTGTAAAAAGAGGCATAATCTGTGTACAGAAATAACTAAAACAAAGCAGAATACAATGTATGCAAGTAGAGGCAAGAAGTTGCTGAATAAGAGTTTATAAGCAGGAATATGGAATAGAGAAAAATCAGGTTTCAAACAGGGGCCAATATTTGAGCCAATCCTTGATGTACAGAAACATAAGAAGAAAACTCAGGGTACAGGAAACATCCTAAGCAAAGGCATATGGGAAGGAAGGAAGAACATGTGTTCAAGGAACGGAAAGGAAACTAAATTCTATTTAATAGGTAATAGGTAAGTAATAGTTTTGTTTTTTAAACAGTGGAGTAGCTGGGAGACACAAGATTAATTAGGCAGCAATGTTAAAGATGAATTGGAGATGGCGGAAGAGACTATATATAGATAAGTTCTTCAACAGTAACAAACACCTAGTGGAATAAACCCTGTGCCCCAAGGTCGGAAAGACTCAAATTCAAATATAGCCTTAGACACATCAATGTGATCTGGGCAAATCATTTAACCTTTGTTTGCCTCAGTTCCCTCAACTGTAAAGTGGGAATAATTATAGTACCACTATCTCCCAAAGGCTGTTCCTGTAAAGATCATATAATATTTTTAAAGGGCCTAGCACAGTACCTGGTACATAGTAGGTGCTTAATAAATGCTTAATCTTTTCCTCTTCATTAATATGGGTCTAAATTAAGAGTAGCATCCAAAAAATGGAAAGGATTGGACAAATGTGAGGTAGCAGAACATGGTACAGTAGAAAGAGCACCGAGTATAGAATCAGGGGACCAGGGCTCCAACCTCAGCTCTGCTGCCACTTCCCTGAGTCATAGCAGTACTAGATGGTCCCTCTCACCTCTATCCAGGATGAGAACTGAACTGCCATGGCCTGACAAAGCAAAAACATGAAGGCAGAGGGCTACAGCAAACAGGATTCAAGACTATAAGGAAGGGAGAAGGGGAGTCCCATTAATAGAAATTAGAAGAGATAACTCCATACATGGGCATAGACACAAACACTTACACATATTGATTTCAAAGTCATCTACTCAAATGTGATAAATGAAGCCACAAGAGTGGAAATAATCAACCAGGGAGAATTCTTTTAACAAACACACTGCAAGGAAAGGGGAAAGAGAGAAGATAGAGAACATGACAACATGAAAACTAAAGGAGAAGTGGTCGACAGTATTGAATGCCACAGAAAGAACAAAGAGGATGATGGAAAAGCCAACAGATTCAGTAATAAGGACATCATCAGTGACCCTGGAAACATTATTTTATGGTCTTGTATGTCAACTGTGACTGCTATTAACATACCTCTATAAAATACAATAGATATTGCTAAATTCTTTCATTATGCAATGGATCTAACAGACCCACTGATTTTTATCCTTCAAAATCTAACAGATTAAATGACTTAACTAGGGTCATATGGCCCAAGGACACTTCCCATAGAGCAGTGATGGTGAACCTTTAAGACCAAGTGCCCCACCCACCCTCTGCCTCACCCCCCCCCCATTCCCCCACCCCTCCCCTTCCCCCAGAAAAGGGAGGGAGAAAGCGCTCCCATTGGGCTGCTGGGCAGAGGGGTGGGGGAAGTGAGGAATGTCCTTAGGTATGTGAAGAAGGGGACAGCAACAGCTCCACCCCACATCCCTCTGGCTTTCTAGTAACAAACTCTATAGGTAACTGCAGGTATGCCCACAGAGCACACAGCTCTGCATGCCCTTTTTGGCATGTGTGTTATAGGAATGCAGGGTGGAGCAGACAGGAGATTGTCAGGATGAGAAAAGTGGCAAGTTATTCCAGGAAAAAGTAGTAGCAAAATGCACAATAGCAAAGAGTAGAGAATATTAACTGGCTGAAATTAAGAATTTGGGAGAACGCTCCAAAGGCACATTTATCAAGAACTTAAATCATTTAACCTGAACTCTACATTTGACTTATTTTCTATGATTAACTGAAGGATTGTATATGTTAAGCTTTGTGAGAAGAGAAATTTTTAATGCATCAGAAAATATTTTACTTAGAAAAATCTAAGAGAAAATGCCTTACTAGACAGTGTGCTCCCTACTGGCAGAGATGGTAGCTTATCTAAATTTTGTATTTTACTCCCCTAAAAAATTCTGCTCAATGTTTAACTGCCCCATTTGATAATTTAAGACATTCCTAAGATATCGCTGATATAGAACAGCATTTTGTACTTCAAAACAGGGAGCTTTTCAGTTTAAAAATAATTAATGACTCTAAAAAGGTTTTTAATTTTCCCCTAACAAGATGACAAAATATTAGATGAGAATTCCTCTTTCTTTTCTATGATGCAATGGGAAGAATACTAGATGTGGAATAGAAGACACCTCTATCTATTACCAGTATGACCATTAACAAGTCATTTCACCTTTTCGGGACACAGTTTTTCTCATCTACAAAATAATGGAAGTAGACTAGGTGACCTTGAAGATCCTTTCCAAATGAACCATCTGTGTTCTGATGACTTTCCACACTCTCCAACAACTAGAAAGAGTCATATATATTATTTGGTAAGCAGCCTCTAAAAAGCATGTTATCTTCCCTAAAAGAATGGTCTAATTTTTTAGGTAAATTAATAAAGAAGCTATAACACATAATCACCTGCATACCATGAATATGCTTTCCCTGCTGGCTCCCTAACACACCACAATTTTTAGGCCCAAAAGCTCAGTGTGTATCCTTAGCAAGTTCTCTTTCCAGCTCTAAAATTCTATTATATTGTTTACCCAAATATAAAGGATAATTCCTATTAAAGTATCAATGAAGAAAAATAGAAACTGCCTCCTTGCTCCTCTCCCCTCTTCCCTTCTTCATCATCAGGCTATTTCTACTCACCTCACTTTTCAAGTGTTCCATGAAACAGCAGAAGGCAGCAGTTAAAGGAAATGTAAATACCCAGGTAGTTTACATACAATATAGTCACTTAAGTAGACAAGTGCTGTCTATTACTTTATAACTGAGGAACTTAATCAATCTGAAAACAATATTTACAAGCGAAATAAAAATACTGAATATCTGTATTATTGACATTTTAAATGCAGACAATAATGTTAACACTAGTAAACAAGTTCCATAAAGGTAAAACCTTTTCTCAACTCTGTATCTCCCACAGCACTTTGTTTTATAACAATTTCTGTGTTGCTATTTGTTGAGATTAGCTGGTCTCATGCTCTGCCTCTCCACACTTGGCTATGACTATTAGGTCTAACAAATAGAGTAGGTACTTAATATGTTGCTGAAAAGGGCTGTTGCAAGACAGTACCATTCTTTCTCTTTCCTCCCTTCCTCATATGTCATTTAAAAAAATTATATGGAAAGATTAACTTTAAAGCAATTTCCTCCCCTTGGAATGGTCAGAGCCATTTTGATTTAGGGGGAAAAAAGTAGAGTGGATAAAGATATGAAAAATATTGTCATAATTCATATTTCAATTGTTTTCTATAACTTTAGAAACATTTATTAAAAAATTTAAGAACACAAATTGATAGAAGTGGGCTATACTGGGGCAGCTGGGTAGCTCAGTGGATTGAGAGTCAGGCCTAGAAACGAGAGGTCCTAGGTTCATATCCGGCCGGCCTCAGACACTTCCCAGTTGTGTGACCGTGGGCAAGTCACTTAACCCCCATTGCCCACCCTAACCACTCCTCCACCCACGAGCCAATACACAGAAGTTAGGGGTTAAAAAAAAAAAAAGTGGGCCATACACTTTAAGAACTTTTTTCTCTACAATAACTGCTTTGACATAAATAGAACAAAAACAGCAGCAATTCATATTTATGTAGTGCTTTTAAGCTTTGCAAAGCTATTATCTCTCTTTTGATATTCACAATACCTCTTTAAGATAGGGTCTATTATCCCCATTTTAGAGATGAGGAAACTGGCTCTGCAGGTGATATAGGTGAGAAACCAGATTTGAAGTCAAGGCCTCCTGACCCTGAGTCTAGCACTCTAGCCAATACTAGATGAATTACAAAGTTTAACATCTGAACTTTCACTGATTTTTAATTACCATGAGTCTGGCTTTAAAAAGCAATCTTCTCAAAATCTATATATTAGTAAGCTTTTAACAAGGTATTATTATTTATTTATAAAAGAAAATTTATTAAAATAACTAATTCCTCAACTGATAAATGCTCAAAGGATATCAAGAGGCAATTTTCAGAGGAAGAAATAAAAGCTATCCAATAGTGATATTAAAATGCTTTAATCACTAATAATTAGAGAAATACAAATTAAAACAATTTTGAGGTTCCATTTCGTACCCATCAAATTGGTAAAGTTGATCCAAAAAAGGAAAATGACAGATGTTTGGAGGGACTGTGGCAAAACAGGTACATTAACACACTCGGTAGAACTGTGAACTGGTCTGGCTGTTCTGGAAAGGAATTTAGAACTATACCCAAAAAGCTATTTGAACTGTATATACCCTTTGACCCAGTAAATACTACTATTAGGTCTAAACTAAAAAAAAGAGATACCTGTTCAAAAATACTTATAGCTCTTTTTTGAGATGGCAAAGAATGGGAAACTGAAGAGATGCCAATGAACTAGGGAATGATTGAACGAGTTATGGTAAATGAATGAGAGGGAATATCATTATAATGTAAGAAAAGAAATAGTAGTTTCTGAACAATCTAGGAAGATTTGTATGAATTGAGCCAGAGTGAAGTAAGCACAACCAGAACAATTTATACAATAACAACCATACTATAAAGACAAACGACTTTTGAAAGACTTAAGAACTCTGATCAACACAAAGATCAATAGCAATTCCAGAGGGTTGTGTTGAAAAGAAGTAGCCACCTCCAAAAAGAGGGCTAAACTCAGAACAGCAAACCGAAACTTGGCCAATGAGAAATTCGTTTTGCTCAACAAAGCCTGCAATAGATTTTATTTTTCTTGTTTTCTGAGAGGAGAATATAGTGGTTGAAGGGGGAAGGGAAAATGTAAACCTAAAAATAAAAATTGAATTTTAAAAACACTCAATAACTCACTATCATACCTTCTGAAATTCCAAAGCAGAATTCATTAAGTCACAAATCTACCAGAAGGAAGAGTAACCCCTAAGGTTACAGAATTAGGAGGTAATATACCATTTTTTTTTTATCTACTATGACAGTTGTTGGCTTAAACTACCCAACTTTCCCAGTTTTGGCGGAATCTCAGGTAATAGTGGTTAACTATGATATACTAATATCCTAGTTATTGTTATTTAACTTTTTACCTAGACTTTACAACTCCTTAAGGCTATGTCTCCTCACCTTCACAAAGCTAATGAATATATAACCTTTGACATAGTAGGAATTCATGAAATTTGTTTCCTTGAAACCATGGATTTGGAAAAGTATGGAAACCATTTAATGATTACTGCTAGACATTTCTCTAATCATCCACTTTATTAGGCAAAGAAGCCATGATTACCAGACTGTTAGCAAAGCTCAAAAATTTTCTACTCTTATCTCCTTCTGTCCAAGGATATCTGCAGCACAAGTATCACAACTGTTATTAGGTGACATCGTCTGGTCAATAGATCTAGATCTAGGTCAATAAAGATCTAGAAAAATGAGAAACTGTAAAATATGACATAGATGGATGGGTCCAGAGTGGGAATTTTCCATTTTTTGTCTTTGTAGCTCGTGTCTAGCATATAGTAGGCACTTATAATGTTAAATGACTAAAGAAGCCCAGGCACAATCTTGATATATGAAAAAATAAATGATCCAGAAAAGGTTCAGAGGCCCTTTTTAGCACAAGAAAAAGACTGAAGAGGTTTGACATAAAAGAAAAAAAATTATAACACACATAAAGCAAAAAACAGTGCTAAGAATTCCTGGAGTCAAGAGGCCACTTTCAGAGCCTTTTTGCTGTGGTCCCAGACAACCCTCTGAGCTGCCTCTAAAAGCCTTTCTCTCTCAGTCTTAACTGCACCACCTACATTTTGTAAACCTTGGGGTGCCACAAAAATAGAGATTATTCTTACTCTACCAAGATGGCAACACCTGGTAGGGTTGTACCCTTTCTTAGGACAAGTAATCCACATAGGGAAGTAAATGAAATCACTAAGTGGCAGATGGGCAGAGACCAGATTCATCATCAATTGGAAATAATTTAAGAATGGAGGCAGTAGGGAGAGGCCACCTAAAATTCTAAGGCTTTGGAAATGAATGCTCATTCATGAAGCAAAGATATAACAATACCAGCACATACAAACAGTAAAATGCCAATCAGCTGAATTTTGTTCCAAAATCTCCATGACTGTTCTTTTTTCCCCTAAAAGGACATTTGCAGGATTCAGTTATTATTTTTCAAACCAAAAGTGTTGCATGGCAAAATTCATTTGGGAAATAAATGTTGCTCTGTACTTTGATGGTAGTAGCTGCTACATTCACTATTAAGAAAAAATAAAAGGTTGAGAATTAGAATGCAAGGTCCAAAACAATGTTTTAACTTCAAAAATCAAACACAAGAACTAGTTTGTGCCTTGAACATAATAGGTACCCAAAGAACACCTATCAAATAAATTAAGAAAGCAATGGACAAAGTTGAGTTTTTGCATCTAGTCATCACCATCTATAAATCATTCTTCGATATTAAATTAAAAAAATAAAGCCATGACTTTGAATGTACAGATACCCCAAAACTATTATGTTTTTTCATCTTAGCCTGCTTAAACTTTTTCCATTAAAAAGTGAAACCAAAAAGTTAAAACATACTGCTAAAACCTACTGAAATCTCAGGAAAAATAATTCTATACTAGAAATGGAAGAAAGACTACACCAAGGACAAGTTTATGAAGAATGTGAATGTCTACTATAAAGGGCTTAGTAAGTAGTACCACTTGGTAGCAATGGAGACAAATCCCTGGTTCTACTGAGCTTTCATATTTCCAAGTCCTTCCACTCATGATGATACCTGGGAGGTAGTTCAAACATGAAAATGTGACTCAAGGGCATTAAGTAGCTTTGCCCAGAGCTCTTCTCCAAAAATCAGACCCAGTGTTCTACTATCTCCGGACTAAATTATAATTTAAATCCTGATACTTGTCTCTTCTCTCTCTCTCTCTCTCTCTCTCTCTCTCTCTCTCTCTCTCTCACACACACACACACACACACACACACACACACACACACACACACTCACACACTCACACACAACCCTCAGACAGTCCCTTTAATAAAGGCAGCCAGCCAAGCCAACAAATATGGTCACTGCATTCACAGTGTACCATTGCTACCAAAAGGAGGGAAGTGTGTTTCATTATCTCTCCTCTGGAATCAAGAGGAGTGATGACATTTAATATGAATTCTGATCCTCCTAGGATAGCTTTCATTTACATTCTTAGAAATGCTTTATATTGTTCTCCTGGCTCTGCTTTCTTCCCCTCTAAGTCCATAAAAGGTTTCGCAGGTTTCTCTGAAATCTTTACATTAGTTATATTAGAATTCAACACAATTTGTTCAGTCATTCTACCATCAATGGCAGCCAGAGGCAAGCTAAGGAGTACAGTAGACAAGACAGTAGCAGTGGAATCTGCCCCCACTGAGATGAACTCTATGTCCCTGGAAAGTCACTTAACTTCTGTCTGCCTCCATTATCTCCTGTATAAAATGGGGATAAATAATAACCTCTAGCTCCTAGGGTTGTTATAAGGATCAAAAGGCAGACTATCTGTAAAACACTTAGCACAGTATCTGGCACATTGTAGCCGCTGAATAAATACTTGCTTCCTTCCTTCAAATGGGTACCCACTCTGCTTCCTGACAAAAAATGCACTTTGAATACTGTGGCATATACAGTTTAGCATTACCAGATTTCTGACTATATAAAGTTGTTATCAAAACTATCTGGAACCAAGTTAAAAATTTTAAAGCAGATTAGAACAGAAAAGATAAGCAATAAACTAAAAGCAGTCTCAGTAGCCCAGTGTTCAAATAATCCCAAAACACAAACTACTGGGAAAAGAACTCCAAATTTGAAAAGAACTGCCCAGAAACTAGAAAGCAGTCAGGCAAAAAGCAGCTTCAGACAAGCATCTTAAAACTATTTATCACAGTGAGTGAGCAAATTAAACATGAAAGGCTTCATTTAAAAAAGTAAAATAAAAAGCTATCTTTCACAATTATATTTAGAGGAAGAATTCACAACCAAATATGGAACAGCAGTGGTCACAAGACAAAATAGACAATTTTTATTATAAAAAAAATCAAAGATTTTTCAACAAATTCAACTAGTAGCAACCACAGTAAGAAAAGCTGTTGAGGATGGGGGGAAAATATCTTTGGATCAAACTTCTATGATAGAAGTCTGATATCCAAGTGTGAAGGGGAATTGGCAAAAATGTATAAAAATCACTAACCATTCCCCAAGAAAGGCAGAGGATATGAGTACTCTTTAAAAGAACTGAAAGCAACAAATCAACAAGAGAAATACAAGTTAAAACACTGAAGCTTCCCATCACACCTACCCTGGCACAGGTGACAACAGTTGTCTATTTCTATACTGGAAGTGCTATAAAAGCCAGCCAAGCTAAGACACTATTGGTGAAGGTATGATTTAGTCCAGTCACTAAACTGTTTATAGCCTTTGACTCAGTGATTCCACAACTGGGTCTACCCCAAGAAGGTCAAACAAAGATGGATAACAGAATACCGACCACACACTACTATTTCCTCTGGAACCCACATAAGACACACCTTGGCTCTGAAGAACAAAGATCACCTAAATATGAAGCCATTACCATTTTATAACAATACATTTGGGGTACTTTCCAATCTTATTTCATATCACTTTGTCTCTAGGCAGTCTGAAAGCTGACCTCAGAACAAGAAAGACCTACTTTCAAAAGTCTGTGTGACCTTGGTTAAGTCACTTCTGCACAAAATGCAAAATTGTTTTGTTATAAAAGGAGTTTCCTCCCTTAAGAGTTCCCCATACCGATGAAATCACAGATCCTGTCCCTAACCCCCTTCAACAAGCACTCTCTTCCAAGCTAGCTGGTCTGTGCTAGCTTTGCCCAGGTCATTGACATTTCATCCTGCTCCCCCTCACTTCTCACTTGCCTTCTAGTCACAACTCAGAGGTATCCTCCTATACAAAACCTCTTCTGATCCTCCCAATTGCTAATGGCCCTCTCCCACTTGACAGTTTGTTTTGGGGGCCCTCCTCCAGGGCAGGGACCATTTCATTTTTGTCTTTGTATTTACTGCCAAAACCAATATATAGCTTTGCATACAGTAAGTAGATTCTTAATGTTCAATCAAATTGGAAATAACATGCATAGGTTAAGGGGAAAATGAACACTCACTCTAAATTGTTAGCTTTAAAAAAGGTCCCAAATTATTACTCTAAATTCAGTCAGATAAGAACTGATTTGGGAACTAATGAATTCAATGATTTCACAAATCAATATTACCTGAACATTCCTTAGAATTTCTTTCAAAATGCATTTGAACAAAATCTTTAAACAAATTTCATGACCTCTTAAATAAGTAAAAAAGGCCAAAATGGACTATATGACCTGATATCCTTTCTAGTTCTGAATCTGTAAAACTGTTCCGTCTCTCATGGCATTTTAAAATGTTGAAAGGAACCTTAAGAAATCATCTAATCCAACTCCCACATTTTATAGAAAAACCAGGAAGCCAAGAAGCTACTTAAGGTAACTTGCCCAAGGTCACCCAGTAAGCAGCAAAGACCTGATTAAACATGGGCCCTGCACAAACCAGTGATCCAGCCAGTACACCTGGCTTCCTGGAGGCCCAATTGGCACTGTTTCCTTAATGCCACAAATGTTCAAGTTTACTGATAATCTAAGTATTAACTGGTAAAAGCTTCAGGGAAATAGTATTACAAATAGAAAAATACTAACTTTTCAGGAAACATTCCTTTCCTTACTATCTAAAATTAATTTAGGTCCTTAATTCTAACATACTTGAATATGCTGATGAATCTTTTGTATGGAGCTTTTCACCACATGTTCAGTTTCAATAAAAGTTCTATTTTAAAGACCTCATATTTGTTTTTACTATATATGCTTATAAGCTTATACAAACGGTTACAGGAAGAGACTCAAGTAAAATTTGCATTAGTGTTGATAAAGTATACAAGATATCTAAATCCTATACAAATGTTTTTAGAACACAAGCCTTTTCCAATAACACACACTGCTCCAGAACTGAAATCTGAGTTTCAAAAGGTCCATGGAATAGATGCAACAGGTACAAATACAGACTAGAGGGAAAATAGTTTGCAACAACAGTTTACAAGAAATGAGAAAAATGCACCAGATAATAGGAAAAAGAAAAAAATGGTCCATAAAAGTTTCTGGATTATAGTTTCACCTTTGTATGTAAGTGTAATTAAAAAGTACTTGACTGATAAGCCAGAAATGGTGATAAAAAGACTCAACTCTTAAGTTTCTGATGAATCTACTGAATGTAATCCCAAAGGAACAACAAGCAGTCAGAATTTACTATCATAATTTCTTCCCCTCCCAAGAGAGGCATTGTGTTTAGCCACAGGCCAAGTTAAAAGCTTCAGCTAAATATGTCAGGTAGGAAGTTCTTGATCCTCTGAAAACCTCTCCTCTTGTCACTGAACTTGGTTAGTGTTAACCAGGATCCTAAAAATAAACCATTACCTATCTCCCACCTTTAGGCCACAAATTAGGACCTTCTTCATTTAATTTTCCCTTAAAATATTTCCTTCTTGGACTGTTTTTTTTTTTAAATAGTTACCATTTACTTCCCAAGGACATCTAGCCTTTATTTCAATTTCCACAAAACTATAAAAAAACTCATCTCATTTCTCAGAGGTTATGAGGGGGAAAAAAACGAAACCGAAGCATGGAAGATCAACATTTTGTGTATTTTTAAAGAAGCGCTAAGAATATGCTTACATTTATCTCTTCAAGGAATCAAATTGGAGAATATGTGTTTCTTTTACCTGAAAACTTCCTGTTACCTTTTGAAAATCATACATTAGACATAAAAAATCCTAAAAAAAAAAAAATCTACATTGGAAAGAAGGCCATAATTTTAGAATGCAACAATCAATTAAACTTTTTTTCTGGTAAAAAGTTTGCATTTGAGGAAAATGCATTATTGAAGGAAATAAAAAGCCAAGACAATCTGCCTAAATTATTTCTCATTTGTCTTTTTAAATGCAATTTGGCAAAACCAGTATGAAAGCATAAATGAAAATTTAGCACCAAAGAACTATACCATAAAATGTAAATTAACATGATATATGTAAGAATATGTACATGAGTCTTTAACTATAAAAAACAAGAGTCCTAGTGCATCTTCTAAAAGTGGGAGAAATAGAACTGTGTAGTAAATTACTTTAAATGCCACTGAAAGAGATAGCAATTTTTAAAAAATTAATGTCAGCTTTCAAAGAGGCATCATAAAATTTATTGCAGGAAAAAAAAGATCAGGAGAGGAAAGTTTTAAGTACACGTGTTTATAAAGGGAATAATCTATCAAACCACAGGAGGTGGCAGTTTTGCCACTGTTATTGCTGTTAGCACAAAGGAATGCCTGGGGAAAAACAATGGCTGCCAAACTCCAAGGGAATTCCTATAAAAAAGAAAAAGATATGAAATAAGGTATATTAATCTCCCAAAAGAATGAGCTATTTTCTAGCTCTCCCATGTTAAGCATCCCAACTTTATGAAAACCAACTGCTAAAATGTTAAAATGAAGTTCTGGGCAAATGCAAGATGGCCAAGCACAAATCAAGTCATATTCCTGCAACCTTATTGAGATATTTCTATTTGTAAAATTCTTAAAGTACTTTGCTTAATGGCAGATGAACAGCTTCCCTTATATTACATATCTCAATTTACACTACATTAAAAGGTAAACTGAAGAACTGGAGTAAATGTTTGTTAATTCTCTTGACATAGGTCCCTATACCTGAAGTATATTCAGAAATAAGCCCAAGTAAGTTTAAAATATAGCCAACTCATTGAACATCAAGGCAAGTCCAAGCAAAAGTCCCTGTTTCTAAAAAGTATTTTAAATCAATGTGACTTGAGCTCTAAGAAAAAAACGGGTACCCCAGTTTAAGCCTGAAATTATGTATCTATAGTAATCTTTAAAGTTTATTTTTTTGTAGCTTTTTAAATTTTATTTTTTTAGAATATTTTTCCATGTTTACATGATTAGTTTTCTTTCCCTCCTTTCTTCCCTCCCAGCTCCCAGAGCAGACAAGTACACTTTAAAGTTTAAATGGTAAACTTATCAAACCAGCTATTATACTTAAATTTCAATAACTTAATTAAAAAAAAAACAAGTCAGAGGTGATAGAAAATAAAGTGAAATCTAATGCAAGGACTCAAATTATTTTCTTTCTAGAAAAGTAAAAGCTAAGTTCTTACAGTTTAACCTCATCTTCTGTACCTACCAAAGGTGTTGCAAACCTCCAACTATATGTTCACTTAAGAACTATTTAATGCAATGAGTTATTATGGAATTATACTGGGAAAACATTACATTATAGATTCAATCACTGTTGCATGATGATTTAAAACCCTTTCAAACAAAATTTCCAACACTGTCTGCTTAAAGCAAGGTAACAGAGCAATGACTGGAATTAACAGCTTTTAGTGGCTAACTTTAAAGTAGGTGTAGTGAACCGGAAAAGAGATTCAAGCAGCTGGTTCAACTCATCCTGAGGCCTACTACTTCGTGTGCACATTAAAAAACCCTATCTCTGATCTACTCTGACTCACTCAGAATAATAGTTCCATCTTTGTTGTCACCCTTAAAGTACCGTTATTACTACAACAAAAATCTATTTTCAACCACCTTCCATTAGGACAGGGCAGATCAGCTCATTACCTCAATTTCAGTCAAAACATTTAAATCAATATTTTGTCTTTCCTCCTAGAAACTAAAGTGGCTAAAATGTTATCAAGCCAACAATTTTTTTAAAAAACATTCATTTTAATACTTTTTATTAAGCACCTTTTACATGCAAAAAAAAAAAAGGCACTGCATTTTGATCCATGTTTTCTTGTTGGAAAAGTAATAACCATTTTCTTCATTCAAGGCCAAACACAGGATGGTCCAGATGTTTTCTTTCCATGTTGCTTATCAATGATTAGTAAAGGGTTTCGAGTTGTTCAACCACTTTGCTCTCTTTCCTAAAAGGGCTACCAAGAAAAGCCCAAAAGAAAATGTCTTGTAAAAATTAAATTCCTGCAACTGTCTTAAGACCAATTCTCAAAAACCTATTTTACTCATTTTTCAGCGGGTGTCACGCGAGTTGCAAGGCGAAGGATGGGCCCGTGACAGATTGCCGCTGCTGCCCATTCAGTCTTGGGCAAGCAAGCCGGGCATGCACCGCTTGAGAGAGACTGCAAGGCTCCAGGCACCCAGCCGCCAGCTCAACTCTCCTTTGCACAAGCTCTCCCTTTCCCCTAAAGCTAACACCCTCACCCACGTCCCTCGGGACCCTCCAGGGTCCCGGAGAAGCCAGGCTCACCCCGAAGAAGGGCGGTCCTTCTGGAAAGCCTTAGTTTGTCCATCCGAGAAGAGAGGGGTCTCTCCCCTCCGGAGTCTCTCCCAAGCCTCAGCTCCGCACTCCCCCGCACCCCCGACCTCCCGCTGCGAACTCAGGGAGACTTGGCAAGTGGGAAGAGAAGCTAAGCCGACCCCGGCCCCACACGAGAGCGGGGGAGGGGGCCGAGAGAGAGAAGGAGAAGTGCACCGAGAAATGAAACTTAATTTGTTTTAAATGGAAACCAAGCCCTCCCTCTGCTCGGGACCGGGAGAGGGTGCCACGCGCGGCTCGGGGCCGACGGATACCTGTGGCTCGGGCACGGCTGACCGCCGGCAGCGGGAGCAGCAAGAGCAGCGGGCGCAGCGGCAACCGGGTCCTAGGCGCTGGAGCCGGGCTCGCGCCCCGTGGAGGCGGAGCGAGAGAGGGGAGCCCCGGGGGCAGCAGGAGCAGCCGCCGAGAGCCGAGAGCTGGGGGCGGCCGTCGGAAGCTGCTGCGCAGGACGCGGGGGTGCGGGCGGCCCGCGCTCGCCTCCACCGAGGATCCCGCCGCTACCGCCGCTGCAGCCCAGGCCCCGAGCTGAAGCCGCGCTGGCCGCCCGCCCTCCTGCATATGAACGACGACGCTTCCCCTCAGCGGCCGCGGGACAAAATAGACGGCGACGCCCCGCCCCCTCCGGCCGCCCTCATTGGCCGCCCCCCCTCGCCCTCCGCCGCTGCCATCAGCCCGTCGGGACCCGGCCGGGGCCCTGCTGCCCTTCTTCCTTCTCCTCCTCCTGCCCTCCTCTTCCTCCTCTTCCTCCACCTCCCGCCACTCCCGTCTCAGCTCCCCGCACGCAGGCCATCGGGGAAGGGGGCGGAGTTCCCACCCCCTTCACCTAGCTACGTCAAGCTCCCCCTCCCTCCGCCCACCCGGCAACGTGCCGGCGACTAGCCCTTCCAACCGTGCGTTCAAGAGCGCGTGCGCACTTCCCCTCCCCCTCGGACCCGCCCCTACCCCGCCCCTTTCTCCTCCCTCCCGCGCTAGCTTCCTGGTCTACGCGGACCTCTTTCTCTTTCTCTCCGGAGCTTCTCGCCCCGCCCCTTATCACGTCACCCGGCAACCACCTCCCGGAGCTCGAATACGCACGCGCCCGGCTTCTCCCCGCCCCTTCCCCTTAAACCCTTTCTGCCCAAAGCAAGTAGTCACGCCTCAATTTGGAGCGCTCCTTTCTCCCGGAGGGGAGGCGGCGTGGGGAGTGCAAGGAATGGGAGTAGGGACCAGCGTCTAAGGGGTGGGGCCTCCCGGACGCGTGCCGGGCGGGCTTGCGTTCCTCGTACGGCACGTGACCCCCTACCTCATTTCCCCACCCCCGCCGCCTCCCACGCGAGACACACGCCCTCGGGACGCATGCGTGTGGCTGGCCGTTAGTTGGGCAAGGATTGGCGTGACCGTTGGGAGGACAGAAGCTGGGAGGCTAGGGCATTACAAAGTGTGCCACCCCTTCCAAATTCGACTTGAAATGAAAGTGTGGTCTTAGTGGTCCCTGGCCATCTTCTGTTACTTCCTAGGTTCCGTCGTGTGCCCTGCTTCACACCCAAGCTTGCGAGGCAGAAATCCAGTGAATGTGTTTCTTTATAGTTTATACGCGGTTTTTGTGCATGCATTAAATTGTAAGTTCATTTTGTATTCCCTTCGCTAAGCACTCTGCCTGTCACGTAGTAGGCGCTTAATAAATGTTCACTGGATTAAATGTTATCCCGTCTCCCTCCTCCAGACTATAAATTCCCAGAAGACAGGTGCTGGGTCTGAAATATCACACTCCACGGTCCAACAAGCAAGTTCAGGAGAATGTGGATCCTTCTAGAGAACTGGAAATGTTTGGGTGTGGGGAAGAGGAGGTTCTTTTTTTTTTTTGTCCTCGTCGCTCCAGCGCCTGTACCATTCCTGCCGCACAGTAGGAGCTTAATAAGCACTGCCCGATCTGTGCAGATTCCCTGTAGTGGGCTCTAGGAGAGATATAACGTGACCCCCACGGAACCCACTCAAGTCCTTAGAATGACGAGTGTGAAGGACATTGCATCTAGTAAAAGGCGTCACTGAGCGGTGTCTAGAGTACGGTTAGGAATCGGCACCCCCTGCTTCTCTGAGAGCATGCAAGCATCAAGAATTGCAGAGATGATAGTGTGCAGTGGGTAGACAGATTCCTTCGTGGTCAGTTCCCTGCATCACTGAATTTTACCCCCATGAAATCACTCCTTCACATTAGGAGAAGATGCCATTCTCATTTCCACCCCCCAAAACTCTTCTCGG
>NC_058135.1:223498756-223560683 GCF_016433145.1 Gracilinanus agilis | reverse complement strand
CGTGCGCACTTCCCCTCCCCCTCGGACCCGCCCCTACCCCGCCCCTTTCTCCTCCCTCCCGCGCTAGCTTCCTGGTCTACGCGGACCTCTTTCTCTTTCTCTCCGGAGCTTCTCGCCCCGCCCCTTATCACGTCACCCGGCAACCACCTCCCGGAGCTCGAATACGCACGCGCCCGGCTTCTCCCCGCCCCTTCCCCTTAAACCCTTTCTGCCCAAAGCAAGTAGTCACGCCTCAATTTGGAGCGCTCCTTTCTCCCGGAGGGGAGGCGGCGTGGGGAGTGCAAGGAATGGGAGTAGGGACCAGCGTCTAAGGGGTGGGGCCTCCCGGACGCGTGCCGGGCGGGCTTGCGTTCCTCGTACGGCACGTGACCCCCTACCTCATTTCCCCACCCCCGCCGCCTCCCACGCGAGACACACGCCCTCGGGACGCATGCGTGTGGCTGGCCGTTAGTTGGGCAAGGATTGGCGTGACCGTTGGGAGGACAGAAGCTGGGAGGCTAGGGCATTACAAAGTGTGCCACCCCTTCCAAATTCGACTTGAAATGAAAGTGTGGTCTTAGTGGTCCCTGGCCATCTTCTGTTACTTCCTAGGTTCCGTCGTGTGCCCTGCTTCACACCCAAGCTTGCGAGGCAGAAATCCAGTGAATGTGTTTCTTTATAGTTTATACGCGGTTTTTGTGCATGCATTAAATTGTAAGTTCATTTTGTATTCCCTTCGCTAAGCACTCTGCCTGTCACGTAGTAGGCGCTTAATAAATGTTCACTGGATTAAATGTTATCCCGTCTCCCTCCTCCAGACTATAAATTCCCAGAAGACAGGTGCTGGGTCTGAAATATCACACTCCACGGTCCAACAAGCAAGTTCAGGAGAATGTGGATCCTTCTAGAGAACTGGAAATGTTTGGGTGTGGGGAAGAGGAGGTTCTTTTTTTTTTTTGTCCTCGTCGCTCCAGCGCCTGTACCATTCCTGCCGCACAGTAGGAGCTTAATAAGCACTGCCCGATCTGTGCAGATTCCCTGTAGTGGGCTCTAGGAGAGATATAACGTGACCCCCACGGAACCCACTCAAGTCCTTAGAATGACGAGTGTGAAGGACATTGCATCTAGTAAAAGGCGTCACTGAGCGGTGTCTAGAGTACGGTTAGGAATCGGCACCCCCTGCTTCTCTGAGAGCATGCAAGCATCAAGAATTGCAGAGATGATAGTGTGCAGTGGGTAGACAGATTCCTTCGTGGTCAGTTCCCTGCATCACTGAATTTTACCCCCATGAAATCACTCCTTCACATTAGGAGAAGATGCCATTCTCATTTCCACCCCCCAAAACTCTTCTCGGAGCATTTGAAGACTTTCACCACTCCAACTCTCCAGACTTTATTCTCCCTCCTTGATTTTGCTCTCCCCCAGGCAGCTTACTTCTATCCCCCTTACAGGGCATTCCATCTCCTTCCAATATTACTCTGAACCACCTGTCCCCGAAGCCTTGGCATGCTCTCATCACCTCAACATCCCGAAATCCAGTCAAAGTTCAACCCAAATAAACTCCAGTTTACACTGGAGACCTTGCTCCATCATCCACATGTTGGTGCTTCCCTCACTGGTTCTGATTTGTTTAATTGTTGTCTCCTCAAGTAGAACAGATGCTCTTCCTTGAAGCCAGAAGCTTTTTTTTTTTTTCATTTTGTCTTTTTAGGCTCCGGAGAGCCAACAATTACATATTTAATAAAATATTAAATTGATCATTCAGTTAAGGGTTGTGAAAAAAAGTGAGATCTGATAAGGGAAGAGTCAGTATCTTCTGTTTTAGAATAATTTGACTTAACATATTCTGTTTCATGCTGTAGTTATACACGCTGAACCTCCTTTCCTTATTTGTGAACCCCTTGAGCACAAGCAACATGTCTGATGTCATGTCCATCCACAGTAACAAGCACAGAGCATGGTCTATAACTTCAATACTTTCGAATTTTTGGTTTTTCCTTCTGGCTGCTTCTCCTAGTATCCATCATAAATAACCCCTTCCCTCTCCCCTTCACTATTTATTATTCAGTTCCACATGATTTTCTTTTTGGTCATCTCCTTTCTGGTGATAAGCCTCTGTATTAGCCAGGTTGGTCCCTAAAAGGTAAACCCAGAGTCAGTCCATTTCTGAGCCATTCAGAAAGTAAGTGCTTAAAATATTTTTATTGAACTAAATTTAATTCCTTTATAGAGGAGATTCCTAAGGTCTCTAACGTGCCTTCCAAATTTATAATATCTTCAGATTTTGTCTTTTATTTCCTTAAGGTACTCCTTTATTAATATTTGTTCATTTTCTTTTTTCATTCTTTTTTATTTGCTTTTTCTTTTTCAGCAGACTTTTAGGAAGCCTGATTATTTAAATGAATTATGAAATATCTTCATATACATATCCTATTGTTCTTCAGATCATGTGATGGCAAAAATGAATTGCTTTAAATATATTTGAAGGATTCTCTTTTGGAGAAGATGGAAAAAGAGTAGATGATATAGTTAGATAGATCTCAGAGATGGCTGATTGGCCAGACTCAAAGTGTAGTGGAATTTAATAACATGTAAGGATGTGTCTAGTGGACTATCCCAAGGATCTGTTCTTATCCTTGTGTAGTTTAAAATTTTTATCAATGAGATCGGTAAAGGCATAGATGGCATGCTCGATATATATGCAGATGACACAACTGGGTGAGATAATTAAAAAGGGATGGCATAGTCCAAATCCAAAAGAATCTTGAAAGGTTAAAACATTAGCTGAGTCTAATAAAGTGAAATTCATATCTATAAAGTCTTATTTTTTATTTCGAAAAGTCAACTTTACTCTTATGAGATAAGGGAGATATGATTAGGTATCAACTTATCTGTAAAAGATCTGGAGGTTTTAGTGGACTGCAACTCAGGATGAGTCAGCGATGTGATATGACAGCCAAAAAAACTAATGAGACCTTGGGATGCATTAAAAGAGTCATACCTTCCAGGACTAGGGAGATTATAGTAATCCCACTATAGTCTGCCCTCATCAGACCCCCTTGGAAGTGTTATGTTCAGTTGACATCTGGGTACCACAGTTGATAATCTGGACAGTGTCCAGAGGAGGGCAACCAATGAAAGACCTTGAATCTAGGTCATGTAGTGGGGAATCAGTTGGAAAAGATGAGGATAGTTAACCTGGAAAAGAGAAGACTTAATAGGAAACATAATAGTTATCTTCAAATAGTTAAAGGGCTAAGATGTAGAGAAGTATTGGATTTGTTTTCTTTAGCCCCAGAAGGCAGAACCAGCTAGTTTTGTAGGCTAATTGAGTCTTGATGACAAGAAAAACTTCCTGACAGTTGTGTCATCTGCATATATAATGAGCATATGCCATTTATGCCTTTTTTATGTGCTCAATGGGAAGAGATACAAATTTTATTTTTTATTTTAGTTTTAAATTTATTTTACAATTTTTCCATGGTTACATGATTCATGCTCTCTGCCTCCCCCCTCCCAGAGCTGACAAACAATTCCACTGAGTTATATATGTATTATCACTCAAAACTTATTTCTATATTATTCATTTTTGTAATAGAGTATTCTTTTAAAACTGAAATCTCAAATCATATACCCATATAACCAGGTGATAAACCATATGTTTTCTACTCCCACAGTTCTTTCTCTAGATGTGGATAGCATTCTTTCTCATAAGTCCCTCAAAATTGTCCTGTTCACTGCATTGCTATTAGTTGCAAGTCTATTATTACATTTGATAATCCTACAATGTTTCAGTTACTGTTTGTAATGTTCTCCTGGTTCTGCTTATTTCACTCCACATCAGTTCATGTAGTGAACTATATACTTTCTAAGATCACTTCTAACTCTCAAGTTCTATGATTCTTTAATTTTTTTTTTAAACTCTTACTTTTTGTCTTAGTAACAACTCTAAGTCAACAGAGCAAAGGCTAGGCAAATGGGGTTAAGTGACTTGCTCAGATCACACAACTAGGAAACGCCTAAAGCAAGATTTGAAGCCAGGACCCCCTGTCTCCAGGCCTGGCACTCTATCCACTGTGCAACCTAGTTGTCCTGATTCTTTAATTTTCCAATCACATTCCATTAAGTTTCAGTTACACAAATTGTTTGACTTTTGCTTGATCATTATGGATATATGTAGGTTGTTTAGAGATTTTATGGGTTTTTTTGTAATTTTAAATAGCTATTAATATTTTAAACAGACAAGCTTTTTGCCCCTTTTAATAATATTCTTAGTGTATGAGTTCTAGGCCATTAAGATCAGTAGGATAAAAAGTTTTGTCATTCCTACTGTATATTGTTATATTGCTTGATCTGGGTCTTTTTTTAAATCAGATTTTGCATCTAGATTCTTTTCTCCTGTAAAATTCCCCCAAAAGATCATATATTCATTCCTACTTTCAAGTTACAACCTAAATTTTTGAATTCTCTCTCATTTTTCAAGGTTTTCTTCATCTAATTAAGTCTGAAAAGTACTTTGGGGAAATAATTATTTCTTAATTTTTTCTTTCAGAAAAAGACTTTAATATGCTCCCACAAATCCAAATTAATTCAACTTCCTATAATATACTCTTTCAAATAATTCCCCAAAAGGTACCAATTTGCCCTGTTTTGAAAAGGAATAAGGATAGTGGTTTTTAACAAACATTTATTAAGCACCTGTGATGTATAAAGCTCAGCACTATATTGACAAAGTCACAAAAAGTACGAGACACAGTGTCTGCCCTCAGGAAGTTTACTTACAACTATCATATACTCACATCTACAGGATGTCCCAATAGTCTTCATGTCAGTTCAAGCTTAAAACTGCATGAAAACTTTTAGAACACCCTACATTAGTACTTTGAGTATTACAAAGTACTTTCTTCACAACTCTCTGTGATAGGTAATACAAGAATTATTATTCCCATTTCATAGATGGGAGAGGGTCCCAAGGGTTAAAGGAGTTATGTTCAGCCATACAGCCAGTAAGTGGAGGATCTAATGCCATAACATATATGATGTATGAGAAAGACAGATGCAAAGAAAGTGATGTGCAAAACCAACACCAACAACAGTCAATAGGAACTATGGAGGATTCAGCAAAAGCTTCCAATTTGAATTAGGTTTTAATGAATGGATAGAATTTCAGCAGATAAAGAAGCAAATGAGAGCAAAACCAATGAAGGAGAGTTAGGTGTATATATCAAGGGTATTTAGCTGAAGCATTAAACACATAAAAGTAGTGTGGCATAAGGTTGAAGAGACAGAATGATGGGTAGCAAAGAACTAGAAACAAAGCAGATGCCCATCACTTGGAAGATGAATAAAAAAATTGTGCCATATAACATACTACCATTGCAGGATGAGAAACAATGACTGAATAATACAGAGAAGTGTGACAAGATATCTGAACTTTTACATAGGAAGTCAACAGAACCAGGAAACCAAAAGAAATAATGACAACAGCAATGTACATGGAAAGAATAATGATGAAACAGAAAACAAATCTAATGTAGTTTTGATAACCAAACTCAATTCTGAAGAGAAATGAGAATACACCTCTCTCCTCTGAAGTAGTGGGTGGAGAATACTGCACATCCCATCAGATAAGTTGGTATGTTGGCTAGTTTTACTGAATATTTTTCTCACTTGTATACATTGGTATAGGGATAGCTGTATGGATAGAGGAGGGGGAAGATATATATTAGGAAATAAAAGTGATATAAAAACAAAAGATACAAATAAGTTATTTTATGACATAAACACTTCTATTTTTCAAATTTTACAAATTCTTTTTTTAGACAGATTCTTGAACTGGTGACTCATATCCGTCAGCCCTTTCAACATTTGTGCCTGTTTCATCCCCAGGAGGGTTTTTTTCAAGATTTATCATCTTCATCATTCAGTTCCATCAGTTTTCCCAATTCAAACTTGAATTTCTTGGGTATCTTGATTTTTTTTTTTTTAACAAACATATCTTAAAGAGGGTAAATGGACTGGGAAGCTTTGTCTTTGGCTTTTCCAGTACTCTCTGGAATCAGTTCACTGACAAAATCTTTGAAAGTCATTTGTCTGTTCTTTCTGGGTCATCATCATCTTGCAGATTTGACAGCCATGTTGATGTTTAGCTTGAGAAATCTCAAAGATCTAGTCATTATGCTTTTTGGTAAAAACCAACACAGACTAGATAGAGCAAGTAGTCACTGGTGGTTTTTATAGCATCATGAAGTTTAATCCTAATCTGTCCTTTTTTTTTTTTTCTATCATGATGCACATCTTGTCCTGGGTAAGGTCTATTCCATGAGAATTAGTTTAGTTTTTACTCTAAACATCTTCAGTAATCAAGTTGGATTTTTAAAAAGAACTTCATCGTTCAGATCAGCAAAGGCAGTGTTTTCCCCTTGAGTCCGTGGGACCCCTATCTTGACAATATTGCAAATAATAAATATTTCTAGTTCCTTGACCTCACATCAATTCCCCACCCATCACCCAAAATGGAGCAACCACTTTCTTTTCGGCTCTTTTTTTTTTTCATCATCTTTGATCAGCCACTTGCCAACCACCATGATCTTCCTCAGAAATCTAAAACAATGGGAAAATTTCTTTAAGAGAAAAGGCAGAGCAACACCAAGGGATTCAGGCCTTTGTGTGCCAGGGTGAGGAGTTCAAATTTTATTCATTGGTTCATGGGGAGGTACTGAGTGATTCTGAGGAGAAGGGTGGCAACTCTACATAAGAAATCATTTGCTATATGGAAGATGGGTTGGAGGAGGGGAGAGTGGAAGTGGGAAGGATGAATGCAGTCAGTATTCTTTCTGACTTGTACAACCTAGCCATTACTTGGCCTGGGTGGTTGAGCAAGTAGCTATTTGCAAAACCACTTAATAGATCAGCATTCAGCCCTCACCCAGAAGGTTTCTAGCCACATTTGCACTTGCTGTCACAATGCTGTTAAGAAAGATGCAAAGCCTCTGAATCATCAAGTTTCAGCATTCAGAGTCCCAAATGGACCACCTGCTCCAAAAAATATCAAGGTGCTCAAGAAACTCAAGTTTGAATAAACCTAAGAAAAGGACACAGGTTATTCTAGGTTAAAAAAAAAAATAGAGGCCAGGTGCAGATAGGGACAAGGAGAATGGTGGCAGGAGGAGCAGAGATGTTCAGGTTCCTTAGGGATAGAGGAAATCCAACATGGAAAAGGTTTTGATTTCTACAGCAGTGATAGGAAAAAAAAAAAAAAACAAACACATGTGATCTGCATCTGCCAGTCATTTAATCCTCCCCAAACAATTATTTTTATCCACATTAGCAAAAACCATGTGACTCCATACTCAGGTTACCTACCATCTTGGAGAGTTGGCTCTCTGCTACTTCTACAAATAACAGTGAGTTGCCTTTATCTTCATTTCCTCATTTCTAGATTTTTTTTTCTTGCCTCTATTTGAACACCCAAGATATAAGATTATATTCTGCCATTGCTTCTTTACACTGAAGTCCGGTTATCCTTTGAGCAGCCTACCTTCACTTTCTTTCCATAGGGAGACTTGGTGTCCTATTCATAATCCTTGACAGATTTGACCCACATACACACACTTCATGGTTACCAAGTTCACCTTTTGTGAATGTTTATCAAAGACCTTTAGAAAGTCTGATTAAAGGATATCCACCTGTCTCCATATGCCACCATTCAACTAGTTTTTTAAAGAATTCAATGGGTTGGGGACATGTTGTTCCTGTCTTTAAAAAAATAAATGGCCCTTTAATTTAGTTTGAACCTCTCACATATTGAGGAACATTATAATAATCACTTGCAATAGATTATTAATTGAAGATTATCATATGATTTCACTTTTCAGAACCAACATTATCTCATTGGAGACTATTCTTTAACAGGTCTGAGAATCCTCCCGCAAACAACTGATCCTAATTGAGATTGCCTTTTAAGAATTTAAAGAGCAGGAAAAGTTAGAGCTGATGTGTCTCTGAGTACATGTCTAGACTAATTCCCTTGGTTAATTATTAGGTCCAAATGGGGGTATTATATCTCACTATTTCTTTGCAACTTTAGAGATGTCTTAATTTCACGATATAATGGAAAAAGAACTGGTGTCATATCCCAGTGCCTACTGCTAAGAGCCCCTTCTCTGGGGACAATTGAGCCCAGTTGCTGAGGATCAAATGTTCAGCTCTAGGCCAAATCTGTGACATATATTATCACACAGACCCCTTTTATGAAGGGGTCTCAGTCTAGGTTTTCACATAGCATAAAGTCTGACCACAAATCTACATGTAGACTGAAGGGAACACAAGAAATATGCCATATGAATGCCTTAACACCTCTCTTAGAGTCCTAGCAACCAGGGGCACATAATTTCAACATGAGTGGAATTATAAAGCCTTACCAGACAACAACAGCCAAAAGTATTCTCCTCATGTCCTGACCTCACCATTCACTCCTACATCTCCTATGCATAATGAGCATCACCAAAGGCTAGCTGGTATGAGGTCTACACGCTGGTCCTGATTGCAATGTGGATCTCATAAAATGTTTTGTCCTCTCCCCTCTAGGTGGGAACAGGACTGTTATCTTTAGTGCATGGCCCAAGCTATGTACCCTCTGTGTCTATATGCATTGATGGCATCTAAACTGGGAATCTGGAAGCCTTAGCTTTGGCTCTGTCACCAATATCTTTTCTCTTCTCTGTGACCTTGGGCAAGTCTCTTCCAAAGTCTCAATTTGTCCATCTGTGAAATTAGTTAAAAACAATAAATGCTTTTGAAGCTAAAACTGAACCGATGCTCTCTGACAGCCCTTCCATCTCTGACATTTTGTGTTATTCTAAGGTCTCTTGGAGCCCTGACATTCTTTGTTCAAAGTTCCAAGATCCCTTCTAGCTCTAACCTTTTATGATTTTCCCCACTTATGTGTTCCCATCCTGAAACAAGTATTCACTGCTCTGTAATTCAGATAATGTTTCCCATATGCTTCTCACTGTTCTTGAGAAACTATCTCTTGTTTCCCCTGCTCCTCTGGCTTTCCCCTACTAATATGGGAGTGCTGCTCCTAAGTCAGCTATATTCCAGGGCTTCCTCTGCCATAGTGCTAAGGCAAGATGCTGGGAGTGTGAGACTGAAGTGAAACCGGAGCAGTACCTTTCCTACTGGGCCTCTGAAATCCTGGTCATGTGTCCATCACAAAAGCTTGGGAAGAATCACAAAGAAGGTGACCAGTTGTTTACTACAAAGGCACTTATCCTCAGAGTCCCATTTTAGCCTGAGATTCCTAGAATTCACGCCAATCTGGAACAAGCCCCAAGGGTACAGTATGATCCCCGGCAGGACATCCTGGAAAAGAAGAGATAGGGGAAGCTGATTGCTATCTTCAAGTATATGTAAAGGCTGCCCTGGGGAAGAAAGATAAGACTTGCTATGCTTGACCTCAGAGGACAGCACTAGAAGCAACAGGAGATGGGGGAGGTGGCATTGTAGAGAGGCAGGTTTCAGCCAACTTATGGAAAAACTTGCTTAAAATTAGATCTGTCCAAATGAATGAATGAACTGCCCCAAGAGGGAGTGCATTCCCCAGCACGGAAGCATTTCAGATAGATGATGGTTGTCCAGTTGTCAGAGATGTTAAAGCATGAGATTCCTGCTCAGGTACTGATGAACTCAATGACCTCTTGGGTTCCTGCCTACTCTGGAGCTTCCCGGAGTCAGGGATTCCAATTCAATACAGAATCAGTCACATTTGACCAAGTCTCCAGAGTACCACTCTCCTAGATTAGACCCCAGTCAGCACCACCTATCTCTTCTTTCCCATGTCCTTCACCCCAGAAATCACCCAAAGGCAAGTCCATCTCCCAAACCTAGCCCATGGCTGATCTCAAAACACTAGGTTAAATCAAGACTAGCCTCAAAGAGAAAAGGAGTCAAGGGGACAGGAAGGAAGGTTGTTTATCTTGCTACTTTTTCTTTAGAGGCTGCCTTCCTTTTAAAATGTATGCTGTAAAAGATAAATGATTTGGTGTCTCTTAGCTCCTTCAAACTGGATCTTGAATAAATACATAAGACCCCAATTTAGAAATGGATTCCAGGCCTATCTAGCATATGCATCTGCCTCTTAACCACTTTAAAATTTCAAAAGAGCAGACTTCAACTTTAACCACAGGGTGACAGGAGAGAATCCAGCCAGTGGGCTACCATTCCTTTGATCTGAAGTTTCCTTCTTAAAAGGCATGTGAGTAGGGACTCTATGGAGAGAGTAACATCCTAATCCCCCATCTCCATGCAAATGAGGCTGGTTTTCCTTTATCTTCAAGGCTTCATTGACTCAGGGAATAAAAGGCTTTAGCTACTGACATCACTTCCTGTCCCCCTCAAACCCATACAGCCATTAGAAACTACTTCTGAGATGCTGATCTGGAGGACCTTAGTGGGCCACTCAGAGGCAGAAGAATTTTGTTTAGTCAAATAATCTCAGGGTATCATCAGTGTATGTCAGTGGTTCCCAAACTTTTTTGGCCTACCGCCCCCTTTCCAGAAAAAATATTACTTAGCGACCCTGGAAATTAATTTTTTTTTAATTTTAAAATAGCAATTAATAGGAAAGATAAATGCACCTGTGGCCATCACCACCTCCCTGGATCACTGCAGCACCCACCAGGGGGTGGTGGCACCCACTTTGGGAATCACTGGTGTATGTCCTCATTGGATATCCTTCTCCTGCTCTGGCTAAGTGAATATTCTTTTGTTAACTGTTGAATGACCTAAGAGTGTTTCATTTCATTCCAATATCCACAATCAGCCACCAAAACTGACCTGAGCCAAATCTAGCTCAGAAACCTTCCACCCCACAGAAGTCACAGTATTGTCTAGTTCCTAGAGGGCCACAACTGAAGGTTCACCAAACTATTCCATGAGGAGGGATGTTATTCCTCCCCTCTCTCCTCTCCTCTCTACAACCTAGAGATAAAGAGAAACAAGGAAAGACTCCCAGGCAATTCCCTTTGCCTTGAGCCATAAGCACATCTCTTCCTAGCCCAGCACCTTCATCTAAAGCAGTCACTCAAAAATATGCAGGTAGGAATGCCTCATTGCTTCAAAGGGGGTAATTATTAGACCTCTTCAAAAAGGTTAATTCAGTTCAATAAGTAATTCCTCACTACCCACTCACTTTCTATTGCCTGGCAGTCTATTTTTTTTTTTTTTTTTGTCATCCTTACTTTACTGAAAGGTCATGATTGAGCCACTTCACTTCCAAAACCATCAGTTTACTTATTTTTAAAATGAAGGTATCATACAAATTTATTCCATTGGGCCTTCCAGTTCTAATTATGTTTTCATAATTTCTTAATGGCCAAATTGAACGACCTTATCTTCTTTGATGTCCCTGGTGTTTAACAATGTTGAAGACCTACTCCTTCCTTGAATTCTATGAATAGAAACTACCCTGGTTCTCCTAAGTAAATCCACTCCTTTGTCACTTTCATTAGCTTCTCTTCCTCTACTCACTCCCTCAGAATAGGTATTCCCCAAAGCTTTCTTCTCATCTCTAATCTCTCTATTGCTTTCTTTCTTGATAATCTCATCTATTTCCTCCACTCCAATTATTATCACTGTAAGGATCACTCCAAATTGTATGATAACATATAAAGTACTTTGCAAACCTTAAGGTGCCAAATAAATAATACTTTTAAATCTTCATGGTCCCACCTTCTCTTTTAAACTGAACCCCCCTTTCCAGCTGCTGGCTGAATATTTTCGCTTAGATGTCATGACTGCCATTGGAAATTCAATATGTCTGAAGCCAGCTTCATCAGCTTCGCCTCAAACTGATTTCTTTCCTTGTCTTCTTGACCACCCATTAGATACATTATGAAAGAGGTTCTTTTCCTGAGTATATGTTGGACTGGGTGACCTTTGAGGATCCCTCCAACTCTGAAATTCAGTGACTATTTCAGTTATGGCACTATAAAGAAGTGGCCTAAGCAGGAAAGAGAAATTTGCCTTTTTTATTCTCTCTTTGACCTCTCTGTTAAAGTTCCCTAGTCCTGCCTTGGCCCCTGGGGAATACCCAAGGTTTCCCAGTTTTCTGGCTTAAGCAAAGGGCCAACAAAACAATTGACCCCCATTCCCTAGCTCTTACCACTCTTTCTTTAAATGGGCCAAGACACAGTAAAATTAAAAGTAAAACTTGATGGGAGTAAAGGCAAGGACTTACCTGAGCTCTCCCAAATTCCTCTCCAAATAATTTTAAAATAATACCTCAAGGGGGCAGCTGAGTGGCTCAATGGATTGAGAGCCAGGCCTAGAGATGGGAGGTCCCGGGTTCAAATTTGACCTCAGATACTTCCTAGCTGTGTGACCCTGGGCAAGTCAATTCACCCCCATTCCCTAGCTCTTACCACTCTTCTGCTTTGAAACCAATACACAGTATTGATTCCAAGACAGAAGGTAAGGGTTTTTTTTAAACAAAATAAAATAACATGTCAAAACTAATTCAAGAGTATCAGAATCAACAAAGGTCCAGGTGAAACAACAACTTAGAAGGCCAGCAGGAAAGCTCTGACCCACTGGAGTGAGAATAGAGTATAGTTCAGTGTGGACTGATCCAATCATTGTGGAGAACAATTTGAACCATGCCCAAAGGACTATATAACCATGCATACTTTTTGACCCAGAAATACTACAACTAGGTCTAGATCCTAATGAGATGTTTTTTAAAGGATAACAACTTATATGTACAAATAGCAGCTCTCTTCTTGGTAGCAAAGAATTGGAAATTGAGGAGATGCCCATCAATTGGGGAATGGCTGAACAAGTTGTGGTATATGATTGTGATGCTATAAGGAATAACTAGCAGGTTGCTTTCAGAAAAAACCTGGACTTACATGAACTGATGCAAAGTTAAATGAGCAGAACCAGGAGAATGTTGTACACAGTAACAGCAATATTATACAATGATCAACTGTGAATGATAAATATTCTCAGCAATACAATGATCTAAAATAGTTCTGAAGAACTCATGGTGAAAAATACTCTCCACCTTCAGAAAAAGAACTGATAATGTTGGAATGCAGATTGAAGCATACTTATTCTTAACTTTTTTATTTTTCTTGGGTTTTTTTTTTTGGTCTATGTTTTCTTTTATAGCATGACTATTATGGAAATGTTTTGCATGACTGCATATGTATAACCTATATCAAATTACTTGCCTTCTCATTGAGGAGAAAGGAATAAGGGAGAGAATTTGGAACTCAAATTAAAAAAAAATGTTAAGGGCAAGTCACTTAACCCCCATTGCTTAGCCCTTACCTCTTGCTCTTCTGCCTTGGAACCAATATACATTATTGATTCTAAGACAGAAGATAAGAGTTTGAAAAAGAAGAAGAAAATGTAATTTGAAAAAAATTTAATATTAAAATAACAAATGATATGATAGAGGGGCAGCTGGGTAGCTCAGTGGATTGAGAGCCAGGCCTAGAGACGGGAGGTCCTAGGTTCAAATCTGGCCTCAGACACTTCCCAGCTGTGTGACCCTGGGCAAGTCACTTAACCCCCATTGCCCACCCTTACCACTCTTCCACCTAGGAGCCAATACACAGAAGTTAAGGGTTTAAAAATGTAAAAAAAAAAAAAAAAAAAAAAAAAAAAAAAAAAAACCAATATGATAGAAAGAAAACCAATGGAGAATTGAAAGGTCTATGTTTGAGCCTTGGTGCTACCTTTTTTTCTGGATGCCTTGGCAAGTTTCTCTAATCTTCAACTTCCTCATCTGTAAAATGGGAAGAATATTTGAATTATCTACCTTAAAGAGTTTTGTGAGGAAAAAAAATTAATAAACTTTTCAAGGTGGTAGAAATGGGAGGAAGCTTTATTCAGTCTGGAACCTCAGGCACACACTTATTTGTGGGCAAGTTAGTTGAACTCTCAAAGCTTCTGTTTCCTCAGCTATAAAGTGAGGATAGAACTATGTGGACTCCCTGCTTCCCAGTTATGGCAAGCACAATGAAGTGCCCCTTGACTCACTCTCTTGAGCCAAGATGCTATATTGCCCCTGAGGGTTCCCAATGAGCACCCCAAGGTGTTGCAATTTTTCTTCCCTACTATCCTTGGCCATTATTAGAGAGTCCCTATTATTAGAGAGTCAGCAATTAACACTCCGTTTCCTATTAAATACTTTAATATCACTTAGCTTCAGAAGAGGATATTTACTTCAAAGATATCATAGCAAAAACAAATATATAGGCATTTCCCAAATGCATAGTATTGGGCCCACCAAATTCACCAAATTGGGCTCACTAATTGCAGCACAAATGTCAAATGAGTCCATCTGCTGGGCTGGGGTCCTAAAGGTCACCTAGGAAGATTGAGCCTTGTTCCTTTGGCCATTGATGCTGCACTGGGTACAAAACCCAACTAGAACAATGATTTATAGATTCCCGTGACTTGTTTTTCTAATCTTTGCAATTCCCAAAACTCCATTCCCTTCACCTATAATGGAAAAGCAAAGTAAAAGGTGAAGGACCGAGGCCCATTTCTCTGTGAGGGGAAGAAGGCCTTAAAGGCCTCTTCCCTTGCCAATCTCTCCCTGGACACCATGGACAAAAGAGAGGTAGGAGCCAAAACTGACAGGCCTTTTTGAATGCTTCTAAAGCCAATCATAGAGACTCTTTTCCACCATGTTTTAGCATGCTCAATGATCTCTCAAAAGCACTTCATCTATAAGGCATCATGATTTCTGTAAAGATAAAAATTAATATGCAATAACTAAGTATTATATTTTATAAAGTTTATTAATAATAACTAAATTAAAAAAGCTAGCTAACCCAGCTGGGTCGTGAAAGAAGAGAAAGAATGTGAGGTTTACAGAAAACTTATAAGCAACACGTGAAAAACGTAAATGTAAGGACACAGGGAAAGGGATGCTGGGAGATGAAAGGAATTCTGGGGAACATAGCTCAAAAGGTACAAAATTCTCTAACTATACACTACCTTTATAAGGTCACCAAAATCTCTAAATTTTTTTTCAGATAAAATTCTCTCTAATCCTGCCTCTCCCATCTTGTACTTGTAAAGTTACCTTTTTAAAGAAACCAATTTATCCTTTTTGCATTTCATCTTATTAGAGTCAGCCCAGTGCTCTAGCCTGTCAAGTTCTTTCTGGATCCTGACTGTCATCTAGCATATTAGCTCTCCCTCCTGACTTTGCATCATCTGAAAATTTGATGGGCATGATATTTATGTCTTTATGCATGTCTTTGCCAAAATCTGCTCACTCACATATAACTATAACAAANGTTTATTAATAATAACTAAATTGTATATATAAATAACATATATTTAATATATATTAATATATATAATATATATAATAAATTTTTTTTAAAAGCTAGCTAACCCAGCCCAGTCGCTAGAGAAGAAAGCAACAGGGGCAGAGTTACAAAACTTATAAACAAAATGTGACTACGCAAACGTGGAGGTGCAGGGAAAGAGATGCTGGAAGATGAAAGGAATTCTGGGGAATGTCGTTCAAACAGTACAAAATTCTCTAACTATACATTTCATGAAGCCAGCTCTTCAGCATCCCCCTTGGGGAAAGGTAGCATCAGACAAGCAAACTGACAGGATTTGCACGTGCACCAGATTCCCATTCCATTGGGAAATCATTTTGCAAACTTTAAAGTCCTAAATAAATGTAATCATTATCAATTATTATCAGTAGGTTCCATCCCCTAAAAAAGGGTACAAACAGTGATTGTGAAAAGTCAGAGAAGCAAGAAATCCTTTTATGCTGAAAGAGTTAAGGAAGGATTATAGGAAGAGATAAAAAAATTATTTGAACCTTTCCTATAGAAATTAGTTAGGCAGCAAGAGACTAGGGAAAGAAATTCCAGGAAGAAAGAACAGCATAACTAAAATTGAGGGCAAGAATTTAAGGGACAGGGAAGAGATAGGAACTCTGATGGTTCTACTTCACAGAAGCAGAAGCTAGGTTTGAGTGTTGGATGGTTTGAGCGCTGGTCAAGAATGTTCATAGAATTCAGGTGGTATCAAACCAAGATTCCCTAATTCACTAAGGCCTTCCTTCATGATTACAGACTACAAGACTAAAACCTAATGTCAGATAATCTCTCAAGGACCTGTTCTTCTTGTCTGGCCTTATTTCTGCTCAAATATCACCTTCAAAACACTTTAGTACTACAACGGTAGGTGCCAAGTCAAGAAATAAGAGAGATACCTGGATCTTCTGGCAGGAATGGGCACCCAGAAATCAAGTTTAGCAGCCAAATTCAGTTTGGCAAACACTAGTCCCCACCCTTCGTGAGGCCTCCCAAAGAAAGATGCAACATAGACCTTACTTTTAAAGAGTTCGCCCTTTAGTGGATCAGAGTTGTAGAGAGCAAGGCAAGAAACAGGTTGAGCGTCCTTTGAAGCATTTCTTTTCCCTTGTCCCCAGTGTGTGGCAAGATGAAAGAATTGGCAAGAGTCCTTATTATGGGTTTGGGCTTGGTAACCAGGCAAAGTTCTGGACTAATCAACGAGCACAAGAGAGATCAGATTCCAAGCACACCCACCACATGTTCAAGTGGTCAGCATCAGTGTTCCTTCAGGAAGCACCATCTGCTTCCAGTGAAGCAGTGGTTTGGGAAATGTAAGCAAAAGGCCCTTTTCAATGAAAAGGATCCATAAAGTGAACATGGAAGCTATGAAGCTTCTTTGAACAAAAAAAAAACCAAAACATGGAAGAAGTAAAAAGCATTAATGAGCAAGAGCGACACTCCAGAAATGCTTTGTTTCTGGAGAGTTATGATAAAGATATTTCACAGTAACATTTAAAGGAAATTCTTGGTAGCCACAGCTATTAAATTTCACAGTACACTATACTACAAGTACTGAATTAAAATGAATTATTTTTTCAAATCATCTTTTCCAAGCCTACCATACTCCTACACTATATTTACTGTACTTACAGAACGATGTTAAACAGAAATCCGAGGCATTGTGCCCTCCTCACAGTAGGATGGTTTTTAAAACTGGAAATATTCCACGTACTTTGCTTAGATATAAAGGAAGAGACAAAAAATAGAACACTCTCTTGTGCCAGCTTGCCACCTGGGTAAGACTAATGTCCCCGATTGGTCTGGAAAATAGAACATGGTGGGGATGGATGGGATTCAACAAAGGACATAGGGAGAGAAGGAGGGCATTCGCGCAAAGTTCAGGAAAATGATCCTGCCTACCATTTATGGTTTCAGTTCTCTTTGGACAGGTTACAGCTCTAACTAGTATTTCCAGAGTGAACTAGAGAGGTTTTTGTCTTTCAATTTGATTCAACATTTATTAAGCATCTACTGTGTGCAAGGCATTTTGCCAAGGAGTAGAGAAACAAAAATCAGTGGTCCCTACATTCAAGAAAAAGAGTCTGTAGGATCGGACTTCACTCCCTCAGGGTCAGATTGTTACATGATCTCCTCAGTAAGTGTATCCTAGAAACTTAGAGGAAGTTGGGAAATTTCTCTCTAATGCCAGTAGTTTGAGGCCCCACTAACCATGTGTCTCCAATCTTAGAGGACCACTGACCCCAGTTCCATTTAACCATTTAACGTTTTTTTTACAAAAGAATATATGTTTCAAAGACAGAGCCAAAAACAAACATATGCACATTCCTGACAACACCCACTGGGCACTTTCCCCCTATACCATTTTAATCTGAGATAAAAAGATGAGTTGCTTCATTTATTTCAATTCTAAAGAGCCTTAGTCTCTCTCAATTTATGTACAAAATCAAGTCTCTCTGCTGGATGAGTCTGCTTCAGAAAAGACTGAAGTTCCCTAGGGGTATCGGTGCTATGCTAGCTGAAAATCTCAGCCTGGCCTTAGACTCTGAAATTCCTGTGGCTCTCTCCTAACCTTTTGAAACTCCTAAGGATGGCAACTCTACTCCCTTCACCAAGTCTCCCTAAAAGCAAACGAGTCAAAGAGATCATAGATAAAGATGACAGATTTTTTTGACTATCTCTGCCACCAGTCAAAAAGTCTCTTCTTTCAACACATAGTCAGCCAACTGGAACCAGTTACAGAATGTCCACGTATGCACCACAGTCTCCACAAGGCCCTTCTCTGACATGGCATCATGATAATCCCAGGAACCAGTTCTCCAGTGGGAAAGATCCATCCCTGTTACTCTGCATATGCCCCAGATCCCCCATCACAATAGCTTTGTTTCTCCTAGAAAGGATACGACACTATACAAAAAAAATAAATACATTTGAGGAGGAAGAAAGACAACTAGAACAACTAGTTTTAGGAAAGGCTTAGTGGAGGAGATGGCCCCCGAGCTTGAACCTTGAATTTAAGAAGGGTTCTAAGAGGCAGAGATAAGAAAGTGCATTCCAGGTAGGTAGGGTAGACAGCAGGTACAAATGCAGAAAGGGAGAAGGAATATAAAATTGAGTAGTCTGGTTTGTCAACAGCGAAGAGTATATGAAGGAGAACAAGGTAAAATAAGCAGAGAGATTTGGGAGCCAGATTGTGAAGGAGTGTAAATACCAGGTTGAGAATTATATACTTAATCTAGTAGGTAAAAGGGAATCACTGAAGTTGGTGGAGCAGGGGAGTGGCATAGACCAAGCTATACATGAGAAGGATTATTTGGTTATCTTCATGAAGGAAGAATTAGAAGGGAGAGAGATTAGAGGCAAGGAAATAATTCAATTAAGACCTTATTAAAATTTTACAGGCAAAAAGCAGTGAGGACTTGAACTAAATGGTGGCTATGTGAGAAAGGGATCGAGTCAAATGACTACAGAAATAAAACGGATAGGATTTGGATTTGGGGGTGAAGAAGAATGAAAAGTCAAGGATGATGACAGGTTTGTGAACCTGAGTAGCTGACAAGAAGGGAAAGATGGTTGTGTCCTCAACAAAAGCAACTAAATTTTGAGAAGAGGTGAATTTAGATGAAAAAATGAAGAGTTCCACTATATTAAATTTGAGATGTTAAAGGGACTTGGAGACCCCAACTTGGACACCTACCCCCAGGTAGCAATGTTGGACTGAACTTAAGTCCAGAAATCAGGGATGGCAGTCATCTAGGTATAAAGTGATAACCAAGGAAGAGAGTAGGAAAGGACAGATGCTAGGAAAGAATCATGAGAGATAATCTAAAGGGTCAGGAGATAAATGAGGAATCAGTGAAGGATTGAATGAATGGTCAGACGGGTAGCTCTCTTCCATCCAGCCAAACTGGACATCTCTCTCTGTTCCTTACACATGACTTGTTCCTCCATCTCCATTGCCCTTACATTCACCACTCACCTTGCCCCATATGTACTTCCTCCTTCCCTCTACCTTATAGGGTCCCTTTCTCTGAGAGTCAACTTGGATACCATGTTCTTCATTAACTCTTTCCTGATCCCTCCCAAAGTACCTAGTATTTCACTGTTTTATATGTATTTATACTCATTAATAGTATATTGATACTAAACCCATTTTATATGTCCTTATAATCTCCCTCTCTCCTCAACCTTAGAATGTAGGCTCATTATGAGTAGGGATGGTTTCATTCTTTTAATTTGTATACCTAGTGCTTGGCACATAGTAGGTACATAATAAATGCTTATTTCCTCCTTCCTTAGGGGAATAAATCCAATATATTCTCTATCTCCCCCATTTCATTTCCTTAAACCAGTATTTCCTAAATGTCTCTACATCTGTTGAGGTTCTACCATTTTCCCAGTCACCTTGGAATCATTCTTGCTTTCCCTCGCCTTCACCACCCCAATCATATCCAGAATTGAATTTTTGTCATTCAGTTATTTTCAGTCATATCAGACTCCTCATGTCCCCATTTGGGGTTTTCTTGGCTTAGACACTGGAGTGGTTTGCCATTTCCTTCTCCAGGTCATTTTACAGATAAGGAAACTAAGACAAACAGGGTTAAGTGACTTGTCCAGGGTCATACAGCTAGAAAGGATTTGAGGTCAGATTTGAACTCAGGTCTTCCTGACTCCAGGCCCAGCACTTTATCCACTGCATCACCAAACTGTCCCATTCAAAGACTTATCAAATCTCATTGATTTTGCCTTCATGACATCTATCACATCTACCTACTTCTGTCTACTCACACAGTCAGTAAGCATTTATTAAGTGGCTACTATATGCCAGGTACTATGATAAGTATAAGAGATCCAAAGAGAGGCAAAAGACAGTCCTTGTCCTCAAGAAGCCCACAAACAAATAGGGGAAGGGCAGCCAACTAAACACATATACAAACAATATATGTGCAGAGAAAATAGAAAATAATTTTTTAAAAAGGAAAGCAATATCCTTTGATCCAGCAATACCACTACTAGGTCTGTGTCCCAGAGAGATTTAAAAAAAAAAAAAGGGGAAAAGGATCTATTTGTACAAAAATATTTCTTGCAGCTCTTTTGTGGTGGCAAGGAACTGGAAACTGAAGTGTCCTTCAATTGGGGAATGGCTGAGCAAGTTGTTGTATATGATAGTTATGGGAATATTATTGTGCTATAAGGAATGATAATCAGGATGATTTAAGAAAAATCTGGAAAGACTTACATAAACTGATGCAAAATGAGGTGATTAGAACATTATACACAGTGACAGCAATATTTCTTGATGAACAACTGTGAATGACCTAGTTATTCTCAGCAATAAAGTGATCCAAGAAAATCCCAGAGACTCATGATGAAAAATGCCATCTGCCCTCTGAGAAAGAACTGGAGTCTGAATGCAGACTGAAACATACTATATTTCATTTTCTTTGTTCTTTTTTTTTTCCATTTGAGAACTCCTCCACAAAATGACTAATATAGAAAACTGTTTTACATGATTACACATGTAAAATCTATATCAGCCATCTCAAGGAGGGAGGGTCCGAACAAGGAAGAGAATTTGGAATTCAAACTTTTTTTTTTTAAAGGAAAGCACTAGAATTAAGAGGGGTTGGAAAAGGTTTCCTGTAAAAGCATCTTTGTTCAGTATTTCAACCCATCATATTAATGTTATAGCCTCCTAATGAGTCTCCCTATTTCTAGTCTCTCTGCTCTCTAATCAGCCCTCCAAACAATAGCCGGCATAAATCTGACCATATCACTCACTTACTCAAAAACTTTCAGAGGCCTCCTATTACCCCTCAGATAAAACACAGACAATTTAGCTGGACCCTGAAGCCCTTCCATAATCTGGCTCCTGTATATCTATTTTTTTTTCTTAAGTTTTTTTTTTTTTAAACCTCTACCTTCTGTCTTAGAATCAATACTAAGAATCAGTTCCAAGGCAAAAGAGCAGAAAGGGCTAGGAAACTGGGATTAAGTGATTTGCTCAGGGTCATAGAGGTAGGAAGTGTCTGAGATCACATTTGAACCCAGGATCACCCATCTCCAGGGCTAGCTTTCTATCCACTGAGCCACTTATCTGCACCTCAAATATACTTGTAGTCTCAGTCTTGTCTATGCCAGTCCACTTCACAAAATTCCAAAGTTCCAAAAAAAATGAATTACTTGCTTTTCTCTGAATTTGACATCCTCTTCTACCTCCTTATGTCTGCAAAAAGTCACCACCACCTAACACCCCACACCTATCAGACTGACTAATATAACAATAAAGGAAAGTGATAAATGTTGGAGGGGGTGTGGCAAAATTGGGACACTAATGCATTGTTGGTGCAGTTGTGAACTGATCCAACCATTCTGGAGGGCAATTTGGAACTATAGCCCAAAGGGCTATAAAATTGTGCATACTCTTTGATTCAGTAATACCACTACTAAGCCTGTATTCCAAAGAGATTTTTTTAAGGGGACAGGAGGATCTATTCTTATGAAAACATTTACAGAATCTCTTTTTGTGGTGGCAAAGAATTGGAAAATGAAAGAATATCCATCAATCGGAGAGTGGCTAAACAAATTGTGGTGTGTGATAGTAATAAAATACTATTGTGCTGTAAGAAATTATTGAACAGAATGATTTCAGAAAAAGTCCTGCACGAACTGATTCAAAGTGAAATAAGCAGAACAAGGAGAACATTGTACATAGTGACAGCAATATTGTATGATGATAAAACTGTGAAAGTCTTAGCTATTCAGTAATATAATGATCCAGGACAATTCTGAAGAACTTATGACAAAGAACCTCCAGAGAAAGAAGTTAGTCAGATGCAGATCTAAGTGACTATTTTTCACTTTAGTTTATTTGTATTTTTATTTTAAGGTTTTGGTTTTATGTGCATATTCTCTTATGACAATGAACAATATGGAAATATGTTTTACATGATAATACATGTATAACCCAGATCAAATGCTTACCATCTCCAAGAGGGGAGAGGAAAATGAGAAGGAGACAATTTGGATTTTGTAATTTCAGAAAATGTATGTGGAAAACGGCTATTACATGTAACTGGGAAAATAAAATATCTTTAAAAAAAAAAAAGCCGCCGCCACCACCACCACCACCACAACCAATCCCATACCTGGAATTCACTCCTGACTTCCATCTCTGAAAATCCTTGTCTTTCCTTCTTTCCTTTCTTCCTTCTTTTTTCTTTCTTTCCTTCTTTTTTTCTTCTTTTTAAAAATAAGAAACCTTACCTTCTTTCTTGGAATTGATAACTAAGAGAGAAAAGCAGCAAAGGCTTAGATAATCAAAATTAATTGACTTGCCTCAGGTCACACAGCTAGGAAGTGTCAGACTTGAACCCAGAATCTCCCATTTCCAGACCTGGCTCTTTATCCACCTAGCCACCTAGATGCCCCCAATCCTTGTCTTTCTTCAAGGCTCAGTTCTCTCTTTAATTCCCTTAGTTGTTACTGTGCTGTCTTGCTTCCATTTTTTACACATCCTCTCCTAGATTTCTTGAATTCCCCCAGGGACAGTTTTGGCTTTGTTAGTATGCCCAATGCACATAGGGAGTGCTTGACTCAATTCCATTCAACAAGCATTTATTAGCCACCTCCAATATCCCAAATACAGGTGTGAGGACTGGGGATAAAAGATAAAACTTCCCATATACGCACACAAATGGATACAAATAGAGTAATTTCTAAGAGGTAGTAGAAAAGCACTAAGAAAAAAAGGATAATAGGGGTCATAGATTTCCAACTGCCTACAATCAATTGCTTCTCAAAGTTTGGTCTTAGGCCCCCTGGAGGTCCTCAAAACTTTTTCAGGAGGTTCCCAAGATCTTTTCCTGAAGGTCTACAAGATCAAAACTGTTTTTCATAATAATAACTTATTTTCATTTCTAATATGATAGATAATGATAGATGTAGTCCACATAACAAAAACTCTTTGGGTTGAGGGAGAGCTATGCATCTTCAGTCATTTTTAAAAGTGCCAAAAGTACAGCTAGGTGGTACAGTGGATAGAGTGCCAGATCTGGAATCAGGAAGAACAGAGTTCAAATCCAGCCTCACTTAATAGCTGTATGACCCTTGGCAAGCCATTTAACCTGTTTGCCTCAGCTTCCTCATAAAATGGGGTTAATAATAGCACCTACCTCCCAAGGTTGTTGTAAGGATCAAATGTCATAACTGGTTCATGTTGGGTGGTGCCATATAAATGTTAGCTATGAGATCAAAAAGTTTGAGAACCACTTTTCTCTCCCAACTTTATTTTATATGTAACCTATGAGTCAGTGTCCCCAACCTCCAAGGTCACACAGACTGGGTCCAGTCTTGGAATAAATCGAAAAGATCAGTCCCTTTTTGCTCATTATGCTCTTACTCAAAGTTTACTCTGCATATTGATAATATTTGTTTGTTGGTTTTTTATAATTGATAATTGATTAAAAAACTTTTTTTGATAATTGATAATTGATTTTTTAAAAAGTATTTGATAATAATGTTTGTTGAATTAAGGAGGATGGGAAATCTTTGTCTCCCCACTACCAAGTAGTTATCATTCTGTCCTCCACACCACAGACAAATATTCAAAGAATCTGTGATTTGGTAAGCCTGAGTCACTCTGAGTATGATTACCAATTCATCCCCTATCTATAACTGTGCCAGCTATCTCTACTAGATCATGGGCCCCAAGGAACCAGGAGATAAATGATAAATTGGTGGGAAGCTCCTAGAGTTTAAATACCTTGTCATGGGTCACAGAGCTAATAAATATCAAAGGGAGACAGGATTCAAGCCCCCTCCTGCCTTGCCGGTCTTCTTGCATCTTACTTCCCTTCGCCTATCTTCCATCCAGTGATAATGACCCCCTGGCCATCTGCAATCAAGACACCAGATCTCTTAGCTCTCTCTGGCTGGCCCCCATGCCTGGAAAACTCTCCCTACTCTGCCCACTGACTTCTCTGGCTTCTTTTAGGTCCCAACTTAAATTCCTCCTTTTCCTAGAAGTCTTCCTCAACTCCTCTTCTTTCCAGTACCTTCCTTCTGTTAAGGATTTCCTATTTATCCTGTCAATAGTTCTCTTTGTCTAGATTTGTCTCCCTCAATTGATCGTAAGCTCCTTGAGGGCAGGGACTATTTTTGCCTCTTTTTTGTATCCCCAGAATTTAGCATAGTGCTGGCCCTCAGCAGGTGCTCAACACATGGTGACTGATTGACTCAAAGACAGTTTTTTCCTAAGTTGCTTTGACCAGTTCTCTGGGGCTGAGCCTGTGCCTTTAGCTATGCTGATCTCGGATATGGGACACACATTAGAGGCCTTTCTACTTTGCTATGATCTGCCAGCTGCCAGATGGTACTACTGCCAGGGAGTGGCTCAGGGTAATCTCTACCCAACAATGAGCCACTGGAATAATTCTTATTTATTAAATAAATGGCTTCTATTTATCATATATATTTATTATATCTCCCCACTAGAATGTAAGCTCCTTCAGGGTAAGGACTGTTTCTTCATGACTGTCTGTTTTTGGATCCCCAGCCCTTAGCACAGTGTCCAGCACATTGGAGGCATTTAATAAAAACCTTGTGGTTTGTTTATAGGTAGCACTTTACATTTATAAGTCCTCAGTTGATTCTCACAATTTTATTAGCTACATCATGCATTTTCTTATAACATAATGAATTTAGTAGTAATGATAACTAGCATTTCTATATTACTATAATGTTTACAAAATACTTTACAAATATGCATTGTGTCCTCACAACAGTCCTGGGATATAAGTGCTATTATTATCCCCATTTTTTCAATGGAAAAACTGAAGCTGGTAAAGACTAAATGACTCACACAATGTCCGTTTCAAAGGCTAAATTTGAATTCGGGTCTTGATTTCAGGGCCTGCGATTTATCCAGTGTTTCCCTTCAGTTTATATACTCATTCTATGAAGTCACTGGGGGCAGGATAAATTTCTAAACTGGACAATAAGGTCAATGTGACTTAATAAAGCTTTTCAGTTTTGAATATAAGCCCCTTTTATTCTAGAATGTATGCAAAAATGTTTATTTTATTTGCCATGGGTCAAATTTAAAATAATTTATTTAATTTAAAAAAATAAAATACTTTTTAAATTAAAAAATAATAAAGTCTATGTGACTGGTGCAGCATGACTTAGTGAATAGGATGTTGGACTTGAATTTGGGAAGAAGTGCCTTTAACACTTAATGACCGTGTAACTATGGGCAAATCACTTTACATCTCTGTGCCTCAGTTTCCCCATTTCTAAAGTGATAAAGTTGTAGTAGATGGCTTCTAAAGGTCCCTTCCAACTCTCCAAGCCATGATCCTCGAAAAGTTTGTAGTGAAATTTGAATGTCTTCGAGTGACAATCCTATTGCTATAAATCTAAATTTTGAATTTGGATTGGATGTCAGAGGTTGGCAGTCCCTTCATTTGTATATTACTGGGGGTTTTCTTCTCATACATATTTCAGGTAGGAATCTTTCTCATCAGTAACAATTACCTGGGCACTGGACTTTTTATTTGTGGACGAAAGAAAGAAACCTCGCTTATCAAATTGCGCATGCACAAAGCATTCTGATTGTTTCTTAGAATTATTCCCTAGGAATATGATATGGCTTATCTATGGCCACTTTGACTATGCAATGATTTAGGAAGTGATAAAACACTTTGGAAACAACTGAGCAATTGTTTTGAATGACTTTGGGCACCATAGACATATAGGAAAATAATTGCATACTTATTATCACTAGCCACTACCTGAACTTTCCTTCCGTTATGAATGTCAGTATAATTTTGAGAAAGGGTATTCTAGGTTTCACCAGACTGCCCAAAGGGTCTACCACAAAAAAAAGCTCAAGTCCCTGCCCTGGCCCCAAATCTGCCATATAGAGACATACCTCAAGACCCCCAAACCACTTACATGTAAGACTTTACATTTATCCATCTCTTCACTTTCATCTCATTCATCAATCATCAAACATTTTTATGTCTTACTCTGTGCCAGACATTGGGCTGGCACAGCACTGAGGGGTACAAAGAAAAAACTCATCTTCTGCCTTCAAGGAGCTGACATTCTAATGGAGGAGACGGCATGTATATATGTAGCTATACACAAGATACATACAAAGTAGATACAAGGTACTTTTAGGACTATTGGCACTAAAGGTTCAGGGAGGCGGTTAATGGCCAAGAAAGCTCTCATCTCAGATGCTTCCCAGCTCTACAAACCTGAGCAAATCACTTAACTTCTATTTGCCTCAGTTTCCTCCTCTGTAAAAGGGGAATACTAATAGCACCTACCTTCCAGAGTTGTTATGAGTTGGGATGACTTGACTTCTAGTCCTTTCCAGAGCTAAGATTCTACAAAGAAGCTTAGACTTGGAAGGGATCTCAGTAAAGCACTTAGCACAGTACCTGGCACAAAGTAAGCACTCTATAAACGTTAGCTACTATTATTATAACAATTCTAATAGCTGACGGTGACATATCATTTTTCATTCTTCTGGCCCCTTGTGATCCTGTGGCTTTGAGCCTCACTTTACAGATGAAGAAACTCACTTGGATTGCTTAAAGTGACTGGTTTTTGTTCACAGAGCTGCTAAGTGGCAAAGCTATGACTCAGACCTAGAACTTCACCTCTAGACCTCCTTCTGCTCATCAATCAGCTGTCTTACTACCCTGTGAGCCCACACTAGAACAGACCTGGCGCAATGGATCACCCATCTGAGCCTAAAGAATGAAGTAACTCCCTGAACCCCAGGGGATGGACTCATCCTAGAATGAGCCTAGGAGGTCCCCTTTTCCTTTGACTTCTTTGGTACTCTTAGCTTTGGACAGTCTAGATTGGGCACATAGGGCCAGCCTGGAAATATTTTGTTTTCACCTTTTAGTGGTTCCCAACAAGATGGGAGCCTTGGAACCTCAAAGAAATAGGTACTTAGTTCAAAATGATAGCAAGACCAAATTTCACCCCCCTAAAAAGTCCTCAGGCATATTACCACCCAGACATGAGACTTGTTAGCTATAGTTTACCTCCTCCTCAGGAACTTATTAGTAATAATAATCATACTTTCCATCTATACAATGTCTGATACTTTTCAAGAAATTCTTACATACATCTTTTCATTTTCTCCCCAGGAGAATCTTGCATTATATATTATATATTATATATTATATATTATATGTGTGTATATATATATAATTTATCTGATACTTTTCAAGGAGTTCTTACATACATCATTTCATTTTCTCCTCAGGAAAATCTTTTATTATATATATTATATATATATAATTTATGTGTATTATATACATATATATTATCCCCATTTTATAGATAACAAACTGAGGCCCCAAGAAGTGAATTGTGAATTAACAGCAGAGATGTAACTAGAAACCAAGTCTCCTGACTGCTTGTCTACTGCTTTCTCAAACTGAGTCACTCCCATCTTCTGTACCTCTGAGTCCTAAGGGGAGGGACTATGTGGGAGAAGATGCCTGAAGTAGCCCCTGTGGCTCATCCTTGAAGAGACTGGTCTGTTCTAGGACATTCTTGGAGATGTTCAGTTCTAGAAGCATCCAATGGGCTCTGGGATTGATGTGCCTCTCTGGGAAGATCAAAGATTTGGAACTAGACTTGATTCTAAGTTCACCTCTTGGATAACTGTAGATTCCTTCAGCTTCTTCTGGTCATGAGCCTAACACATTCTCAGTTTATGGGCAGGGGAAATCTTAGACTTTTCATCATTTCCCTTCTGTTGCTTGACAGTAACAGGCACAGAAATGAAAACACCGCTTTCTGTCTTATTTGTAAGCCTGTATGTATATCTCATAGGTACAGAGATGTTGGCATGTGGTCTCTCCCATTAGAATGTAAGCTCCTTGAGGGCAATGGGCTGTTTTTGTGTTTCTGTGTATCCCTAGCATTTAGTTCATTGCCCGGAACATAGAAAGTTCTTAATAGATGCTTCTCAACTACTCAGTATTGACTATTAGAGGAGGTACTTCCAGTCATCTAATGTGGGATCTCAACCTAGTACTTTTTATTCCAAGAGTCTTGGTTTCAGCTAATTGATTTCATTAATTGTTGAAACTTTGAGCCTTTTCCTGTGAAACATTTGATTAAAAAAAAGAAAAAGCTTAAAGAAAAACACCTTTCAGCTACATAAAAGTAAAATGAGCTGCTTCTGGATGGAGTGAATTTCCTCTCTCTGGAGCTTCTCAAGAGGAGGCCAGATGATTACTCATTATGGATATTAAAGAGGATATTGAGAGATGCCCAGAATGTCCTCATTTAAGGTAGACCAGATGGCCTCTGAGATCCCTTCCAATTCTGAGCTTCCATGTAGAATATTACCTCTGAAAGACTTTAGAAGTCAGATGATCCCAATTCCTACCTGTTGCTAGGCTCCTCATTAAAATATTCTCTATTAATTTAGCTATCCAAGTTTGAAAATCATAGTAGCCTAATTTGAATTACGAAGCTGCAAATAGCAAAAATATTTGTAGTGTAAATGAATAGGAATTTGCTTGTGAGTCGTTGCCACATTTCAACATCTGGATAAGCAATTCCTACACAAGTAGAAAAAAGATCCATATTACAAGTAGAAACTCCACTAACAGTTCCAAGAATTTACATCTCTTCTTCCATCTGATTTTTGTTCTCCATCTCAGCTTTTCATTAAAGCTAGAAATAAGGTTAATATGACCTCTGTTTTTCTATTTAGCTACAGAAGCTGGAAAAGTTATGTGCCCGAGGAAACAAAGATGAGACTTGCTTCTTTCAGTAAACTAGAAATAAAAAAAATAAAAATAAAATAACTCTGTTTAATGCAATTAAACCTTTTTAATTTGGCCTCTGCTAACTTGGAATTTTTGTAATTGTTAATAATGAGTTGAAATTCATTTGTGTAATATCATCATTTTTTTTAATCTGGAAGGGACCTTAGGGATCATAGATTTAGTGCAGGGAATTAGAAGCTATTCGTCCAAATGTGTCATCATTTTGTCCAGCCCAGTCATTTTCTTTCACCAATTCATTCATTCCATCCTTCAATAAGTATCTACTGGAATACTGCCATTCACAAGGCCATGTGCCAGGTACTACTGTGAATATTTCTTCAATATTGCAATGAATCCATGATCTCATTGGTGTGGCTTGTCTTCCCACTGGTACAAATCATAAGCTCTATACATCGTCTCATCCTGGACAATTCTCGCTCCTGCCTTTCCATAAGAGTCCTTCTTCTGATTCATTTGCTATTTCACACATAACATGCACTCTTATCACGGCACATTATGATTGCCTGACCAACACACGTCTTTTTCCATCATACCTGCCCTTAATGTGGTCTTTTATGCAGCAACCCACATGCAAGTCATCAGTGATAATATTCTGTAGCCCGCTTATACCCAGACCCATCGCTAAGGCAGGACAACCAGAGCTTTATCCCAGGCCACTAAAATGTAAAGGATTCAAAAGTTTAAAATAACACGTGTTACGTTTACATGTTCACAGTGCAAGCACTCCTTGGTTATAGAAACAACAGAGCTTAGCACCTAGTCAGCAAGAATAATTAGTTAAAAGAGAAAGCTACCAGATGGTGGCATTGTTAATAACACCCTTCTGTCAAGCACCAAAGAAACTAATTCCCCCTCCTGCTCAACTAAATTTGTTTTAATTACTTCTTGTATTATTTTCACATCATGAACTACAAAGTTGATTTAAGGGAGCATTTGCAGAGCTATAAGTAGGGGTAGAGGGAAAGATGGGCTTTGCCTCGGGGAAGGAAATGGGAAAACTTAACCCTTGGAAGAGGCTAACCTGGATAGAAAGTGAAAAATGAAATGTGGGAGAAGGGTTGGATTTTGGGGGGGGATGAGGGAGACGGCAACAATATGTTCTGTTTTACTCTTTAAAACTCAATTGGAAGATCCTTGTTCCAGGAAGTGAGAGTAGACATCTGAAACCTAAACAGCAGAAAGAGGAAAAGGAAGAATTAAGAAGCTGCTGGAAGTTGAGTTTTTACTTAAGGCCTCACTGGAAACCAGCTAAAAGCAGTCTCTGTTTGCTCTAGGAATTCGAAAGGAACCAAGTAATTATGGATCAAAGGCAGCTAAAAAACAGCTAGTCTTCTATTAGGTGTTAAAGTCTAGGAATGTCCAATGGACATGTTCATATCCTGTTCATATCACATAAGGATATGAACAGACAAGTTTCAAAAGAAGAATGGCTAATTATAGTATTAACAATCCTATAAAACATTGTTGTAAATCATTAATCATAAGAGAAATGAGCATCAAAATAAGTTTGAGGTTTCACCTTATACCCAGAAAACTGGCAAAGACGACAAAAGAAGGAAATGGGCTGTGTTGGAGGAATTGTGGAAAGAGAAGCACTGGTGGTAGAGTTACATATGTATGTTGTTAGTGAGACTGAGTTGGCGAGGTGTGTGACCTTGGCCAAGTCGCTTAACTCCTTTTGCCTAGTCCTTACTGCTCTTCTGCCTGGGAGCTAATACATAGTATCTTGATTCTAAGAAAGCAGAGGATTAAAATACAAAAAAACTGAACTGGTCAAACCACTCTAGAAAGCAATTTGGAAAGTGACTAAATGTGTACTCTTTTGCACCCAAAGATTCTACTGCGTAAGCATATACCCCAAGGAGGAAAAGAGAAGTTCAAAAGAAAGGTCCCATATATGCCCCCAAACTTAAAGCAGCGCTTTCTGTAGTAGCAAAGGACTGAAAACAAGTTAGCTGCTCGTGATTGGGGAATAGATAACAACAAATTGTGGTACATAAATATAGTGGAATATTACTGTTCTATAGGAAATGAGGAGTATAAGGAGCACAGAGAAGCAGGAGAAAACATGTGAGCAGATGTGAAGTTTGAGTAAACAGAAACAGGAAAGCAATGTATTCAACGACTACAAGATAAATTTTTTTTTATTTTATTTTTTGTTAAGCCCTTACTTTCCATCTTAGAATCAATAGTGTATATTAGTACTAAGGCAGAAGAGAAATAAGGGCTAGGGAATGGGAGTTAAGTGACTTGTCCAGGGTCACACCGCTAGGAAGTATCTGAGACCACATTTGAACCCAGGACTTTCTGTCTCTGGTCCTGGCTCTCAATCCACTGAGCCATCTAGATACCCCTGATAAATTTTTAAAAAGCAGTTTGTAAATCTACTGATCAAGCTTGGCCCTCAGAGAAGACATGAGAAAATGTACCTCCCTCTCTTCTTTGTAGGGTTGGGGAGATTATATGAGTGCAATGAATGATTGAATGATTGAATGAATGAATGAAAAAGCATTTATTGGGGTAGCTAGGCAGCTCAGTGGATTGGGAGCCAGACCCAAAGATGGGAGGTACCAGATTCAAATATGTCCTCAGACACTTCCCAGCTGGGTGACCCTGGGCAAGTCACTTAACCCCCATTGCCTAGCCCTTACCACCCTTCTGCCTTTGGAACCAATACTTAGTATGGATTCTAATACAGAAGATTAGGGTTTAAAAAAAAAAAGCATTTATTGAGTCTCTACTTGTGATAAGTACTAGAAATATAAATAGAAAATCAAGACAGTCTGTCCTCAAGGAGCTCACATTATAATAGGTGGGAGACAACACTTAAAAGAGGGTTCAGTGGGAAGACCCCAGCATCCTTGGGATGTAGCAGCCAAGCAGTTGATAAGATAGCAATATATTCTCTTTATGCTATTATGATATTGCCACTAATATATTTCTGATATTGAACCATTTGACATAGCCAAGACAAGAATTTTCTTTTCTTCTCCAGTAACTATGGCTGCTATGAAGGCAGGGGTTTAGCCCTTGATAGGTCACATCCCCATAAGGATCATTTCTCTGGGTGATGGCTCTGGAGACTGGGCTTAGAAGCAGGGTAGCTCAAGGCTTCCTTAGGGCTCTGAGGGGAGGTGGTGGTTAGTCAAGGTTCTGGTATTGCCAAGGCACCTACTGGGTGCCTTGCCTGCTTGGTGGGTGGCAGTCAACCAATAGTTTGTGAAGAAGGTCAGCCCTTCTCCATAGGGGTTGCCCACCTCCATGATGGCTGTAGGAGTCAGACTATAAGCCTCTCCAGTGGTCTGAAGGACACTCCCAGAGTTCTTGGGATCAGGGTTCTGGGTTGTCTCCATCAAGGTCAATGAAACAGACAGTTGGGGTGAAATGGTAGGTAGTTTTATTCACCCACTTTCTTTTCTTCTCATAGCCTTTTTGCAAGAGATCTCTGGAGAACAGAAGAATGAAAGTGATACAGAAATTAAGATTTTTTTTAATTTTCAGGTTTTTTTTTAAAGTTAGCTATTCTGTAACTTCACATCATATAAAATGAGAAAGACAGAAAAAAAAGATGCTATTCATGACTGGTGGAGCTATGAAGTGGTCCAGCCATTTTAAATTTTAATTTGGAATTATGCAAGAAAAATTATTCAGTTGACTATACCTTTATATGATCCCACCACTTGCACATACTCCAAAGAAATCAAAGACAATAACAAGGTTCCAATATATGCCAAAATATACATAGTCACATTCTTAATGGTAGGAAAGAACTAGAAACAAAGTAGGTCCGTTGCCTGCAGAATGTCCAAACAATTATGGCATATTAATTTAATTTAATATTCTTCCATGGCAATAAATGAGGAATATGAGGAAATCAGAGAAACATAGAGAGATTTATATAACCAGATGCAGAGTTAAAAATCAGAAGCAAGAAAACATAATGGTTATGATAGAAATGAGAAGCTCACCAAAAGGAAGTTAAATTTGTAGTAACTAAAAAATAAGTAAAGATTCTAGAAAGCAAATAATAAAATATACTCTGCCATTATAGCAGAAAGTTGGGGCTTTACTAGGATTGAATATTGTATACATTGTCAGATATAGTCACTGTTGTATAATTTTTCTTCATTGTCTTTCTTTGTCATGATGGAAGACTGCAAGTAAGACTTGAAATTCCCATAATATAAACACAAAATTTATCAAATAAAAGTTTTTTCTAATAGATTTCATTATATTCATTTAATTTTGTATATGACGTCTCTTCCTCCAGTAAAATATTAGTTTCTTCGAGATAAGAACTACTTTCTTTTTTGTCCTTATATGTTTAACATCAAGCACAGGTCCTTGGTAATTAATGCTAGCTGAATTAAAATAAGGAAGGTTAGCACGAATTGTTAATAGGAAAGTAAATACTGTACTGCCATTTATTTCCAGGAAGTGAGGGTCTGTTCCAGAAAAATTAAGAGTTGATTTACGAGAACTGCTTTGTGTGGCTCAGTGGATAGAGAGCCAGGCTTGGAGACAAGAGATCCTGGATTCAAATCTGGCCCCCGACACTTCCTAGCTGTGTGACCTTGGGCAAGTCACTTAACTCCAATTGCCTAGCCCTTACCACTCTTCTGCCTGGGAACCAATATTTAGCATCAATTCTAAGACAGCAGTTAAGGATTTCAATTAGCACTAATCACCCCTTGATTAAATCTCATTCACTACAATACTTCTCCTATGCAAAGCTAAGTTCAGGGTTTAAAAAAAAAATTGCATAGTGCAGTGATGGTGAACCTTTTAGAGACCTTAGAGACTGTGTGCCCAAACTGCAACCTTCATGTCGTTGCATGTAAGCCCCTGCCTTGCCCCATACAGGGGAGGAAGGAAGAACTCCTATTGGGCTTCTAGGCAGAGGAGCAGGTCATGCACCCCCCCCCAATACACTACAGAATGCGTGCCATAGGTTTGCCAACATGGGCATAGTGTAAGGGAGGCTCTAAGAGCTTGGAACCCAATGGATTCTGCAAAAGAACTGCTATATCATAAAAGTTGGAATTAGTCCCAGGGACACTGTAATGAGTCAGTCAGTATAAGTCAGTGTATGCTATGGAGAGATGAACTGTGTTCTAGACTCTAAGCTTTCTACTCTCACATACATACAGCTATAATCATGGGAGCCATGAAGAGCAGCCCTGTCAGACTCTGCAAGTTTCTGAGTTCTGTGTAATCCCTACATAGAAAGAAGAATGTCTGGAGGCAGAGGGATGGCAAACAGACTCTGGGCAGGAAGGCATAAATGGTGGTGAGGTGATTGGGAGTGATAGTTCCAGCACCCTAGGCAAATCTGGCAGTGCATAATAGGTCAGCAGCATCAGAAAAGAAGGTAGAAGAGTTCCTCTGTTAATGAAGGCTCATATGGGAAGGGAAGAGAAAAAGGAGACTCCCTCCCTTGTAGTTCTCTATTCATGGGCATAATTTGGTCTTCCTACCACAAGAGATGAAAGGACTCATAATCAGGAGAATGAAGTGTTCCTAGAAAGAATTTTTAAAGTGCTTTAAGAGGTAAACAAGAGAGGCAGAAAGGAACTTAGCACAATTTTCTTTGTAGGAAGTAATCACTGGAAAGGAAAGGAAGAAAAGGGGTCACAAAACATTTGGATTTAAGTAATAGACAAGACTTTTCCTATACAGAGATTCCTAACCCTAAATACATAAAATGACAAAGGAAATGAGTTATCAACATACATGAAAAATTCCCAGACCTCTTGAAATCTCCTAGACTCCAAGTGAATCACCTCTGCAAAAAGGGTTCAATTGGACCCGTACTTGAGTAGAAAGCAGCTTCATGGGCTCCAAAAAATGATAATTTGACTCTAGAAGTGCCACTAAGTCAGAGATTGGAGGAAGACGAAATGAGTAATCATGGTTGGTGACTCACTGCTGAGGGGTATCTGGTGAATATTAGAGGACACCATCTTTCTAAAGTATGTAGCTAGGACTGGATGGAATGCCTCCTGGAATTACCACACCTAATGACCATTACTGACTTCTTTTTTAAATTTTATTATTAGCTTTTCCTTTTGCATTACCTTCATTTCCAACTATATACTTTTCAAGAGACTTGTATAAAAATATTTATAGCTGTGCTCTTGCAGTAGCAAAAAACTAGAAAATGAGGGGATGCCCTTTGGGGAATGGATAAATAAATTGTGATATCTGTTGGTGATAGAATACTACTGTGCTCAAAGGAATAAAGAACTGGAGGAATTCCATGTGAACTGAAATGACCTCTAGGAATTGATGCAGAGTAGAAGGAGCAGAACCAGGAGAACATTGTACACAGAGATGGATACATTATGGCACAATCAAAGGTAATGGACTTCTCTATTAACAGCAATGCAATAATCCAGAACAATTTGGAGGGTCTTATAAGAAAAAACGCTATTCAAATCCAGAGAAAGAACCATGGGAGCAGAAATGCAGAAGAAAAACATATGATTGATCACATGCTTTGATGGGGATATTATTGAGGATGCAGACTCTAAGCGATCACCCTGGTGCAAATAGTAATAATATGGAAATAGGTCTTGATCAATGATACATGTAAAACCCAGTGAAACTGTGCATTGGCTGGGGGGGGGGGGGGGAGGGGAAGGGAGGGAAAGAATATGAATCATGTAACCATGGAAAAATTTTCTTAATTAATCAAAACCAAATATATACTTTCCCTACCTTCCCCCAGAGAGCCATCCCTTGTGAGTAAAAATAAAAAGAAAGGGGAAAGAAAGCAGTTCAGTAAAACAAAGCATCAACTCTTCTAAGTCTAAAAATCTATGTTGTAGGGGCAGCTGGGTGACTCAGTGGAGAGAGAACCAGGTCTGGAGTCAGGAGGTTCTGAGTTCAAATCTGGCCTCAGACACTTTCCAGCTGTGTGACCCTGGGTAAGACACTTAACCCTCATTGCCTAGACCTTACCACTGTTCTGCCTTGGAACCAATATTTAGTATTAGTTTCTTAGATAGGGTTTAAAAAAAAGAAAAAATAAATTTTTATAAAGTCTATGCAGGGGGCATCTGGGTTGAGAGCCAGGCTTAGAAACAGGAGGTCCTAGGTTCAAATATGACCTCAGACACTTCCTAGCTGTGTGACCCTGGGCAAGTCACTTAAGTCACAAGCCCTTATCACTCCTCTGCCTCGGAACCAATACACAGTTTCAATTCTAAGACTGAAGGTAAGGATTAAAAAAAAAAAAAAGTCTCCGCAGTGTTCTAACCCATTGTCTCCCACTTCTGCAAAAGAAAGAGGGAGATTCATCTCTTCCTGGGCCCAATCTTGGCCACAATTACAAAGCATTGTTTCATTTTTTTGGTCATTCTTTCCATTTATATTACTATATTCATTATATATATCACTTTCCTGATTCAGCTCATTTCATTCTACATAAATTCATACGCATTTTCCCAGATCCTCTGTAGTCTTCAAATTCATAATTTCTTATAGCACAGAAATAATTGCATTATATTCATGCATCACAATTTGTTAGTATTCCCTACTTCATGGGCACCTGCTTTGCTTCCAGGTCATTGCTACTGTGGGGACAGCTATGTGGTTGGTGGATAAAATGCCAGGAGTTGAGAGGATGTAGATTCAAATGTGGCCTCAAATACCTCCTAGCTGTGTAAACCTGGGAAAATAATTTAACTCCAGTTGCCTAACCTTTTCCCTTCTTCTGCCTTGGAACTGATTCTCGTATTGATTCAAAGACAGAAGGCAAGAGTTATTTTGGTTTTTTTTTAAAGGCTACCATGACTAAATGGAATCTTTCTTTCTATCTCTGACCTCTTTGAATATGTGCCTACTAGAGGGATTCCTAGGTCAAAGGATATGGATATCTTAGTCTAATTTTAAGCATAATTTCAATTTGGCTTCCAGAATGGTTTGACTAATTCATTCCATCAACAATGTATTTGTGTGTCTACGCTATAAAATTCTGATGATGCAAATGGGAGCAAATGATACCACTAAGAAAAACCCAGAAAGCTTTGCCAGAGATTATAAACAAGAACCTCAAGACTTTAGAGGAGACACATGCCTTTTTTATCACTGCTGTCAAGAGAAGGAGAATGCTTCAGAAGAGAAGGGAAGATTTCAAGAGTGAGCAGTTAATTAGTCAATCAATATTAAGCACCAACTATGTGCCAGGTACCATGCTAGGTGCTAAGAAGATAATGTCTGCAAACAAGATCTGAACTTCCATAATACAACTTAAAAGAGAGGAATGAAATGTTCCTGGTCAGGGATGGATTCTGTTGAACAGAAGCTGCTAAGACTGTATTTACCTGAAAGGCAAAGCTAATAAAGAGCTTAAAGCTGAAGTAGAAGAAAAAGGGAAAAGACAACCTACACATAGCTTGCTAAACCAAATTCCAGAGATACAACATAAAAATAATATTATCAAATTCACACGAAACCATATCCAAGAAGGGAGCCAGCAATAAAGCCCATGATTTCATAAGCCTATATACAAATACACAAAGGGTTTATGCCCACAAGTAAATTTGACTGCATTGGCATCACTGAGACTCATGAATGGAAAATGCCTATCTATGGAAGAGCACACCAGAACCAGGAAGAATTCAAAGCTGGCCTCAGACACATACTGGTTGTGGGACCTTGGGCAAGCCACTTAACTTCTGTCTGCCTCCTCAACTGTAAAATGGGAATAATTATAGCAACTTATCTAACAGGGTGTGGTGAGGACAAAAATGAGATATTTGTAAAGCCCTTAGCATAGAATTAGCACATAGCAAGTGCTTAATAAATGCCCATTCTCTTCACTTCCCCACAAAAAAGGAACAGAGTAGGGTTATTGAATAGCACTATAGCTAAGAAGATAACCTTTTGGAGAATCAAAGACCTAGAATGACATGAATCAATCAACATGCTATAAGTGCCTATTATGGACCAAGTAAATCTGGGAATACAAATATAAAAGTGAGACAGACCCTGCCCTAAAGCACCTTACATTCCTCTGAGAAAACCATGGTGGAAGAAGCATTTCCATGAAGATCAGTAGAAGAAGAAATGGAAGTGATGTTTTTTGTTGGAGTATACCACAGACCACTCTGCCAGAAGGGAGAAATAGATAAGGTATTTTGGAGAAGGTCATTGACTGTGGCACAAAGATATTTATAATAGTGATTGAGAGCTTTCACTCTCCAGACATTGGTTAGAGTTCTCTCTGTCAAAATCAAAGCCGCTGGTAAATTCTTGATTTGCCTGAATGATGACTTCATTCTTCAAAAGGTGGAGAAAGTGTCAAGAAATACTGCTCTCTTGGACCCAATTCTGAAGAATAGAGAAGAAGCAGAAATTTAGGAAGGTATGAGAGAGGATAGTATGAGATAGCAGATAGAGTGTTAGGCCTGGAGTCAGGAATACCTAGATTCAAATCCCATCTCTGACATTTAGGAGCAATGTGACCATGGGTGAATCCCTTAACCTCACTGAACCTTAGTTTCTTTAACTGTAAAATGAAGGAGTTGAACTAGATGGTCTCTAAGGCCCCTTCTTGTTCTAAATCTTTTTTTTTTTCTGTTCTGAAACTATGGTTCATTAACCCATTTTGGAATTTGTAATAGAAAAGGAAAGCCAGGCACAGTCTGGTATGTACGTACCTCAGATTTTAGGTGACTACAATTAAGGGCTCCAGGAAATGTCTTAGAGCAGAAACTAGATGGCCCCTTATCCAAGATGACATATTCCTATAAAGATACCCTTTTCTTGATCGATGATACATGTAAAAACCCACTGGAATTGCTTTTTGGCTAAGGGAACAGGGTGGGAGGAAGGGAGGGAAAGAACATGAATCATTTAACCATGGGAGGAAAAAAAAAATCCTAAATTAGTTAATTAATTAAAATGGATCCAATTTAAATAAATAAATAAAGAAGCCCTTTTAGGGCCTATTTAACTCAAAGATTCTGTGATTTAGGGAGGCTTTACTTGATCTCCTCCCAACTATCTCTAATGCCCTTTACACTCTTCACACCTCACATGGCACTTTCTTCTATGGCTCTTTGATACAAGGTATTCTTTTATATATTATCATCATCATCATCATCATCATCATCAGAGTGGCTTTTCCTCACTGAGCTCCCAGAGAAGAACTTGTGTGATAAGAAAAAGTTTTTATTTGACTCAAGCCAGTGATCTGCATGTAGAAGGCATTTAATAAATGTTAGTGGAATGGAATGGAATGAAGACAAGACCTGTGCCTCCCAGGCACTCAGTCTGTGAAGAGATGGGCACAAGACAAGACAGGATGTGGTCAGCCCAGGAGAGATATGTAGTCTGCTGTGAGCATTCAGGGGAAGATGGGAGCGTGATAGGACAGGGAAGCATTCCGGATGCCAGAGCCCAAGGTCACCTGCATCTGGCCATGAAATCGGAGTGTGGGGAAAGAAGGTAGGGTTAGGGTCCAGCAAAGTATCTATAGATCATTAAGCGGACAAGGAGGTTAGACAAGGAGGAGAATTAAGATACAAGGAAAGAAATCAATCCTTTTAAAGGACAATCAATAAGAGTTTGAAGAAGACAAGCTGTTTTTCATCGTGTGACATTACATTAACCTTGGAAAAGGCAACCACCCTTTCACAGCCATGTTTTCAGAAAGCATCTTTTGTAGTGGTAGCCAAAGCTATATTAATCAAAAATGTACATCACTGGCCTTCCTCTCAGAAACGTCAAGATTAATGAATGTTATTTATATGTTTCTTTGAAGCCTTCCAGAGAAAGATACCACCCTAACATCCAGTTCTGCTCTTATCTATCAGAGTTTCTAAACTCTGCAGATGAGGTTCATTGGCCCCGGCTGTACCGAGGATTTTGACCTATGGGGCTATTTTCAAATTCCTTTTAGAACTTGAACTGGGAAGAGCAGAATTGGATTTATATTAAGAAACTGCATTTTAGATATTCTTCTACAATTATGGATACGAGGGAGGCGTCAAGGTAATGCAGTTTAAAAAAATCTGGAGCCCATGAAGCTCTCTGAGACCTCTAAGTTTCACTTACTGGATGCCTCAGCTTCGGACACTAAGGAATTCCCTTCTTCCTGTCTAACAACTCTTCTTCCTGCCCCTTTTCTAGGTATTTCTAAACTGAATGCTTTGGCTTTTTGTTTTGTTGTCGTTCAGTCCTTTTCAGTGGTGTCTGACTCTTTCTGACCCCATTTGGGCATCGTTCTGTCCCCTCAGAAATGAGAAACTAAGATAGGCCAAAATAAGTACTTGGCCCCTTCCCATAAAAACCATGGCCTTTGGCTGTCTTGGTAAACTGCCCTATAATGAATATGAACTTGACCTAGCTTGCCCTAAATACCCTCCGTGCCAATCAGGAGAACTTGAGGACTAGAGAATTTGTCAAAGCTGGATGTGTCCATTGCAAGGGCAATCTCTCCTAAGGACTATTTTTTTTAAAACCTTTACCTTCTGTTTTAGGATCAATACTGTGTATTGGTTCCAAGGCAGAAGAGCAGTTAGGGCTAGGTGACTGGAGTTAAGTGACTTGCCCAGGGTCACACAGCTAGGAAGTGTCTGGGGTCAGATTTGAACCCAGGACGTTTTGTCTCTAGGTCTGACTTTCAATCAGTCCCCTGAGCTACCTAATTGCCCTTTCTCCTAAGGATACACTGCTGACCTCCTTCCTCCTGTCACAGACTGAAGACCATCAGATCCAAAGCTCTGAAAACTGAGGCTCCATTGGACCTACCCCCTCTGCTGCCTGAGACTCTATTGCAGCTTTTGCCATCTCTTGTGTCCTAGGCTGCCTGTAGGTATCTAGTTTGAGACCTTGAATTTCATTTCTTGCAAGGTATAAATGTACTATAATAATAGAAGTATTGCTTTGGGAATTACAGATCTGTCTGATCCTATTGTGTTATATCCTCTTAATCCCATAATTGCTATTAAGGACTGGGAGTGATACCATTGCATTAGCTGTTAGAGTCCTAGATTGGGAGAGAGGAGACATAGTCCAGTGCAAGCTTTCCCACTAGCTGGGTGACCTTGGAGGAGTCCCCAAACTCTTCTGGGCTTCAGTTTGTACATCTGTAAAATGCCTGAAGTGGACCAGCTGATTTCCACGGTACTTCCTAACTCCGACATTCTGGAAATGATTACAAAATCACAGAATTTGCAAGCTGGCAGAGTGTTCAGCAGCCATGTAATCCAACTGAGAGTCAAAGGGAATTCTCATTTTCACAGACCTGATAAGTGCTTTTCCTGCCTCGATTCCCCTCCAGAGAACCCACCCCATTTCTAGACAGTTCTAATTGTTAGGAGGAGCCAAAGAAGCCAAAGTTTTACAGACGACTCAGAAGCCCTTCACGGTGTCGTTATTCAGTCAATTTTTTCAGTCGTGCCTTTTCCTGATTCTATTTGGGGTTTTCCTGGCACAGATATTAGAGTGACTTGCCATTTCCTTCTGCAGCTCCTTTTACAGATGTTGAAAATGAGACAAACAGGATTAAATGACCTGCCCAGGGTCACCCAGATAGTATCTGAGGCCAGATTTTAACTCAGGAAGATGAATTTTCCCACTCTATCCACTGTGCCACCTAGCTACCCTAACATTTATATAGTACCTACAATATGCCAGGCTCGGTACTAAGTGCTTTAAAAATACAACCTCTCATTTGACCCTCACAACAAACCTGGTTGCTATTATCATCCCCATTTTGTAGTTGAGAAAATTGAGGCAAACAGAGATCAAGTGACTTGCTCACTTAACTCACATAGTTAATAAAAGTCTGAGGCCAAATTTGAACTCAGGTCTTTCTGACTCCTGGCCTGGCACTCTCCATTCACTGCATCATGTAGCTGCCTAAAAATAATGCCATTAAGAAGATCAATTGAAAGAAATGCGGATGTGTGAAGAAGATAAGACACAAGGAGGATATAATAAGTGTCTTCCTTTTCCATTTTTATTTGCAGGTCCAAATTCTCTCCTTCCCACCACCCCCTCCTCAAACCATAGAGAAGGCAAGAAATATGCAACCCATTTTACATGTGAAATCATACAAAACATATTTCCATATTAGCCAGGTGGCCAAAAAAAATACACAAGAAAAATAAAGAAAATGACTCAGAGGTCATCAGTTCTCCCTCTGGAGGTGGAGGGCATTTTTCATCATGAGTTCAAGAGTGTCTTCTGATACCTGTGCAGCAGTTATGGAGAAGACGGGCCAGACTTGTTCTGTTTTGGACTTAGAATGAAAAAACTGTTTCTGTGAGTAGAAGCTGCAGATAGGTGAATTTCTTCTCGACCCAAAAGTGGAATGGGCTATATTGAGAGGTAATGAGCTTACCATAGCTAGAAGTCTTCAAATAGAGAATGATCAGAGATGTTGAACGGAGGATTCTTATTAAGGTACAGGTGGCACTGAATGGCCCCCTGGCGTCCTCTCCGATTCTGGGGGATTCTGGGATTTAATGAAGTGGAAGCTGGTTTTCATTTTCCCATAATGATACCTTATGTGTCTTAACAGAGACATGTGGCTTGTGCCAAACAATGGCATCTCTCTGGTCTCCTTTTTATGAACTGGCAAATAGAATCCCGACACCTGGGGTCCAATCCCTGGGGACTCATTCTGTGACTGGGGCAACAACTGAAAAGGAACTTAAAGGACTTCTGTGTTATTTAACTCCCTCATTTTACAGAGACACGGAGGCCATTACAGGTTAAGTCATTTGCCCAAAATCACTTCCTTTGATCTCTTTACACATCTGTGGTGTCCTCCACGTGGGTACTCCCTCCACCAGTAACCCCTTCCTTACCTCCAACTTTGCTCTTGGGAGGTACTTAATAAATGTCTTTGGATTGGAGGCAGTAACACCAGAGCTGAGCTTTAGAGAAAGCTAACGATTCTGGGAGACCAGAGATGAGGTTGTCTGGCATTCTGGGTATAGGAGACAGCCTCTGGGAATGCACAGAGGTAAGAGATGGTATACCAAACCTGAGAGAGGAGAAATGCAGAGGAAGCCTTGAAAGCCAGCCTGAGTTTATCCTGGAGGCAATGGAGAGCCTTGAATGATGTGGTCAGATTGGTACATTAATCAACCAATCAACATTTATTAAGTGCCTATTAAGTGCTAAATTTCAAAAAGTGGAGATTATAGTCTAATGGGGAAGACAACATGCAAGCAAATATATAAAAGCAACAATAGACAGGATAAATAGGAAATAATTGACAGAGGGAAGGCACTAGAATGAAAGGGGGTTGGGGAAGGCTTCCTGTAGAAGGAAGGATTTTAGTTAGGATGTAAAGGAAATCAGAGATGTTAGTAGTTGGAGTAGATGAGGAAGAGCTTTCCGGGTAATATTGATTCTAAGACAGAAGGTAAAGGAGAAAGAAAAAGAAAGAGAAAGAGAGAGAAAAGAAAAGAAGAGAAGAGAAGAGAAGAGAAGAGAAGAGAAGAGAAGAGAAGAGAAGAGAAGAGAAAAGAAAAAAGTTGGAGGGGAGGAGGAGGGAGAAAATGCTTGGAGCTGAGAAATGGAGTGTCTTGGTAATTTTGGCAACACGTGGAGGAGAGAACACAGAGAGTGGAGCCTAGAAACAGAAGGGACAATTAGGAGAGAGACTCTGACAGTAGTCGAGGCGAGAAGAGAAGTGAATTAGGGCTGAGGCTTTGTGAACAAAGAGAAAGAACAGATGTGAGGGATGAAGACAGCTTGGCAATTGCTTCTGTAATGTGGGGAGCCTGCATCTGGAAGGGCCTGAAGGGGCCCAGCTTTACACTTCAGAGCCTACTGAGGCATTCCAGGATGCTTTTCTGTCTGCTTTCTGCCTGGGGAGGAAAAGGTTGTCAACTGGCTGCTCGTCCAAGATGAGACATACATAAAAAAGGCCTCAGCGAACCAGGTATTTTCTCCAGCTGTGCCCCATACCTGGAATGTTTTCCCTTCTCATTCCCATTTCTTGACTTTCTTCAAATCCCAATTAAAACTCTGTCTTCCCCAGGAAGCCTTTCCTTAGCCTCTTTAATGCCAGTGCTTTCTCTAAAACTGGTTATCTCCATTTTGTTCTGTCTATGATTTTATGTTGTCTGCCCCATTTCATTGTAAGCTCCTTAAGGATGGGAACTCTTTTTTTAAAACTCTTACCTTCTCAGGGGGGCAGCTGGGTAGCTCAGTGGATTAAGAGCCAGGCCTAGAGATGAGAGGTCCTAGGTTCAAATCTGGCCTCAGACACTTCCTAGCTGTGTGACCCTGGACAAGTCACTTGACCTCCATTGCCTACCCTTACTACTCTTCTGCCTTGGAGCCAATACACAGTATTGACTTCAAGAAGGAAGGTAAGGGTTTAAAAAAATAAATAAATAAAAATAAACTCTTACCTTCTGTCTTAGAATCAACACTAAGTATCAGTAACAAGGCAGATGAGGAATAAGGCTTAGAAAATTAGGCTTAAGTGACTTGCCCAGGGTCACACAGCTAGGTAATATCTGAAGTCAGATTTGAATCCAGGATGTCCCATCTCCAGATCTGGCTCTCTATCCGCTGGGCCACCCAACTGCCCCAAGGAACTGCCTTTTACCACTTTTCTGCACACCCAGGGTTTAGTACACTACCTGGCACATAATAAACGCCTAATAAATTAAATGTTTATTTACTGACTGACTTGCTGTCTTTCCCTTCTGGAGTGAGAAGGACTATTATAAACTGCTGGATCAGGAGAGAGGTAGTAGCAGAGGTGACCTCCAAAAAGCCTCAGGCTTCCAGCTCTGGCTCTCCCCACCCAGGCTGAAAGTCGGCTGTGAATTCAGTGCCTCTCTTTGCCTTCTTGCATTTGTTCTCTCCTGTTCTCAGGCAAATGAGGATTCAGAATGGCATGATAAGAGATGACATCCAGGAATTGGAGCTCTTACTAGAGTTCACTAGCAGCCAGCCTAGAGAAGAAGAATCTTCAGGGTCCTACTACAATTTTTTTTTAATTTAAACTTATGTATTTAGTTAATTAATTTAGAGTATTTTTCCATGGTTGCATGATTCATGTTCTTCCCCTCCTCTCCTCCCATGGCCAATGAGCAATTTCACTGGGTTTTTCATGTATCATTGATCAAGACCTATTTCCATATTACTAATATTTGCAAGTAAGGGAACAACTTATCCAGAGGCTATGACACATACTGAAGTGAGCTTGGTCTGGAGAGTTTAGTTTGAGCCCACTCTATGCAGGGACCAAGGTGGTATAGAGAAGAATGTGCTTCCAGGTGTTGGGGAGAAATGTTTTGTAACTTCTCTCCTAGTTATCTCATCTCAGTAAATAACCCTTTATAGAAGCTAGTTGATCAGGCAGCTAGGTGGCCCAGTGGATTGAGAGCTAAGTCTAAGGATGGGAGGTTCTGGGTTCAAATCTAGCCTCACATACCTCAGTCACTGTGTGACCCTAAGAAAGTCACTTAACCATCATTGCCTAGTCCTTACCTTACCAATACCAATATTGATTCTAAGATAATTGATATTAACCGATATTAATTAAATTAAAAAGCTAATTGATATTAGCCAGTTAAATGACACTGGGGCATTTATCACTGAGTCAATCAATGATTGAAGTGAGATAATATAACTGGGGATTGATTTTAGGGGAAAAGATGAGGAGCAAGGTTTGTGCCAATAGCATTAGAAGAAAACACCTTACACTCCCACGGGGGGAGATGTGGCTAGCTTTACTCTTGGAGAGCTGAGCTGAGCAGATAAAAAGGTGGGATAAGGATTCCACTCCAGAATCTCTCCGTGAGGCTTTGTATGTCCATGAGCATACATACACAGGAAAGGTAAAGGAGAGGGAAGAGGCAGAGGTAACGCTGATGATATAAAATGATCGAGACCATAGTAGTGCCAAGAAGGAAACCTGGAAAGGGAATGCATTGGAACAGGAGATGAAACACTCCATTGTAGGTATATTGAGTCATGGAATATCCAGCAAGCCATTGTCCAGTAGGGCTATGAGCATGAAAAAAAAATTAAGGGTGAATATACGGATTTGGGATTAATCTATGGGTCTGCATCAATTGACCCAGATGGGAGGAGATGAAATCACCGAGGGACAGAGTTTAGAGGAGAAAAGAGAGATCAAAACAGTGATGGCAAGGTCCATGCTAAGAGGTCAGGAGATGGATTGGTGATGGAGCAAAGGGAAGTTGCCATCAGACAAGGGAATTAACAGAACCGAGAGAGAGCAGGATCTGGGAAGCCAAGAGAAGAGAGTGACCAAAAGGAAGGAGGGGTTAAAAATGCCAGAAGCCACAAAGAGGTCAAGGAGGGTGAGGATTAGGGGAAACTTATCTGACTGAGAAAAGCTCATCAGGTTTAGCAGCTAAGAGATCTTAGGTAACCTTGGGGAGAGCAGTTTCAGCAGAGTGTAGGCTTGGACCAGAGACAGATTGCAAATGATTGAGAAGTGAGTCGGGGATGAAGAAATGGAGACAGGCAGTTTCTTTTTTCTTTTTTAACCCTTACCTTCTGTCTTAGAATTGATATTAGAGATTGGTTCCAAGCAGTAAGGGCTAGGCAATTAGGGTAAAGTGACTTGCTCAGGATCACATAACTAGGGAGTGGCTAAAGCCAGATTTTAACCCCAGGACCTCTCATCCTCCACTCCTGGCAAACTATCCACTGATTCTCCTAAATGCCCCAGACAGTTTCTTTTGTCTTTCTTTCTTTCTTTCTTTCTTTCTTTCTTTCTTTCTTTCTTTCTTTCTTTCTTTCTTTTAATAATCCTTACCTTCTGTCTTAGAATCAATATTGAGTATCACTTCTAAAGCAGAAGAGTGGAAAGGGTGAGGCAATTGAGGCTAAATGACTTGTTCAGGATCACACAACTAGGTGTTACCTGAAGTCAGATTTAAACCCAGAACCTCCTGTCTCCGGGCCTGGCACACTATCCACCGAGTCACTTAGCTGCCCCCAGACAATATCTTTTTAAGAGCTGAGTAGTTTCCCACCACAGATTAATTGCCTCTTGTTCTTGCTATCTTTCTGCCACTCATTGGATCATTTGCTATAGAACTAGAACAGACTTTAAAGATCTGGCCCAACCACTCCATTTTACAAAAAAAAAAAAAAAAAAAACTGAAACCCAGAGAAGTTAAGGAACTTGCCCAAGGTCACATATGTTCTAAGGTAACAGGTCAGGATTTGAACTCAGGACTTCTGACTCTAACTTTAGTATTTGCTTCACTATATCTTATTAACATCATTTATACCATATCTCCCATAAATGTCACCTTGCTAATAACATGCAGTTGCCTAATTTCCTTAGGCCTTCCTTGTGTCCTTTGGGGCACTGACAATTCTGTCATGTTGCTGATGATCAAGTCACTTCTTCAGGCACTTTATTCTCCTCAGTTTCTCTAAATAAGTTTTTAAGACTTTATACTAGACAAATTCACATGGGCTTTTGGAGCCAAAAACATTTGCTAATGATTTTCTAATTATATAATTTCATGTATTACTTGCCAATGATATTATTTGCCAACGATTTTTACCACCAAAAGTCTAGGCTCTAGGGGGCAGCTGGGTAGCTCAGTGGATTGAGGGTCAGACCTAGAGATGGGAGGTCGTAGGTTCAAATCCGGCCTCAGACACTTCCCAGCTGTGTGACCCTGGGCTTGACCCCCATTGCCCACCCTTACCACTCTTCCATCTATGAGCCAACACACAGGAATTAAGGGTTCAAAAAAAAAGTCTAAGCTCTGATATAAGACATTCTATTTCCATTTTCTTACATGATGTAATTACTGGGGCCCCGTGCAAACACAATGCCCTTACCCCTGACTTCCCTGCTCGGCTCTGGCTTGCTCAATGCCCTGGTTCCTGTAGTGTCCAGGGCCCTCCAGTCAATAACAACTTGCCACTTCTTCTCCATTGAGGCAAAGGGAACTAATGAAATTATTTTTGTGAAATCCTTTGACAGAATATGTTCTAAGTAGAGAAATGGAGAACTTCCTCATTCAGACTCCCTAAGGGGGTTGGAGTGGCAAGTCTGAATTCTTTGGATGTCAAGTGTTGCACAGAGGGAGGCCCATTTGAAAGAACAGAGAACTAGACTTTGAGATAGAGGGCATGAGGTCCAGTCCTTGTTCTATCACTCACACTGGCTGCATGACCCTAGGCAAGCCTCTTTAACAATCTAGACTTGAGAAGAAAACTTTTCCCTTCCTTTATATAGGTGAGCTTTGGAAAATTGCACTCATTTTCACATACTGATCAGTTTTGCTGATTTTTTTACTCTTCTTTTTCTTTAAAAAATATTTTTGGAGGGCAGCTGGGTGGCTCAGTGGATTGAGAGCCAGACCCAGAGACAGGAGGTCTTAGGTTCGAATCTGGTCTTAGACACTTCCCAGCTGTGTGACCCTGGGCAAGTCACTTGACCCCCATTGCCTAGTCCTTACCACACTTCTGCCTTAGAACCAATATACAGTATTGATTCTAAGACAGAAGGTAAGGGTTTAAATATATAAAATTGTTGTTGTTTTTGTTATATGAAATGGTACTCTAGGTGGGGGAAAGGAGAAAGATATAGAGGAAAATTTAGGCAAACCAAATATTAACAAAATTTATTTTTTAAAAAATGAATTGAAAATAATGTCATCAGGGCAGCTAAGTGGCTCAGTGGATAGAGAGTCAGACCTGGAAATAGGCAGTCCTGGGTCAAATCTGTTTTCAAGTCACTTAACCCCCATGGCCTAGCCCTTACCACTCTTCTGTCTTGGAACCAATACACAGTATTTGAAAGATAAGAGGGTTTTTTTTTTAATCTGTTTTCAAATACTTCCTAGCTGTATGCCCTTAGACAAGTCACTTAACCCCAATTGCCTAAGCCCTACTGCTCTTCTGCCTCAGAACTGACACAGTATCAATCCTAAGAGAGAAGGTAAGAGTTTAAAAAATAATAATATGGTTCTGAGGGATTTATGGAAAGGAATGCTACCCACATTCAGAGGAAGAACTACAGGAGTGGAAACAGAAGAAAAACAACTGCTTGAACACATGGTTTGAGGCGGACATGATTGGGGATGTAGACTCGAAACGACCACACCAATGCAACTATCAACAATTTGGAAATAGGTCTTGATCAATGACACATGTTAAAACCAGTGGAAATGCGCATCTGCCATGGCGGGGCGGCTGGGGGGAGCTCGAGGGGTGAAGGGGAAAGTAAGAGCATGAATTATGTAACCATGTTAACTTTTCTAAAAAATAAATATTAATAAATGTTTTTTAAAAATAATAATAATAATAATATGGGCATCATTTTTTTCTGTATGGAAAATCAGGGTACTAAAAGTCTCTTCCTACTCTAAATTCTATGATTCTGACCTTCCCATCTCCCTATCCACTACCTCACTCTGGCCTAGAGTAATGGTGGGCTCTCTAAGCCTATGCCAACAAAGATTGAGTCCTTTAAGGTCCTCCCATTCCTGGATGGCTTCTGTTCTCAAAGTCTTCCACTAACTGAGGACCTCATTTCCATCAATTATGGACAGCTGGAAGACTTGCATTTTGTATTTCTCTACCAGCTAAGTGACTGCCTTTTATGTTCAAAGGACAGGCTAGACTCTTTCCCAAAAGACTAGGTAAAAGGATTCAAGAAATTCCAGGTTGTCAGGAAGAATGAAATATTCTTTTTAGAAAAGGGAGGGGGAAGGGGCCATTGATGTGAAAACAAAGACGAAAAAGCATCTGAAGAGACAGAGGAATCTTGACCTAGGTCAGGAGTTGGGAGATTGGAAGAATGTGACACAGAGGGAAAAATGGAAGAAGGACCAGGAAACATTTAGAGCTAAAGAAATAGAAATCAATCAATAAACATTTATTAAATACTTACTATGTGCCAGGCATTGGGTTAAGCTCCGGAGGTACAAAAAGAGGCAAAAGAGGGTCTCTAACCTCAAGGAGTTTGCACTCAAACAGGAGAGCTTACAATATGAAGCTTTGTCTACTCAAGAAATTTAAATCTAATGGAGGAGCTTATTATAATTATAAGGTTTTGCCTACTGTGGAGGAAGCCAAAACCCTATGAGGAAGGAGCTTGTCCTGAAAGGAGAGATGAGAGAAATGTCATAGATGTAGTTGACTTAGGTTTTATTCAAACATTTCATAATATCTCTCTTGCTCTTATTATAAATGAGATGAAAAATGTAGAAAAGAAAAAGATGCAATCAGCTGCATTCTAATCTGATTGAACTGGCCAGACCCAATAAATAATCAGTCATTAAAGATTCTATCTATGCCAATGGGAAAAAGTTCTCTAGTGGAGTAACCCAGGAATTGATGCTTGGCCCTTAGCTGTTTTAACATGTTTATCAGCAACTTGGGAAAATGCATAAATGGTGTGCTTATCAAATTTACAAATGACAGAGCAAGAAGAGATGGAGAACACTTGATTCCAGTCAGGATTTAAATCTTCATAATTTAACATGTTGGACCAAATCTATTAAGTTAAAATTCAGAAGGAATAAATGTAAAGTCTCATGCTTAGGTTCAAGAAATCAACCTCACAAGTATAAAGCAGGAAAAACATGACAAGCCAGTCATTTGTCTGACAAAAGATCTGTGGATTTTAGTGGGGACTCTGCAAGGCCAATATGAATCATGCTATGATATGGCAGCCAAGAAAGTTAATGTGATACTGGGTTGGCTTGAGGGACCTACTTGTCCAGGATTAGAAAGATTATATTCCTTTGGTTCTGTACCTTGGTCAAGCCATATCTGGAATATTATGTTCTGGTCAAGATGCTGCATTTTAGAAAAAAGATTGATAGGCTGAAAAGAATGTCCAGAGGAAGGTACCCATAATGGTGAGAGAGGTTTGAGATCATGTCATTCAAAAATCAAGTAAAAGAACTTGAGATGGAGAGCATTAGATATGGGGGAAGCATGAGAGCTACGTCAAATTCTTTAAAGGGCTATGACAAAGCAGATGGATTAATTAGCCTGATTCTGCTTGGTCCCAGGGGACAGGAGAAATAAAAATGGGTTGAAGCTATAGAGAGGCAGATATGTTCTGATATAAAGAATAACTTTTTAACAATTTAATGATTACTTGATTATAGCAATACTTCCTAACAATTAACAGCAGAATAAGGGCCACAAAACAATGAATTTATGGGAGAGCAGGGGAACAGACAAAGCAACCCACCAGAGAGTAGAAGCTATCTGCACTGGATAGTAGAATTAAGGATATATTAAAATAGTAGTTTTCTTTTTTTTTTTTTTTTTTTTAATCTTTAGAGAAAGACTATGACCAGAGCTATTTTTTTAAACTCTTACTTTCTGTCTTAGAATCAATACTGTTTCAAGACAGAAGAGTGGTAAGGACTAGGCAATGGGGGTTAAGTGACTTGCCCAGGGTCACACAACTAGGAAGTGCCTGAGGCCTGATCAGAGTTGTTCTTTAATAAGAATAATCATCCCTACATAAACTGATGCAGAGTGAAATAAACAGAACCAGGAGAACATTATACACAGTAACTGCAATATTATGGAACTATCAAATGTGATGAGACTTTGCTACTGATAGCAATGCAATGATCCAGGACAGTTCCGAAGAACTGGGAAAAAGAATACTATGCACCTCCAGAGGAAGAATTGTTCAGGTATAAATGCAGATGAAAACATATGACTTATCACTTGTTTATTTGTGATCTATAAGATTATTTGCTTTCAAAGACGAATGATATGAAAATATGTTTTGTGTGATAATATGTGTCTAACCCAGATTGAATTGCTTGTCAGCTCAGGGAGGGGGGAGGGAAGAGAGGAGGGAGATAATATGGATCATATGACTTTGAAAAGCTTATGTGGAAATTAGTTATTAAAATAAAAATTTAATAAATGAGAATAATCTTCCTAGTTCACATTTTCAAGAGCTCTCACACATTCTTTTGAATCTGCTCCCAAGAGCTAAACCTTATCTTATCTTTTGGAAAGAGAATGGGAGGCAGCTGGGTGGCACAGTGTATAGAGAGCCAGGCCTAGATTTAGGAGATCCTAAATTCAAATTTGGCCTCAGATACTCCCTAGTTGTGTGACTCTGGGCAAGTCACTTAACTCTGTTTGCCTAGCCCTTCCTCTTCTGCTTAGAATTGTTACTAAAAATAAAAGGTAAGGGTTTTTTTCAAAATGTTTTAAAAGAAAAAAGAGAGAGAGAGAGAGAGAACAAGAGAGAAAGAACAAGAAACAGAAAGAGAGAGAGGGACAGACACAGACACAAAGAGAGAGAGAGAAGATTGGGTTTGTGAAAAGAGTCAAATGCAATGGATGATCCAAAAGGGGAATCCCATTTGGACTTAAAAGGGGAAAAAAAATGGGGTGTGATGGTAATATAAAAGAATAACTGTTTAATCCTCATCCACCCCACCCCCAAAGGAATGGATGACTTGGAAGAGTATTATACTTATATTCTGGTCTGTTTGCTTAAAAAACAACAACAAATAAAAATCGATCACTTTATTTTATTGCCAAGACTTGTTAAATAATATCCATGGGCTTGGCTTCAGTTCAGTCAAATTAACTGTTGATTAAGTAGCTATTGTGTGTGGAATTCTGAGTAGGTACTGGAGAAGACACAAACGTTAAATAAGATTACTTCCTTGGGCAGATATGACTTGTAGCCAATAATTGTTATAAAGCAATATGTGACAAGTTGCATTAAAGAAAATATTTAACACAGTGACTATAATAATTATATGGTAATAAGAATAAAAAGCTCATCAAATGAGGAATAGCTAAAAAAACCATGGCAGGATGTGATCCTAGGCAATTCACTTAACCTCAAATGACTACCCTTAACTTTCTTCTGTCTTGGAATTGTTGCTATCAATTCTAAGACAGAAGGAAAGGGTTTAAATAAAAAGCATGGTATAGCATGCAAATGGAATGAAATGCTACTGTGCTTTAAGAAATGACAAAAGGTAGGGCAGCTGGGTGGTTAGTAGATTGAGAGCCAGGCCTAATGATAGGAGGTCCTGGGTTCAAATGTGGCCTCAGACACTTTCTAGCTTGTTCTACCCTGGGCAAGTCACTTAACCCCCATTGCCTAGCCCTTACCACTCTTCTTCCTTTGGAACCAATACACAGTATTGATTCCAAGGCAGATGGTAAGGGTTTAAAAAAAAATGATAAAAGGGATGGATTCAGAGAAATCTGAGAAGACTTGTATGAACTGAAGTAGACTGAAATGAACAGAACTAGGAGAACAATTTACATAATAGCAACAACATTATAAAGACAAAGAACTTTGAAAGATTTAAGAACACTTCCTGAGAGACATAACAGACTCAAGGTGCAGAATGAGACATATATGAATAATGTGGGAACTTTTTTTGCTTGACTATTCATATTTGTTAGAAGATATCTTATTTTTCTTTTAAATGAAGGGAAGTGGAAGGGAATAAAATTAATGCTCCTTAAAAGTAAAATGAAATGTAAAAAGATTAAAAAGTAGTCAAATCAAAATGATTCTAATAAATAACCTGATTCCTAGAGAACCTTGTTTTCTATGGAGAGAGAGAGGTAGGAACTATGAATGTAGAATGTGATGCACAGTTTTTTAAAACCCTTACCTTCCATCTTGTATTGATTCCAAGGCAGAAGATTGGTAAGGGCTAGGCAATGTGGGTTAAGTGACTTGCCCAGCATCACATAGCTAAGAATTGTCTGAGACAGATCTGAGCCCAGGATCTCCTGTCTCTAGGCCTGACAATCAATCCACTGAACCATCTAGCTGCCTCTATTTTCTATCTTAGAATCAACACTTAGTATTCAATTCCAAGGTAGAAGAGTGATAGAGACTAAGCAATTGAGGTTAAATGACTTGCCCAGGGTCACAGAGCTAGGAATTGTCTGAGGACAGACAGGATCTCCCATCTCCAGGTCTGACTTTCTATCCACTGAGCCACCATTGAGATAGCCAATTACTAGATGTGGTTTTAGATTTTTTTTTTTAAATAAAACTGGGGTCAGTGCACTGGGAGTAGTGCAGGTACCTCACAGGAGATTAAAGAGAAATGCCTACAGGACAATGGAAGGAGTTTTGAACTTGGAGTTGCAGGACCTAAATTCAAATTCCAGCTCTGCCACTTTCTACTGGTATGACTTTAAGCAAGTCACTTAACCCTTGTGGGTTTCGGTTTCCTCCTCTCTAAAATGAGGGGGCTGGACAGGATGATCTCTGAGGTTCCTTCCAACTGCAGAGCTATACTTCTATGATCCCACCAACAGGATATTTGAGGGGTTTGAGTTAGGGGAGACCCCCTGAAATCATCTAGAAAGACTTCCTTCAAGAGACTGTGTTTGAGTAGGGGCTTTAAAGAATGGATAGAAATTTATCATATGAGGGGGGATGGCATTCTAGCTTTCAGAAAAGGTTTAAGTAAAAGCCTGGAGGCAATAAAGTATACAGTGTGTTCAGAAGACTGAGAGTCATCCAGTTGGACTGGAATGAAAAATGTATAGACTGGAGCAGCCACTCTTTTCCTTTTTGAATTTGGAAATGATTGAGCATTTCACAAGGCATAATGACATTTCCTCATTCTGAGGAAGAAACCCAGAAACATCTTCTTTGGGTGGACCCAAGTTAACAGAATCAATTTATGCAACTGAGAAATATTATACTGAAATCAACTTGATTTAAGCTTCTCTTCTTGCCTTTCTAATCAACCCATCAGTTAATCAGTGTAATGAAGGATGTAATATAATAGAAAGATTTTGTAGTCTTGAGTCTTAGGTTCAAGTCCTGCCTGGTGTTTAGCTAGATTATCTCAGACAAATGACTTTTTCTATCTTGGCCTCAACTTCCCCTTCTACAAAATGGGAATAAGAATACCTTCATTATTTTCTGTTGTTGTGGTGAGGCAAGAACTTTGTGAACCTTAAGTTACTGCAAATCACCACGACTGGACATCCATTATGTCTAAGGCACTATGCAACACTTAAAGCATCATCTAGAGGGCAGTTAGTTGGCTCACTGGATTGAGATCCAGGCCCAGAGACAGGAGATTTGGGGTTCAAATATGGCCTCAAACACTTTCTAACTATGTGACCCTGGGAAAATCACAACTCTGATTGCCTAATTCTTAGCAGAAGAGTTCTGCTTTGGAACCAATAGACAGATTTTTTTAAAGCATTATGTAATTAAAACAATATTATTGTTGTTATTATCCCCATTTCATTCTTTTCATCATTTTTTATGAAATTCAGCTAGAAGTAGTCTAAGAACAAATCTCCATCCTATTATTTTTATTATTATTAGTTCTTTAGTATTATTATTCTGTAAACAATTATCCAAGTTAATAAATGACTTTTTTTTTTATTTTAAACCCTTAACTTCTGTGCATTGACTTATAGGTGGAAGAGTGGTAAGGGTAGGCAATGGGGGTCAAGTGACTCGCCCAGGGTCACACAGCTGGGAAGTGTCTGAGGCCAGATTTGAACCTAGGACCTCCCGTCTCTAGGCCTGGTTCTCAATCCACTGAGCTACCCAGCTGCCCCTCATAAATGACTTTTTTGTTGAAGAAAATTATTGGAATATGAACTCATCCTCTGTAGACTCACTGAGAGCCTCAGTGGAATAATAATTGGAGGAATAACTCCAATAGCACACAAGAAAATAGGGATGTTTTGTACATTATCCTATTCCCACATGATCTTAATTTCTTCTAGGTCTATATGTTTTGAAAGCTTTTGATTCCATGTAGTTTAGAGATTATGAGTATCCAAAACTAAGACAACTAGCTAGTGGTGTGATGAGTTAGAACATTGGTCCTGGAATCTTGAGGACCTAAGTTCAATGTACTCACTCTCTCCCACTCTCATGCAGTTACCAGCTATGTGATCCTAGGCAAGTCTCTTGACCACTACCTCAACTTCCTCAATTATAAATGGAGAACGACAGACATACCTCAAGGTTTGTTGTGAAGCTTGAATAAGTTAGTACTGTAAAACACATAGTACTTGGCACATAGTAATAGAAATGCTTATTCTCTTTCTTCCTATAGTGGCATCTAATAAAAATATTCTTGAGTTTTTAAGGAGTCAGTTTTGTGTCCAATCAAGTATGAGCAAGAATTCTGTTTCTAATGATGTTTCCATTCCAGTTTGCTAAATTCTCAAAGATATTTGGGCATTTGTGTCTGTACTATGAAGATTTATCATCTGTTGATAGGTGCTAGTAAGGGGTTGATGCATAATTCTGTTTGTTTTTGTTTTTGTTTTTAAACCCTTAACTTCTGTGTATTGACTCCTTGGTGGAAGAGTGGTAAGGGTGGGCAATGGGGGTCAAGTGACTTGCCCAGGGTCACACAGCTGGGAAGTGTCTGAGGTCGGATTTGAACCTAGGACCTCCCTTCTCTAGGCCTGGCTCTCAATCTACTGAGCTACCCAGCTGCCCCTTGATGCATAATTCTGGATACCTTATTTTGTCTTTCTATTTATGTAGTAGATGCTAAAGTTTTGCAGCCTAGAGTAATATGTTACCCAGCTTCCAATATTTCATTGCATGATCTTTATGGGTCTATTCTCCTCAAGGATCATCCTTCTGTAATGTCTAATGTTAGTTACATGATCCTAAATTGCTATCATAAATGCCTCCATTTGCCATTGATGTTTGGTACTTCTTGGTTGACAGATGAATCCATGTGGATGTTGTTCATGGAGGACCTTTTGATTCCATCTTAGATCTTGGGTATTCCATAGACTTCATCAACAAATAAATCTCATTTGGTTACATTTAACAAATCCAGTGGCGTATATTTTTTGTCAGCCATTACAGCTGTTTTATGAATCAAGGTCTGTTCTGTACATTTTTAATTTTCTTGTCACATACCCTGAGAATACCTATCAGTTCTCTCCTTTTTTGCTAAAGAAATGTTCCTCTTTCTAGAGACAGCTTGGCATGATTAGTCCAGTGCTTCATTAACATTGTAGAGGTTTTTGTTTGGACATATTCTAGATTCACTGTCCATTTTCCTGTATCTAAAACAACTTAAGACTGGTATTGTATATGTATTAATTGCTCTAGAAGTTATCTTCCCATTAAACTTTGACTTCAGGATGCCAGTTGGCCTTTTAACACACACAGCTTCAGGTTTCTTATAGTTGACATGTCCTCCTTGGAAAAGACCAACGCATTTTAAAGTATTGCCATGATCTATTCATTTATTTGTCCTCTGTAATCTACCCCCATATTTTCAATTTTTATTCTTCCTTGGTACCAGTTAAGGATTTTACACTTGTCAAGTCCAGAAGATGAAATAGCTCTTTTATGTGTTTTTCAGTAGAACCATACCATTTCATATCATTTGTGAACAAAGGATTAATATGATATTCTGATATGAGTCATTCTTTGATTTGAAAATCATATTTTGTTCTATTCATAAGTGATGGTAATGCATTTAAAGATAGGCGGACATACCACTGCTGGGTTTGTACCCCCAAAGAGATAATAAGGAAAAAGATTTGTTCAAAAATATTTATAGCTGTGCTCTTTGTGGTGGAAAAAATTGGAAAATGAGGGAATGTCCTTTGCTTGGAGAATGGCTGAACAAATTGTGATATCTGTTTGTGATGAAATATTATTGTGCTGAAAGGAATAATAAACTGGAGGAATTCCATGTGAACTGGAAACACCTCCAGGAAGTGATGCAGAGAGAAAGGAGCAGAACCAGGAGAACCTTATACACAGAGAAGGATACACTGTGGCACAATAGAATGTAATGGACTTCTCTAATAGCAGCAATGCAATGATCCAGAACAATTCTGAGGACTTATGAGAAAGAATGCTATCCACATCCAGAGAAAGAACTGTGGGAGTAGAAACATAGAAGAAAAACAACTACTTGATCACCTGGGTTGATGGGGATATGATTGGGGAAGTAGACTCTAAACAATCACCCTAATGCAAGTATTAATAAGATCAATGACACATATAAAACCCAGTGAAATTTCTCGTTGGCTACAGGATGAAGGTGGGAGGAGGGGAGGGAAAGAACATGAATCATATAACCATGGAAAAACATTCAAAAACAAGCAAACAAATAAATAAATAAATAAACTTTTACGAGAACAGAAAAAAAATAAACAATAAAAAATGAAGATAGGTAGAGACATAATGGGCTTATATTATCTCCCTGGGAAAGGTCATATTTTTTATCTATTGTTCTTGATGTTATTATGTAAGTGATATGTTTTAAATAAATAAGTTTGGGGGGCAGCTAAGTAGCACAGTAGATAGAGCACCAGCCTGGAGTCAGGAGGATTTGGGTTCAAATTTGGCTTCAGATACTTCTAGCTGTACGACCCTGGGCAATTCACTTAATCCTGATTGCCTGGCCCTTGTTACTCTTCATCTTAGAATTTATAAGATAGAAAGTAAAGGTTTGGGAAAAAAAAAAGAAAGAAAGAAAGATTAAATTGGGCTTGTATCAGAAAGGAGGTTGATAAAGTATTTTGCTAGTAATTTGTGCACCATTGTAAGGCATTTGAGCCTTACATATGAATATGTGTGAACCTGTCAATTTCTAGTTTTATAGAGAAAGCAGAGTTTTAATTGCACTGTTTTAATTGCTCCCCTTAAAGTAACTTTTCTTTCATTTTTTAATATTGACAAGACAAAAGCTTTCTCTTTTGCATTTGATCCAATTTGCATTTTTGTTGTGTTTCTAATTCAATATATGCTTTCTCTTAAATAATTTAAAATTGATCTTTTGTTTTGAATCACCTGCATTCCCCATTATATGTTTCCATTTAGGCTCTCACAAAGAGTAATACCTTATAATAAAGTATAAAGAAAAAAGGAGTTCTGCAAAACTGAAAGCAAAAAGCTCATGCAGAAATTTAGAGAAATCAATAAAAGTTATGAACTAGATGTGAATAACCCCTTCTTCTATTTGGGAGATATAAACCACTTTGATCATTAAAATCAGATAAGCACTACTTGGGAGATGAGAAACATGCTGTATCCCTAGCTCTATTCTCTTTACTTGCATTCATTCGTGTAAATCCTTCCATACTTCTCTGTATTCATCATATTCATCATTTCTTACAGCACAAAAATATTCCATTACAATCCATGTACTACAGTTTTTTTAGCCCAAGCAATGGGCATCTTCTTTGTTTCCAGTTCTTTGCTACCACAAAAAATGTACTATAAATATCTTCGTGTATATATGACCTTTCTTCTGGTTATTGACCTCCTTGAAGGTATGTATCTAGCAACAGGATCTCAAAATCAAGGGGTATGGACATTTTAGTTCCTTTACTCACTAATTCCAGATTTATTTCCAGGATGGTTGTAGGAATTTTCAGCTCCCCCCAAAAGTGCATTAATGTGATATTGGGATTGTTATCAACCATATAGATCAGCAGAAATTTCCCACCTCCTCCTTCTATGGGGATTCTCTCTCTTCTCTAATTTCTTTGCATCTCAACCCTCTAGAACAGGGGTCGGCAACGTATGGCTCTCGAGCCCTATCTGGCTCCTTTGAGGGCCAGATATGGCTCTTTCTGCAGGAGCCATAAAGTCCATTTTTTTTCAGGTGCTGTTATAGAAGCTCACACTGTGAGCACTGTACGGCTCTCATGAAATTACATTTTAAAAAATGTGGCTTTTATGGCTCTCACGGCCAAAAAGGTTGCCAACCCCGGCTCTAAAATATAGCTTTGGGTCAAGGTTGAATTATTTTGTTCTTTGACTTCCTTTAACTCTTTTTTTTTTTTAACTCTTACCTTCTGTCTTAGAATCAATACTGTGTATTGGTTCCAAGGCAGAAGTGTGGTAAGGGCTAGGCAATGGGGATTAAGTGACTTGTCCAGGGTCACACACATCCAGGACATATCTGAGGCTAGATTTGAACCTCGGACCTCCCATCTCTAGGCCTGGCTCTCAATCCACTGAGCTACCCAGCTGCTCCCTCCTTTAACTCTTTATATTGTTTTCTTCTCTTAGCTTTCCCTTTCACCTGTTGTTTAAAAGGACTAAGAATACCTGATGTCCTCATGTTTTCAATATTCCATTCTGCATGCTCCTTTCTTATTGCCTTTATTTAGGCAATATGGCACTTGAGTTTTCTACTGTGCACATAATATAATATGATTTTGCATTATCTTTTGGATAATTATTGTCTTCAATAATTTTCTCAAGCTACTTTGGTGGTTAAGTGATATGGTAGATGGAGTGCTAGACTTAAAGTCAAGAAGGCTTGAGTTCAAATCATGCCTTTTTTGGACATTTACTAGTCATTTAACTCTGTACTAGTTACTTAACTTTCTCTGTTCTTCAGTTGATTTGCCTGTGCCTTCCTTCTGATATGATCTCTACCTTAACCTGTACACATCTCTTTTGTTCATGATTGTTTGCATATTGTCTCTCCCCCACTTAGATTGGGAGCTCCTTGAAAGAAGGGACTCCCCCCACCCCCTTGCTTCTCTCTGTAACCCTGGAGCTCAGCACAGTGCCTAGCATGGAACAGATCCTTAGTAGGTGTTTATTGAATTGAGTTCAACCTGTCTTAGCCAGGTTCCAAATCTGTATAAAAATGGAAGGGGGGGTAGTATTTGAACTATCTACTACCTTGGGGTGGGTGTCTGCTGTGCAGTTACAAGGTGGGGGAGGCAAAATCTGTGCAGTGGTGGGTTTGGGTGTGTGTATGTATATGTGGTGTGAGGAGGGATGTGTGTATGTGTGTGTGTGTGTGTGTGTGTGTGTGTGTGTGTGTGTGAGAGAGAGAGAGAGAGAGAGAGAGAGAGAGAGAGAGAGAGAGAAAGATGCTGGGGCAAGGGGAGTGTATGGTAGGATGGGGATGGGTCAGTGACAGTAAACCTTTTAAAACCTTATAGACACCCAGTCTAAGACTCAGGGAGATGCCATACAAACTTATATCATAGACCTCAGATTCAAAGCTCTTACCACTGTATCATACTGCTTCTCTGTGTAATCTCCTTAGAAATGGGGTCTCATCACTACCTCAATATAATCACAGAAGGCTTATAATTGCAAGGTGTTAAGTAGTCAAACTTAATATATAAACAAGATATTTTCAAGCCTTATTATCCCTTTATGAAGCATGAATCTCTTTGACTGGGTCAAGGAGGAACCGGTTATACAGAAAGGCTGACTGTGCCATTGAAGACTTTAAATAACCCAAGGAATTTCAGTGGCTTAGTTTGAGAATTGGAGCTAGAAGTGGAAAAAGAACCAGGTCTCTGAAAAGGGTTGGGGGAATGGAAGAGTCCTTTCTTTCCTTCCTACCACTTTCCAGCAGTATCATTCAAGAGGCAAGATCAAAAGGAAACAGTCATTCAACTGTGAACAGAGAGAAAAACTAAAGATAGACATGAATGTGGAAAGGCAGCAAAGGAGACAACTTCAAGGAATGTGGCTCCCTATCAAGAAAGGAACAGACCCTGGTTGCTCAAATGAGTGACCCACCCAAGGGGATTTTCATAACAAATAAAATGAATTTCTAGTACTAGGAGTGGTGGGTTCTGAGTTACCCTTTGCCATGCATGTACTCTAGATGTGTGCCACCATACTCTAAATTTGAGCCCTTTTTCTTCACAGTGATGTATATTTGTGGGAAAGTTCACCCTGTAAGAGAAATATTTTGTGCTAACTATTTTTAACCCAGTTAGTTAATCTTTGATAAAGCTAATTAAGTCATATGGCTAATTGTTAATGGAAGCACACCAGTAGGGGCT
>NC_058135.1:223386231-223494746 GCF_016433145.1 Gracilinanus agilis | reverse complement strand
GGAAGGAAGGAAGGAAGGAAGGAAGGAAGGAAGGAAGGAAGGAAGGAAGGAAGGAAGGAAGGAAGGAAGGAAGGAAGGAAGGAAGGAAGGAAGGAAAGTAAGCATCCATTGCCCTAACCAGACTGTCAGAGGGGTTCAGGACACACAAAAGGGAAACTTTTGGAGATCCTTTCTTGGAATCTAGTGTCTGACCTAGAAGGTTCTTTGGAGACCATCTAATCCAGTTGGCATCCAAGCAAAGATCCCCTCTCTAACATACCCTAAAACCTCAAATGACCACTGAGGCTGGACATTCCTTCTGGGACAGCTCTGAGCAGTAGGAAGTTTCTACCTGTCATTCAGCTTCAGTTTGCCTCTTGGCAACTCTTCATTGCTCCTGGATCCTAAGAATCCTTTCCAAGAGAATGCTAGTCCATTAATGGGCCCAGCCTCCTAACTGTGTCACCATCTAGCCCAAAGGTCTCCCAAGAAGCTTGTGAAGGCAATAGTGCCCCCGTTATTACTCCCATTTTGCAGGTAAATAGACTAGGCTCAGAGAAGGGCTTCACATGGGCACACACACAGCTTGCAAATGTTAGGACTGGGATTTAGTTCTGAGATAACTCAAGCTCTTGAGTTATTTCTCCTCTAGAGTAGGTAGCAGGGATGGAGAGAAAAATCTTTTTTTTGTTTTTACTCTAGAAATCAGTACGCTATTATAATTATTAAGACATCTGTACACAACTTTGGGGTGTCTGGTCCTTCCCTCCCAAATTTTCGTGAGGGGCACACTCCCCTATTTTTTTAAACCCTTAACTTCTGTGTATTGGCTCCTAGGTGGAAGAGTGGTAAAGGCGGGCAATGGGGGTCAAGTGACCTGCCCAGGGTCACACAGCTGGGAAGTGTTGGAGGCCAGATTTGAACCTAGGACCTCCCATCTCTAGGCCTGGCTCTCAATCCACGGAGCCACCCAGCTGCCCCACAAACTCCCCTATTTTTAACGAAGGGCTTATTTGTCATTATTTTTCTTTTACCACCCCTCAGAGCAAGGAGCTTTCCAAAGTCAGGAGGCAACTACTTCTGTGCCCATTAACCAGGACCACCAGCAAAGGTCCCTGGGGGCAGCCGGCATTTAAGAGATTTCCCTAGGGTTAGCTGAAACAAAGCAACCAGAGCTCATCTAACACATCTGTTTCAGAGACTGGGTGGTGAATGCTCACAGCCCTTTGAAATGATCTAGGAAACGCCAAGAGAACAAGGCGAGGAGGAATCTTTTACAAATACCTTCGATATTAGGTAGGAAAACAAGTTTTTCCATGTTCCTTCTCCCTCTACACCTCTCCAAGCAAACAATCCTCCCACTCCTTGAATTTACATTCTGAAAACAGGCTGGCATAAGAAAGACCCCAGATGTTGGCATTTACTCCACTTTTTATGTGGAGATGAGTTTGGAGGGGACTGGTAAGGACGGAAGGAGTCTGGTCACAGTCTGTCAGTCAAGATGCTGTTTAAGCTATAGCTTTGGTAGGGAGCAGGAAAAAATTATTCTTTCTTTTAAAAAAAAATTAGTTTTGGGGCAGCTGGGTAGCTCAGTGGATTGAGAGCCAGGCCTAGAGACAGGAGGTCCTAGGTTCAAATCCAGCCTCAGGCACTACCCAGCTGTGTGACCCTGGGCAAGTCACTTGACCCCCATTGCCTACCCTTATCACTCTTCTGCCTTGGAGCCAATACACAGTGTTGACTCCAAGATGGAAGATAAAGGTTTAAAAAAATTAAATTAAATTTTAAAAATTAGTTTTATATAAATAATGATGAATTAAATAAATAATAATAAATAATAAAATGAAAATTTGATTTATTTTTTAATCCTAGAATAATCATAGACTCAAAACTGCTGGAATACCTGGAGAGGTAGATGTAGTGGTGGTAGTAGTAGTAGTAGTGGTAGTAGTAGTAGTAGTAGTAGTAGTAGTAGTAAAATTAAATAAATAATATAATATAAACTATATTATATTGCATATGACATAAAACATAGATGGCATATCATATAAAACATATTACATATTACACATTATATTATATATGCCATAATATATATTATATTGCACATGCTATAAAACATATATGGCATCTAATATGAATATACAGTATATTGCATACAATATAAAGTATATTTTATATTTTGTATATTCTATATTGTGTTACATATAATTATAAAGCATAGAATATATTGTCTATGATATAAAACATAGACTATATTTTATATAAAGCATGTTATATTGCATATAATATAAATATATTTATAGTATATAAAATATAAAATAAATTATAATATTATAATAATAAACATAATCGTAAAAAATAATGATGATGACCTGACAGAATTACAAGGGCTCGCTGTCATTGGAGCCATCCCCACAGAAGCTAGAGAAGTCTTCTTAGGGAAGTCGTACAGAAGATTTGCCCTTCTGCTAGGGACTGGACACTGAGGTCTATTCCAACATATACATGTCGACAAACACACAGAACACACACAGGTCACTTCTTGAACAAGAATATGAAGCGTGTAGGGCTTCGTAAAGTGTGCTCACCCCAGCATTGAGGAAGGGACAGCCTTGGCTCCTAAAGTCCCCACTTTCTTCTGCATGAGGAAAGGAAGAAGGAAGAGGGAGCCTACATCTAAAGGGACAATAACTGGAAGGTCCCTTTTATCTCCCACAGTGATTTGGGATCAGAGGACCTAGATGAATATCCTGGTTCTGTCACTTATTGGTTATGTGATCTTGGTCAAGTCATATTTCCATGGGCCTCAGTTTCCTTATCTGTAAAATGAAATGAATGGTTTAGATGACCTTTAAGGACCCTTCAGATGTGATCTTATGAACTGAGAGACAGCAAGACTCAGAATCTAGAGCTTGGGAGACCTTGGTTAAGTCATCAGAAAAGCCTTTGTTAAATGAGGATCCTCCGGGTCATGGTGCTTGGCTTAAACACAGGATACTCAAGCCAGATTGACCAAGGCCCAACTAAAATCCCAGGAGAAAACCATATCCAACTCACATACCCACATTGACCTCTCTCCCCTGCCTCATTTTTTTTTAAACCTTTACCTTCTGTCTTAAACAGAAGAGTGGCAAAGGCTAGGCAATGAGGGTTAAGTGCCTTGCCCAGGATCACACAGCTAGGAAGTATCTGAAGCCACATTTGAACCCAGGTCTTCCCATTCCAGACCTGGCACTCTATCCACTGTATTGCCTAGCTGCCCCTTTCTTTTTTGGAAATATAGTTTATAAGCACTCATTATCTCTTTCTCCTACTACCTCCCTCAAAGTGAACAACAAGAAAGAAAAAGAAAATCCTCATAATATGCATAGCCCAGGAACAAGAAACTCCTCATTGGCCATGGCCAAAACATGTGACTCGTTCTCCATTTTGAGTCCATCGTGCCTGTAGCAGGAGATGGGAGGCAGCTTTCATCTTCAGACCCCCAGACTTGTGGCTTATTGTTGCACAGATCCGAATTCTAAAGTCTTTCCAGGTTTTTTTTCCCTTCATACTGTTGTCATTGTATAAACTGTTCTCTTGGTTTTGCTCACTAAGTTCTACATCAGTTCAGAGTGGCTTTCCCAGTTTCCTATGAAACATATGTTGACTTTGTAAATAGAGAAAGAAAGGCAAACAAACGTGGATATAGACAGAAAGAGAGACAGATAGTGACAGAAAAGAAAAGAAGATAGAGGTGAATAGAGACAGAGAGAGATCTAGACAAAGAAAAAATATAGACAGAGATAAATAGATGACAGAGCTAGATAGGTAGATATAGAAGAACAGAAAGACAGACAGTAACAGAAAGAAATAGAAGATAAAGGAGGAAGCTGGGTGGCTCAGTAGATTGAGAGCCAGACCTAGAGACAGGAGGTCCAGGGTTCTGGGCTCAGAGATTTCTTAGCTGGGTGACCCTGTGTAAGTTACTTAACCCCCATGGCCCAGCCCTTATCACTCTTCTGCCTTGGAACCAATAAACAGCATTAATTCTAAGATGCAAAGGAAAGTTTAAAAAAAAAAGAAATAGAAAGTAGAGAGATAAAGAAAGAGAGAGGCAAATAACCATAGCTATAGACAGACAAAAAGCCCAGAAAGCTGCAGGTAGATGATATAGACAGGCAGATAGGTAAATATAGCTAGAAAGACAGAGAGAGAGTGACTGAGAGAAATAGAAGATAAAGAGAAAAACAACTCAACATAGATATAGACAGAAACAAAAGACAGACAGATATAGACAGATGATAGAGATAAATAGAAAGGTAGACAGACAGACAAAGAAAGCCAGAGACAGTGACAGAGAAATAGAAGATAGAGAGACAAGTAGACAGATAGACAGACAATATAGACTGACAGAGAGTCAAAAGGCAGGCAGATATCAACAGAGAGACAGAGATAGATAGACAGACAGATAAATGGACAGATGGATGGATAAGTAGCAGATAGAGAGAAAGAATGGTAGATGGGTGGGTGAGTGAGTGGATGGATGTATAGGTAGGTAGATGGATGTATAGATAGATGATAGATGATAGAAAGATAGATAGATAGATAGATAGATAGATAGATAGATAGATAGATAGATGAATAGGTAGATAGATGGATGGATGGATGGATAGATATGGATAGATGGATGGATAGATGGAGAAATAGTTGGATGGATGAATAGGTAGATAGATGGATGGATGGATAGATAGATATAGATAGATGGATAGATGGATGGAGAGAGAGAGAGAGAGAGAGAGAGAGATAAAGGATATAATACAAGAAAACAAGATGATCCCTGCTCTCAAGGAGCTCACATTTTGTCAGAGGAAGGAACAAAAAGCATAAAGGGGAGGAGGAAAAGGTTCCCACCCAAGGGTAAGGCTTCTGAGGAAGACAGAATTGCATTCAGCTCAGCAAGTCTTGCCCAAGTCATTCTTTGGTACATGAGGCCCTTTCCTGGGCTCAGCTGTGATGTGCAGGAGACAGTGAGAGCCACATCCTCAGGCCCTGTCCTCAGTGTGTGTGTGTGGCTGGGGTGGGGGTGGGGGGGAGGAAGTGGGCTAAAAGCATGTGTGTGCCAAGTGCCAAAGATGTGGCAAGGGGCAAAAAGTACATAGCAGAGTTCAGAAAGATGAGAGACAGAGATGGTCTCTTAGGCAGAAAGAGTCCTCATAAAAGAGCCTCTTATCTCCTTGATTGCCACGACTGGGGGGGTGGGGGGGTGGGGAGAAGGAATGTTGGGATGTATAGACACACATACTGTTCCAGCCACCCTTTGATTGTGGGGCAGGGGCAGGAGACACAAAGGGAAAGGACTCACTTCTCTTTTCCAGTTTACAAAGGGCACGAAACCCATTCTGACACTTTTAGTGGAGACCCAGGATTGAACTTTCTGCTCCTTGATGAGCTGGGGCTCCCCTTCTCTTTAGTCTGCGGCCAGTGACCAGGGCCATATGCAGGAATTTCATAGTAATAGGGCCCCAGCAATAATTGTGGGGCACATCAACATGTCAGCATTAGTCTTTGTGGAGAGAATGACCTTCCAGCCGGGTCCCAGGGGCTCCCCAGCGGCTCCATTTCTCCAAATGCCCCCACGTGATAAAGGCCCTATGGGCAACCTAAGCAGAGCCTCTCGGAGACCACACAGGTCCTGTACTCATCACATTGTTGCTCAGGGGACAAAAGGTTAGCCTCCCCCCCCCCCCCCCCAGCTCACAGTGTAATAATCCCAGCTGGACAGATGGACAGGCTCCCCCTTTCAAGGAGCAGATGAAAGACCACAGCCCTGGAGTAGAATAGCGAGAGGACCCAAGGACGGGTCGTAAAGCCAGCTCCCCCACTAAATGGTTGTGTGATTTCCAGCGGGTCCTCTCTCCAATCTGAGCCTCAGTTTGCCCTATTGTAAAAGAAAGGGGTTAGGCCCCATCCAGCCCCTTTCTGCTCTGCAGACTATGATTCTGACTGTGGTCTAGACCTTTAAAGAATTTTAGAAAAGGAGGGAAAGGGGCGAATCTTTTTTCAGCAACATAGAGCCGGGCTTCTTCCCTGGGGTCTGCGAACGCAGACAGGTGGAGAGAGAACTTGCGCTATGCGATAGCCTTCCTTTGGAATCCCGCGTGTCCTACGTTAGCCAGCTTGATTTGGAGGGGTCCGTCCAGAGGCTCGCCTTCAAGGGTTCGAGAGTGTAAAAAAAGGAGTAGAATCCTTGCTGTCAAGGGAACCTCTGCTCCTCGGAAGCCCCGCGGAGCTCCCACATTCCATGACTGCCGGACCGGACCGCACGAGTTGAAGTCATTTTCAGAGGAAACTTCACCCCCCCTCCAGTTTCGGGGCGACTGTGCTGCCTTGCCAGGGGAGGCCACTGGCACAAGCCCGTTCTCAGAACACGGTTAATTTGTGAACAAAAATTAACCCCAGCCCTTTAGTGAGGGCCTTTAATGGCTTGTTTACCTGGCACTGGAAGAGATATTTAGCAAGAACCGGGGAAAGCTTTAATCTGTTGCCTCCGAGCTCCAGTTCTCGGCCAGATGGCCTTAAGCTCCCGGCCTACGCAGCCGAGGTCCTGTGCCGGCACCGTTTCCATCAGGGCGGTGCTTGGGAAAGTTTTCCTGCCTTCGGTTACAGGTTACAACTGGCACAAGTTCCCCCACCCCCAGCCCAGAACATCCGTTCTTCAAACAACAGATGGGAAGAGAGGCCTGATGTGAAAGCAGGCCGCACCCACGGGCTGTGACAGACTCCCCTCTCCTCCTCTCCTCCCCTCCTTCCCTCCTTCTCTCCCAGAGGCTCAGAGCCTGGGCTGCAGGGCGCCTTCCCAGCGGCACCAGGACCAAGGCGGCCCGGGAGGCTAGTCCGGGAAGGAAGAGGGAGAGGCGATGAGGCTTACAGGCCGGGCGAGACAGACCTCTTAAAAGAGAGCCCTAGAGCCGGGAGAGAGCTTGGGTTGGTTTTCTTTTCCCCCGTGCGGGGGAGGGAAGTCGAAAAGGAGAGAGAATCAAGCGTGGTTTGGAGATTTTTTTTTTAAGTCTCTCCCTCCCATTCTGGCTTCACTCACTTCCAAAGCTGAACTGAATTGCCACTTTCACGGCTCACTAGCTACTGTTCTCCCCCACCGGAATTTCTACCTGGAAATTCTTTTTCCTGGGTGTCTCTCACCATCTGACTCCTTTGCTTCCCTACTAGAGTTTCTTAATGGCAGTGGAGAGAGCGGGCGGTGCTATTTCCTGGATTACATCCCTGACAGTCATGGCACATGCTCTCAGCTGGGCCTTTGCTTCTGCTCCGCAGCCCTTCTAGTCCACCCTTCCTGGTTCCCTTTCCTGTCCCCCACAGCAACTATTGCCAATGGTTTCATTTTGTTCTCTTTCACCTCCCAACTGTAGCCTCCAACGTTTCCCTTAATGAATACAGCCTTCTATCACAATGAGAAGACCCGCACCCTGAGTTCTCTCCTCCATTCTTCATAACTTCTACTAACCCACTTTTTTTTTCTTTTTTTAACCCCTTACCTTCCATCTTAGAATCAATACTGGGTATTGGTTCTAAGGCAAAAGAGCGGTAAGGGCTAGGCAATGGGGGTGAAGTGACTTGCCCAGGGTCACACAGCTAGGAAGTGTCTGAGGTTAGATTCAAATCCAGGACCTCCCCACTCCCTGGAGCTCCAACCCACCTAGCTAACCCATAACCTGCTTTAAAACAAACAAACAAAAAAAATCTTACCTTCGGTCTTATATCAATTATAAGACAGAAGAGCAGCAAGGGCTAAGCAGTGGGGGTTAAATGACTTGCCCAGGGTCACACAACTAGGAAGTATCTGAGGCCAGATTCAAATCCAGGACCTCCCCACTCCCTGGAGCTCCAGCCCATCTAGCTAACCCATAACCTGCTTTAAAAAACCAACAAAACACTTAACCTTCTGTCTTAATATCAGTTGTGAGACAGAAGAGCAGCAAGGCCTAAGCAACTAAGGGTTAAGTGACTTGGCCAGGGTCACACAGCTGGGAAACATCTGAGGCCAAATTGGAATATGGGTCCTCCCGACTCCAGATCTAGTGCTCTATCCACTGTGCTACCTAGCTGTCCCCTTAACCCACTTCTCCTAACGCACTTTTCCCTTCCTTCCCTCTGTTCAGAAGAAGAGGTATCGCATCTCTTTCCTAAGGCTTATCTCTCGACCTCTTCCCTCCATCTCCTTACCTCTCACCTTTTCTTGGATCTTATTTACTCTACTAGCTGCTTCCCACCTACCTACGAAATATACTCAGCTTTCCCCAATCCCAAAATCTTCCACTGGGGCAGCAAGGCAGCTCCATGGATAGCCTTCTTCCACTGACCCTCCTATTCTACCTAGCTACTGTCCTCTCTTCTCTTATTCAGTATTGAACTCCAATTGTCTACCCCCCAGCCCCAGTGCCTCTCCTTTCTTACTAACCATTCCTCATGATCTGTCTTCCACTCTCCCCATCCCCAACTCCCCACACTACCACTCTGCTGAGATTAATTTCACAGTGACCAAATCTGAAGGCCATTTGGGGGGGTCAGGGGGAGACTCTCATCCTCCTTGATCTCTTTGCTGCTTTTGACAGTGCTGGCCAACACTTACCTCCTTTGGGGTACTCTCACCTGCTTTGGGTCTCCCATCTTTCTAAAATACTCCTCTGTCTCCTTTTCTAGTATCTAATTCTCTCCCCAAAGGATGATGCCAGGGTTTTCCAAAGGTCAGTCTTTGGACCTCTTCTCTACTCCCTACATTTTAGCCTTTGGGAATTATAAATGGAGATTTTGAACCTTGGACTGCATCCCCCATAAGTCCCTTAGTATTTCCCAAAATTCCCTTTAATCTCTCCTGCACCTCTTCGTTATTGGTTGACCTCCACGAGGTCACGTTATTGTTTTATGGGTTCTGTAGCTCAGTGATTCCTAAAGTGGGCACCACCGCCCCCTGGTGGGTGCTACAGTGATTCAGGGGAGGCGGTGATGGCCACAGGTGCATTTATCTTTCCTATTAATTGCTATTAACTTTTAAAAAAATTAATTTCCAGGGGGCTAAGTAATATTTTTTCTGAAAAGAGGGTGGCAGGCCAAAAAAGTTTAGGAACCACTGCTGTAGCTCTGCCCTCTTCCTCTTTTGCTCTTGAGAGCTGACTGGTTAGTACCTTTTAGTTAGTTTTTTTATGTTAGTTTATTATTCATTAAAACTTATAAATTTAATATTTAGTATTTTGCATATTAATTTTAATCTCTACAATTACATTCATAAGATAATGGGGTTTTAGCAGCAATATCCTTTATAGTAGAAAGCATGCAGAACTTGGATTCAGGACACTCAGGTTCAAGTCTCTACTGGGAACTTAGTAGGTATGTGAATTTGGGGAAGTCACGTAGCTTAGAGCCCAAATGACCTTAACACAACTGAAGATGATTTTTTTCCAGAGGAAGTGGTCAGTTTGTGATGTTCCTGGGGAATCTCAACTGTAGATATAATGAAAAAGTTGTCCAAAGGTGTAGCCATTCACAATATTATAGAATGCCAAACCTCCAAAAGTAAAATATCAAAAGGAGAAGTGACTTGTCCAAGGTCACACAGGAAGTTAATGACTGAGCCAGCACTCAGATCTACATCGAATTCTTGAGTTCCAAGGAGCTTTTCATTCTATCAGGTGGCTTTTAGTAATAGAAACCTTGCCTATGGGCTGACTCATGGGGTCACAACTAACAGAGGATCCCAAGAGTTCATGATTACTCTTTTCTATTTCTGAAGGACTGGCAGGAATTGGAATTTTTTTTTTGGCTCCAGAGGGTAAACTTGGAGCAATGACAAAGGGGCATAGATAGGAAGGAAGGGGCATGGGGAACTGGAAGAAAGCAGATTTCAACTCATTATGAAGAAGAATTTCCTAAAAATTAAAGCTACTCCACAATGGGATGGACTGCCCTGCTAGGTAGTGAGTTTCTCCAATATATTCAAGCAGAACCAATGTAACTATGTTATCAGGAAGGCTGTAGAAAGGATTCATGCTTCAAGAGGAAGTTGGCCCAAATGACTTTAGAGTCCCTTTCCAGCTGAGATTCTGACTTGAAGGATCCCATTCTTCATTCCAACCTAACTCATCTCTGCTCCTAAATACCACAGGACCTAGAAGAAGGCACTCCACTCTTTTTTTTATGCTCCAGCTTTCTCATCTGCAAAATGGGTATAATAACAACCTCTCTTCACTCAATAATCAAGGATATTGTGAAAAATAATTGGATAATATCTCTATAAGATGCTTTGAGTTCCTTAGGCCTTCTCTGCCCCACAGTGCCACTAGAAGGCCTCTTTAAAATTTAAAAAAAAAAAAAAAAAAAAGGAGAGGGAAAGAGAGAGGGAGATGCCTCAAATGAACATGATAATTATACCATAAAGGGGCCATAGCTGGGAGCACTAAATAAATGCTGGGGAGTAGAAGACCAATTTCCTTAATGAGTAGCCTATGAACTGTTCTTTTGCAATCCTCAGAATCAGGGTGTGTGAATATATAGCATGCAAACAGAATTCTAGGGTGTCAGAGATAGGAGGGACCTCAGTCCAACCTGGTTCAAGCCATACCTGAGCAGGAATCAACTCGATTGCATGGATGACACCTAAGTGGCAGAGGGTACTTGAATCAGCAAGATCTGAGTTCAAATTCAGCTTCAGGTACTTACCAGTTGTGCAACCCTTAAGCGATTCACCTAATGGCTCTCAGCTTTAGATTCTACCCCTGCAAAATCGAGATAATAATAGCACATAACTCCCAGGGTTTTTGTGAGGCTGTGTACGTGTGTAAAGCATCTCGCAGACCTTTGGGTGAGATGTAAATGCTGGCTACAATTAGCTCCTGACAAGTGGTCATCTCAGCCTTCAGCAAAAGGGAACTTTCTCCTCCAGAGGCAGCCCATCCTTCCCCAGAGCTGAGAACTCCCCATTGCTCCATGTTCTGACCCTTAATCCTTAGTCCTTCTTACAGTCCAGCAGGTGTTGGAAGATTGTAATTGTTTCAACAGAACATCAATTTGGAGGTGGAAAGGTCTATAGACATCATCTGGTCTGACCCTTCATTTGGCTGGTGAGAAAACTAAGGCTCGTGGGGTTAAATGACTTGCCCAAGGTCATATGCTAATTTGAATTTGAATTAGTGCTGACTCCAAATCCAGTGCTTTTTGCAGAATTATCCAAGAGTGGAATGAACTGCCATAAAAGGACATGAAGTACGTAGGGGCTTTTCCAGAAGCAAGATGTAGAATTGATCTGGTTCTAGGCAAGACAGGAGGAGAGTTCACCTATTGGAGCCAGTGATCTCAGGGGTGGAATCCAAGATTCCTGAAGTGGGAGGGAGGGAGATAAGAATGATGACTGATATGTAGATGGCATAATATAGAGATGACTGGAAAATAAGGGAAAAGAATTCCCTAAATATCATAGAAGGTTAGACTTCCAAAAAGAGTGTCTGTTCAATTCAACCACTAGCAACCAGTTCAATAAAGATGCATTGAGAGATAGCCAGGTGATTCAGTAGAATGAAAGCCAGGCCTAGAAAAGGGAGGTCCTGGGTTTGAATCTGGCCTCAGATACTTCCAAGCTGTGTGATCCTGGGCAAGTCACCTAACCCTGATTGTCTAGCCCTTCCCATACTTCCGCCTTAAAACTAACACTTAGTATCATGCTTCTGCCTCAGAACTGATACTTAGTATCACTCTTCAGCCTTTTAGAATTGTTACTTAATATCATCCTTCTGCCCCCAGAACCAATACTTAGTATCATCCTTCTGTACTTATTATTGCTGCTTGATCATGTTTTTTTTTTTTGCTTAAAATTGATACTTAATATCACTCTTTCTGCCTAAGAATTGATACTTAGTGTCATTCTTTTGCTTTTATTGTTGCTACTTAGTATTGCTTTTTCCTCCCCCACCCCACCCCCATCTTAGAATTGCTACTTAGTATCATTTTGTGGTTTGGTGTGGGGTTTTTTATTGCTACTTAGTATCACTCTCCTGCCTTAGAATTGATACTTGGTATCAATAAGAAAGTAGGTTTAAGGGGGCAGCTGGGTAGCTCAGTGAATTGAGAGCCAGACCCAGGGACAAGAGGTCCTAGGTCAAATCTGACCTCAGACACTTCCCAGCTGTGTGACCCTGGGCAAGTCACTTGACCCCCATTGCCCAGCCCTTACCACTCTTCTGCCTTGGAGCCAATACACAATATTAGTTCCAAGACAGAAAGGTAAGGGTTTAAAAAAAAAGAAAAAGAAAGTAAGGTTAAAAAAAATAGGCATTCAACACTTGTTATGTGTCAGCCCTGTGTCAAGCACTAGAATTCAGAGATAGACTCAACACATTAGTGGGCAGCAGTTGTCTTTGCCCCATTGCCTGCCTAGGAACCACCTCCTGCTCCCAGCATCCCCTTTTGAGCCAAGGAAGGCCTGCACATCCCTCCAAGCTCCAATCTTGTGCTTCTTCCCTTAGAGGCACCCTTAAAGGCCATCTCAAGGAAGCTCCAGATGTTACACGTAAGATACTTTGTAAAACATAATGGGAATGGCAGTTGTGATTATTCCCCTCTAAGATTCTAGTGTCCCTCATCAAGAGCAAAATTGGAATGCCAGAATTTAAGAGAAGAGATCTCAGTGATCATCTAGTTTATTATAACCTTTTGGAAGAGTGGTGTTCCTGGAAGACAGCCAGGAGGAAAGATACCCATCAGCTCCAGAGAGTCTATCTCACTTGTGGATAGCTCTAATTGTTAGGAAATTTTTCTTTTTACTCAGCCTTGATTTACTTCTTTTTTTTTTCTTAATACCTACCTTCCATCTTTGAGTCAATACTAAACATTGGTTCCAAGGCAGAAGAGTGATAAGAGTTGGGCGTGGGGGTTAAGGGACTTGCCCAGGGTCCCATAGCTAGGAAGTGTCTGAGGCCGGATTTGAACCTAAGAATTCCTGTCTCAGACCTGCCTCTCTATCCACTGAGCCACCTAGCTGCCCCACCTTGACTTACTTCTTCTAAACACATCCCCGTTTCTCAAAAGTCTTCCTTCTTCAGGCCAAACTGAACAGGTCTATTCGATCTTGCGGGTGACAGCCCCCAGGTCTATTTCTGTGTTATATTTCAACTCATGTCTGAACGCCAAGTCATCCCACCACATCTCCACTCCCTCATTTCAGCTCCTGGTCTTTGCTCAGAACTTGTCTGCCACACCTTTCTCCCCTCTCCACCCAACCTGGAATGTCCTACCTTGATCCAAATCAGAGTGCATGGTAGAGAGGACAGACCACTGGACTTGGATGTCCCAGCTTCAAGCCCAACCCTCCACCATGTCCTAGTTGGGACCCCTGAGGCAGGGCTTCCCAACCACTTTGTTTTTAATACCTATTAGAAATCCCCTTTCCTCCCTCTTCAACATAAGCAAAAGAAATCCTAGAGTTCAATTAATGTCGATAGGATAATGGAGTTATTCATCAAACATTCTCATATCCCTTGACAAATTTCGTGTGTGTGTGTGTGTGTGTGTGTGTGTGTGTGTGTGTGTGTGTGTGTGTGAGAGAGCACGAACACTCCAGGTTGGAAACCCTTTTTTTTTAAACCCTTACTTTCCATCTTAGAACCAATTCTCTATATTATTTCCCAGGCAGAAGAGTGGTAAGGGCTAGGCAATGGGGGTCAAGTGACTTGCCCAGAGTCACACAGCTGGGAAGTTTCTGAAGTCAGATTTGAACCCAGGACCTCCTGTCTTTAGATCTGGCTCTCAATCTACTGAGCCACCTAGCCTCCCCCTCAGATTGGAACCTCGACTCAGAGTAGATCATTTCCCTTCTTGGGGCTTCAGATTCCCTATCTGTAAAACAGGCACAATAACATATTCTCTGTCTCAAAGGGCTGTTGGGTAGAAAGTGTCCTGCAGTCTATAGAGTACAAGAAGAAGGAGAATTGATAATAATAATAATAATAATAGGAAGCATTTATATAGTTCTTGACTAGGTTTACAAAGTACTGTACTTTGCAATCATTATTTCATTTGATTTCCCAACAACCCCAGGAAGTAGGTGCTATCATTATCCCCATTTTACAGATGGGGAAATCAAGGCGAAGAAAGGTTAAGTGACATGGGCTGAGTTGAACAACTGAGCATCCAAGTCAAGATATGAACTCAGATCTTCTTGACACCAAGTATGGCACTCTGACCCAGGAAACTACTGCTTTCTATTCTCGGGGGCAGTATATGTAATCTCTGGTTCCAGCCGGCAGTCCCCAGCCCTTCACAATGTCTAGCTCCCAGACAGGCAACCAGCCACTCTGTTAGGAACACACAGAACAAAGCCTGGGTTTTCCCAACCCCCTCCTGAAACCCTCCCTCCCACCTGTTGAACATTACCCAGAAGGACTCAATGCCCTCAATTTGGAACTCTATCCCTGGAGCAGAATCGTCCTGACTCAATGAGAGTCAGCTCACCTAACCCACTGAGAGGAGAACAGACCCTCCTCCACATCCCACCCAAGCATCTTGAGCATCTTGTCATCCTTCCTGCCACACTCTGTCTCTCTCTCCCTATACAGCTTGTTCTGGGAACCTGTAAATTGTTGGTTTTTTTTAAACCCTTAACTTCTATGTATTGGCTCCTAGGTGGAAGAGTGGTAAGGGTGGGCAATGGGGGTCAAGTGACTTGCCCAGGGTCACATAGCTGGGAAGTGTCTGAGGCCGAGGAACCTGTAAACTGATTCCAATACTCCACTCAGTGACTTCCCAGATCAAAACAGCCTTTCCTGGTCCTTACTCTCCTACATCTCCTATCTCTCCCTAGTAGAATATAAGCTGCTCGAGGGCAAGAATTTGCTTACTTTTGTATTTGTATCTCTAGTGCTTAGAAATAAATCCTCTTTTGATTCCTTCACTCATTCAGAGCTGCCCAACCATGTCTGCAACTTTGCTTGACCTCTCTATCTACTTTGGCTCCCCACATTCTCTCTACTTATCACCGGGCAGACATCAGTCTGATTAAATGGATCATCCTTCTGATGCCCAACAGTTGGGGGATGGTGGAACAAGTTATGGCATATGAATATGATGGAATATTATAATTGGATGGAATGTTATAAGAAATAACAAAGGGGATGGCTTTAGAGAAACCTGGGAAAACTTATATGAACTGATACAAAGCAAACTGAGCGGAGTTAGGAGAACAATTTATACAGTAACAGAAATAATATAAAGGTAATCAGCTCCAAAAGCCTTAGGGACTCTGATCAACACAATGACAACCCATAATTCCAAAGGACTCAAGATAAAACATACTATACATTTCCAGATGGAAAACAGATGGATTCAAGAATGCAGATTGAAGCATATTTTCTTCTTCTTTTTTTTAAACATTTACCTTTCATCTTCTCAATATTGGTTTCAAGACCAAAGAGTGGGAAGGGCTAAGCATTGGGGGTTAAGTGACTTGCCCAGGATCACACAGCTAGGAAGTATCTGAGGCCAGATTTGAACCCAGTCTCTAGGCAGGGCTCTCAATCTACTGAGCCATCTGGCTGCCCCAACATATTTTCTTCTTTAAAAAAAATTTACCATAACAAAGTCAATATGAAGCTAGGTTCGTAGCTAGTGGGATAGGCAAGGAGCCATGGGAGATTTGAGGCATAAAAAGAAGAGTTTGCAAAAGTCTCTGTGGCGAGTGAAGTAATGAGTCAAATAGGGAGGAGTAAAAGGATTGCTTTGCACAATGAGGACCTGGATCAGGTTATATAAAATAAATATGCAATAGACCCAGTTTAGAAAAAAATCAATTCATGATTCCAAAAAACTCTCTGAAAGGATTGACAAGTAGCCCCTCATACTAAAAATTTCCACGAGTTTTGGTTTTAAAGATGCCTCTCCTGCAAAAATGAATAATATGGAAATGGGTTTTAAGTGATAATATAGGTATAACCCAGTGAAATTGCTTGTCAGCTCCAGGAGGCAGGAGGGAAGAGGCGAGGGACACAAGGTGGGTCATGTTACCACAGAAAACGTAGGTGGAAATTTCTTGGAATAAAATAAAGAAGAATTTGAAAATAAATAAAAGTATTTGAAGAAAAAAAAAGCACTCATATAGTCAACCAACAATAGCATGAGCAGAGAGGAAGCATCACAGGGGTAGCCTCCCAGATGCCCCTTTTGTTCTCCTTTGCCCCTGAGCCCTGCTGCCCAGTCTGGTGTTAGTTAGCTCCCAATATATGTCTTATCTAGCCATATATGTCATATGCAGACTGCTGAATGCAGAGGTCAAAACTGGCCTCAGACACCTGACTGTGTGACCCTTAACTTCTGTCTGCCTCAGTTTCCTCAACTAAAAAATGGGGGAAATAATAGCACCTCCCTCAGAGGGCTATTGTGAGAATCAAATATAAGCAATTATCACTGAGTTCTCCTACCCGCCTCAGTTTCCCCTTTCTCTGGGTTTCCACAATGCTTCAAATACACCACTTGGGGCGCTTGACCCCAGGCCTGCTGTCTTGTAGGGTTTTGAAGGAATCGAGGGTTTAAGACATCCAGCGGTTAATGGTGGGGATTGAGTGAACCCCACCGACTCCATCTCGTGCCTCGGTTTGGGAGCTAGCTTAGTGCCCTTCTGTCTTGTGAAAAAAAGTTTATTCAATTATAGGAATTGGGAGAAAACCTGATGCATCATTTGAACCCAGCCCTGCGTAGCTGGGAAACGGACCACCTGGACCTGCTGTTTAGAGACCCTTAACCGAAGCCGGAGGTTATGCTGGCCAGAAGCTAAGACCAGTGCAAGGAGTTTTCTCCTAATGGTACCTCTCAGGCAGCCCATATGTCCTCTGGGGAAACTGGCCACTCGGTTGTTGTTTCCATGCTCCTCTCCTTGTTTACACATACCGGGGAGGACGGAGACATCGCTTTTCTGGAATTCAAGGAATTGCACCTGTACACTCTCCACCTCCCAGCTCGGAAAGTCCCTCATCTTTCATCCGATTAGAAATGAGATCACCCAATGGCGTATTGTTTCCTTTTCATTAATTGGCCTTATTGGAGTAATTGTTTTTAATGTACAAATGTCTGTCTCCTTCAATATTCAGGGTCCAGCCCTAAGCTGGGGAAGGGGCCTGCTCCTGATCTGTTAGCCAATTGGCAGGCATTGCTCAATCAATCAATATGCTTTCGGGGTTGCCACTAACTGGCTCAGTGGATTGCGAGCCGAGCCTAGAGACGGGAGGTCCTAGGTTCAAATCTAGCCTCAGACTCTTCCCAGCTGTGTGACTCTGGGTAAGTCACTTGACCCCCATGGCCTAGCCCTTACCTTTCTTCTACCTTAGAACCAATACATAGTATTGATTTTAAGGCAGAAGGTAAGGGTTTTAAAAAATCAATCAATATGCTTAAGGGGAGAGGGAGATGCAGCTAGCTGCCTCAGTGGATTGAAAGCTAGACCTAATGACAGAAGGTCCTGGGTTCAAATGTGACCTCAGACACTTCCTAGATGTGTGACCTTGGGCAAGTCATTTAACTCTCATTGCCTAGTCCTTACTACTCTGCTGCCTTGGAAACAATACACACCATTGATTGGAAAATGGAAGGTGAGGTTTGTTGGAGTTTCTTTTCACTCAGCATGCTCAGAAGATGGAGCCTTTGGGGGGCAGCTGGGTAGTTCAGTGGATTGAGAGCCAGGCCTAGACACAAAGGAGGTCCTAGGTTCAAATCTGGCCTCAGACACTTCCCAGCTGTGTGACCCTGGGCAAGTCACTTGACCCCCCATTGCCTACCCTTACCACTCTTCCACCTAGGAGCCAATACACAGAAGTTAAGGGTTTAAAAAAAAAAAAAAAAAAAGAAGATGGAACCTTTGTTTCCTCAGTCAGTGTAACTGTTCCTGGGGTCTGGACTCCCTCAGTATAGGGTCCGGATCCACTTTTCCTCTGTCTCTCCATTATCGGTCCCTTCTCCCTTTCCCAGACTGAGCTCTCTGAGGTCAGTGACTTCAGCCTCCCCCATGATCCCAGCCTAAGTTCCAGCAGGCTGAGTGCAGAACAGCCTCTCATCCTGGCTAAAAGAGGGAATCGTGGACTGGCCCAGGCTTAGCTAAAAACGCCACTTGGGGCAAAGAGGCTCCCATGTGGTCTCTGGCCCTGGTGCTCCCCCCAAGCTGGGGGAGTCCAAGACCCAGCCACATCTCTCCCCCTGGAGAATCCATTTAAGGCGAATGAGGTGAAGTGAGGCAGAGCTTTGCTAGGACACAGGAGTAAATAAACGCCTCCTTTTCCCCAGCAAAGTGATCCATCCCAGGATTTTCCATCCCTCTCTCCCACCAATGGAATGACTCAGCCTGGAGTTGGGCCCACTGAGTAGAGGAGGAGGCAGGAGAGGCAGGCGCTCCCAACCTCCACAGTCAATGCTCTCATCTCCCCAGGAGAGAGGGTGGTCAGCGCACAGAGAGGCCAGATGCTCACTGGCAGGGAGGACTTGACGGGGAGCCTGGCCTTCTTCCCACCTCTGAGGTCCTGCAGTTCTGGGACCTGGGACCCAGCTGTGTCTCTGTCACCTGTGCAACCAGAGGGGCGGAGGGGGGCGGGCTTGGCCAAGACCCTTCATCCCTTTGGAATTGTTTCTTTTTCTTTTTCCTCCGGCCGCCCATCACACTTCCCTCGTCTCTAAACTGAGGAGATGGCACTGTGGGATCCCTATGGTCTCCCACTCAAAAGCCCAGGCCTTGAACCTTTCCCAGACTCAACTTTCTAATCTGTAAAGTGGGGGCAATACTCACAGGACCTCCCTCACTGTATTGCTGGGAGGAAAGCACTCCATAATCCTGTGAATCATTGTTTTGATGCCTGCAGAGTGCTCGGGAACTCCAATGTGCCATGCTAATGTGAGCTATTACTATTATTATAATAATATATGCAAATGCTCTGGGACTGCAAAGCTCTAGCTAAATGTGAGCTATTATCATTGCAAAATTAGCACCTTATTAGCCAAAGGATGACGATCAGCTAAAACGAAACTGATTGCTTAACCTGCACACCGGAATTTACAGGTCCAAATGAGCTTTGTCCTCTTCAAAGCCCTCTCCTGCCTATTCCAGCCTGCTCCCAGATCCTAAAACAAGTCTCGGCTCCTCCTGGGAAGGGCCTTCAGGGCCCCAGCACATTCCTTTGAATCTCTTCACTTGGAGCAAATCTTCCTCTTAAAAGGACTGGGTGGGTTCAATTGCTGAAACCAGCCAAAATTTCCTTGGGATCCGAGTCTGGAAGAAACCATTGGCAGGAACGAGATTTCGGCTGGCGCTGCCATTCCGGGTGCCAGACTTAGGCAGCCCAGTGGTAATACGGTTGAATTTCTCCATTCGCCCAACCGATAAGAGGTAGACTTGAACACAGGGCTTCAGAATCCAAATGCAGTATTCTTCTTCCCTTACTACAATGCCAAGTGCAAAGGCAGTACTTGGTTTTTTTGTTGCTGTTTTTTTTTAAGAGGGAGCACCCTTTGTGGACTGGAGTAGTCAAGGAAGTCTTTCAGGAGGAGTTAGGATTTTGGCTGGGTAGTGAACAAGATACTCCTTCTCCTGGTTCCAAAGCATTTTCTCTTGGTCTCCTATACCTGGAAGAGTCTCCTTCTTCATCTCTGCTTCCTGGCTTTCTTGGCTTCTTTTCAATCTCAGTTAAAATCCTACCTTCTGGGGGTAGCTGGGTAGCTCAGTGGATTGAGGACCAGGCCTAGAGATGGGAGGTCCTGGGTTCAAATCTAGCCTCAGACACTTCCTAGCTGTTGTGACCCTGGGCAAGTCACTTAACCCCTATTGCTTAGCCCTTACCACTCTTCTGCCTTGGAGTTCCAAGGCAGAAGGTAAGGATTTATATAGATCAAATTTTTTTTGAATTCTTTTTAAACCCTAATATCTTTCTATGTTAATTTTATTTGTTACAGGGCTAAGCAATGGGGTTCAAGTGACTTGCCCAGGGTCACACAGCTGGGAAGTGTCTGAGGCCAGCTTTAAACCTAAGACCTCCAGTCTCTAGGCCTGAATCTCAATCCACTGAGCCATCCAGCTGTCCCGTCCCCCCCCCAAGGTAAGGGCTTAAAAATAAATGAATGAATAAACAAACAAGTAAGTAAACAAACAAATAAATAAATAAAATCCTATCTTCCACAATCCTCTTAATGTTGGTGCCTTTTCTCTGGCAGTTACTTCCAGTCTTGTTTGTACATTATTGTCATTTGCATGTTATGACCCCCATTAGACTATGATGAGTTCCCTGAGAGCAGAGACTGTCTTGCCTTTCTTTGCATCCCCAACAATGGGACACAATAGGAGTTTAATAAATGTTTATCATCTCACTAACTGGAAAGGCCATTATAGATTGTCTGATCTACATTTGAGCTGAACGTTGAAAGAATTTCATGGTTCGAAGAGTCTGGGGTAAGGAAGAAGTCCACTACAAACACGGGGAATGGGCCAGGAAAAGGCATGAAAATGAAAAATGGAGTGTTGCATGTGAGGAACACAGAGCACAGTGTATTAAAGCTGGAAAGGTCGTTGGAGGCCAGATTGTGCATTTTTTTTAAACCCTTACCTTCTATCTTAGAATCAATACTATGTATTGGCTCCAAGGCAGAAGAGAGGTAAGGGCTAGGGAATGGGGGTGAAGTGACTTGCCCAGGGTCACACAGCTGGGAAGTGCCTGAGGCCAAATTTGAACCCAGGACTTCCAGTCTCTAGGCCTGGATCTTAATTCATTGATTAAGCTACCCTGCTAAAGAGCTTTAAATTCTAAACAGAGGATTAAGGGAGCCATGGAAGTTATTGAGTAGGGGAATAACATGTTTAGGACAATCACTTCAGAAGCTGAATGGAGGATGAATTAAAAGGATAAGAGACAGACAAGGAGACCAGTTAGGAGACCACTGAGACACTACAGGAGAGTGATGACAAGGGACTGAACTAGGGTTGTGGTTGGGTGAGTGGAGAGAAGGGGATGACAATAATAACAACAATTTACATATCACTTCATGGTTTACAGAGCACTTCTCAACTATTATCTCATCTATTCTCCACAACAATCCTAAAGATAGGTCCTATTATTATGCCCATTTTACAGATGAGGAAACTGAAGCAGTTAGAAGTTAAATGACTTATCTAGGATCCTCAGCTAATAAGTGCCTGAGACCAGATTTGAACTCTGGTCTTTCTGTCTCTAGATCCAGTGTGTTATCCAGTATACCTGCTCTATCCACTGTATAGCTGCCAAGGCAGAATGTATAGCAGAGAGGTAGAGGCTGAAATCATAAGATTCAGCAGCTGATTGGATATGCATCATGAAGAAGGGGGAAAGCATCACACCTTCCAGGGAGATCTAGAAAAATCATAGGATTCTAGATTTAAGGCTGGGAGATACCTCAGAATTCATCTATTTCAGGAATTCTTCATTTATTTTGGTGTCATGGATCCCTTTGGCAATTGGGGAAGAGGCAAGAGCTCCAATTCTCAGCCTGTCTCTCTTTGGAGACTCATCATTTGGATGCTCTTGACTTCCAGCTGGAGAAAAGCAGAGAGAAGAGGCCAGCCTCTCTTCAGGCTGCTAAAGGAATAAACTGATAAGACAGCAGAGAGGCAGACCCTCTCCATTCTACCCCTTTTCCCAGCTGAAATCCCAAAAGGCTTTGGGGCACAGGGTGAGGTCTTTTCTGATGCCCAGTAAACTCCTCGGGGCTCATAAACTGAGTTGTGTAATTGCTGAGTTAAAGGGTACGAATAATCTGACAACTTCTTCTGTGTAATTGTAAATCGTTTCAGAGAAAAGGTCTGACCGCTTTGGTTTCAGCAGCATCGACACTGAGCATTCCCATCTTTCCTTGGTTTTATCAATTTCATGAGCATGATGGGATCCTTTAGAGTTGTTCTGCTTTGCATTTCTCTGAATATTAGAACACACAGTTATTAAGAATTGTGTGCAAAGTCTAGCAGAGTTCGGCCTATTGGAAGAAAAAGACCTTAACACAGATCACTCCAATATACAATATTATATTTAAAGTGTGTTAGAGAAGAACAAACAAAAATCCTGTGAAAGGATTTGAAAGGTCATTCTCCCGAGGAGCACCTATATCATTCCAATTTTAAAAACACTTATCGGGGGTAGGTGGCTTGGTGGATTGAGAGCCAGGCTTAGAGTCAGGAGGTCTTGGGTTCAAATTTTCCCTCAGATACTTCCTACCTGTGTGACCCTGGGCAAATCACCCTATTGCCTAACCCTTACAGCTCTTCTGCCTTGGAACCAATACACGGTATTGATTCTAAGACAGAATGCAAGGGTTTTATTAAAAACAACAACCAAAAAAAAATCTATTAAGTGATTGCTATGTCTTGGGTCCTATATATCATATGTGAGATAAAAAGATGGGAAACAATGGAATCTCTATATCCAAGGAATTTATATCCTATTAAGATGGGAGGAGCAAATCATAATAATAATAGCTACAATTTTCATAGCATGTTCAGGTTTGTGAAGCACTTCTCTTTTTTAAAAAATTTTTATTTTGAATATTTTCCCATAGTTACATGTTTCATGTTCTTTCCCTCTTCCCCAAATCCCTCTAACCTCCCTTAGCTGATGCACAATTCCACTGGGTTTTACATGTATCATTGATCAAGATCTAATTCCATATTATTGATAGTTGGACTAGAGTTATCATTTAGTGTCTACATCCCCAATAATATCCCCATCAGCTCATGTGTTCAAGCAGTTGTTTTTCTTCTGTGTTTTTACTCCTACAGTTCTTCCTCTGAATGTGGCTAGTTTTCTTTCTCATAAGTCCCTCAGCCTTGCTCTGGATCCTTGCTTTGCTGCTAGTAGAAAAATCCATTATGTTGGATTATACCACAGTGTATCCTTCTCTGTGTATAAGGTTCTCCTGGTTCTGCTCCTTTCTCTCTGCATCAATTCCTGGAGGTTGTTCCAGTTCACATGGAATTCCTCCAGTTTATTATTCCTTTGAGCACAATAGTATTCCATCACCAACAGATACCACAATTTGTTCAGCCAGTCCCCAATCGAAGGACATTCTCTCATTTTCCAATTTTTTGCCACCACAAAGAGCACAGCTATAAATATTTTTGTACAAGTCCTTTTTCCTTATTACCTCTTTGGGGTATAAACCAAACAGTGCTATGGCTGGATCAAAAGGCAGATAGTCTTTAAAAATCCTTTGAGCATAGTTCCAAATTGCCATCCAGAATGGCTGGATCAATTCACAACTCCACCAGTAATGCATTAATGTCCCAATTTTGCCACATCCCCTCCAACACTCACTACTCTCCCCTGCTGTCATTTTCTGATCACTCAGGCTTTCCCAACTCCAGGCCCATTGTTCTATCCACTAGGCGATTTAGCTACCCTACTTGGAAAAGTGTAGAAAAAGGAAGAAGAATCAGGGAGATATGGAAGAGCAAGAGGAGAGAGGAAGAGCCAAGTAGACTTGGTCTCCCCATACCCAAGAGCCCCAGGAGCTTACCAATGACACTGAGAACCAAGGTGAAAAGCTTCACAGATGTCTAGCCTTCCCCTAAGACCCCAGAACTTCTACAGTGTGTACTGAGAAATATCCAGGGAAATTCATGAGGCAAATAGCAGTGAACCCCAAGCTTTGATGCTGGGTATGAAGCCCAAAGGCTACTAGTAGACGCTTGATTAGCCAGGAGAATTAATGGGCATGGAGTTTAGGAGGGACAGTACCCATTTTGGATGTGTGTGAGAAAACAGAATGATTCAATAACTCGACTCCCTCTTCCCATTGTTTTTATGTCTTAATTAAATGCTCGTGCTACTTATTGGATGCTGCCTTTTGCTTGATCTAGTAAGGAAGAACAACATATCACAGGATATTTAGTTCTTAGTTGCCTAACTGATTCCCCAGAACAGTCCATGATGAACTTAACAGAAGTAGCAAGTTGCCCCAGACCCAGAGTTCTCAGGAATTATATGGGTTTAGTTACTACATTTCCCTTCTGTTAACAACTGGCAAAGTGCAAAAGTAGGAAGGCAATTTTATTTGACTGTTTTGGGAGAAGGTACTTCTTTCAGGGAAGAGGTGCTTCAGGGTTGTGTGGGAAGTGTGGCAAAAGAAAATATATCAATAACATTTTCTTTAGAATATATGTTGAAGGAGGCAGCTAGGAGGCTCAGTGGATTGAGAGCCAGGCCCAGAGAAGGGAAGTCCTAGGTTCAAATGTGGCCTCAGACACTTCCTAGCTGTGTGACCCTGGGCAAGTCACTTAACCCCCACTGCCTAGCCCTTACTCCTCTTCTTCCGTGGAACCAATACACAGTATTGATTCTAAGATGGAAGGTAAGAGTTATTTTAAAAATATATATTGAGGCTGTGAAAGGCTTAGCCACTCTCACAATACAGTTCTAAAGGATTTATGACAAAGAATGCTATCCACCTCCAGAGAAAGAACTCTTAAAGTCAGAATGAAGAGCCAAGTATGAAATTTTTCACTTTAGCTTATTTGGGTTTTTATTTTGGTTTAATATAAGTATTCCCTTATTAATGATGACCAATATGAAAACATATTCCACATGATAATACATGTGTAACCAGATCAAATTGCTTACTCTCTCTGAGAGGAGGGAGGGAAAGAAGGAGGCACTCTGGAACTTATAACTTCAGAAAACATGTGAAAAATTGTGATTACTTGCAATTGGGAAAATAAAATGTCTTAAAAAGAAAAAGAATACATGTTGAGGGACAGCTAGGTGGATGGGTGTATAAAGAGCCAGGCTGAGAGGCAGGAGGTTCAAATTTGGCCTCAGACACTTCTTAGCTGTGTGGCCCTGGCCAAGTCACTTCACCCTAATTGCCTAGCCTTCACCACTTTCTCTGCCTTGGAACCAATAGTTTGTATTGATTCTAAGATGGAAGATAAGGGTTTAAAAAAGAAAAGAATACATATTGAGTTGAATCAATCAACCAATAAACATTTATTAAGCACTTACTACATGCCAGGCAATGTGCCATGTGCAAAGGAGACAACCTCTAATATCCTGGAGTTTACAAATTAAATCTTGTGCTAAGAAGTAATTGAAGAAGACATTTAAGTCCAAAGATCTGGGTGGGGAGGAGTACTGGGGAAGGACAGTCAGGGAGCAAGTCGAGGTAATTAGGTGGCACAGGGGACAAAGCACTTATCTTGGAATCAAGAAGGCCTGAGTTCAAATCCAGTTACAGGTACACATCTTGGACAAATCACTTCACTTTCCTTGGCCTCAGTTTCCTCTTCTTGGCAGAGTGGATAGACAGAGTCAGGAAGATCTAAGGCCAGATTTGGCCTCAAACACTAAATGAATGACTTGATCAAATCTTTTCACCTTTCTTGCCCTCTCGGGGTAACAAAAGCACCTCCTTCATAAGGTTATTGTAAAGATCAAATGAGGGAGCAGCTGGGTAGCTCAGTGGAGTGAGAGTCAGGCCTAGAGACAGGAGGTCCTGGGTTCAAACCCAGCCTCAGCCACTTCCCAGCTGTGTGACCCTGAGCAAGTCACTTGACCCCCATTGCCCACCCTTACCACTCTGCCACCTATGAGACAATACACCGAAGTACAAGGGTTAAAAAAAAAAAAAAAAAAAAAAGATCAAATGAGATACTACATACGAAGTGCTTTGCAAACCTTAAGACATTCTATAAATGGTAGCTATTATTGATATGCACCTCCCCAGGTCCCTGAGGTCTTAGTCCTGCTTGCTCTATCTAACCCTGTAGGAATTCATCTATGGAAGTGTCATATAGCCCAGGGCTCACACAGCCAGTCACCAAAAGGGGCAGATGAGGAAGGAGGGACCAGCAACAGGCTCCCCTTGCCAAAGTCTGCCTGACCACCTGGGAACTGGTCTGACAGTGGAATGTAAGGGCAAGAATTGAGGGCAAGAACTGTCACTGGCTTTTGTCTTTCTGTCCTTAGAATCTAGCAATATATGCTTGTTGAATGAATACACAGATGAATGATTAGATGATGGCTCACCGGCTGATTGGCTTTTTAAGGCAGAAGAGGAGCAAGGGCTAGGCAACTGGGGTTAAGTGACTTTCTCACAAAAGGTAGGAAATATCTCAGGTCAGATTTGAACCCAGGACTACCCAACTCCAGGCAAAGCTCTCTATCCACTGAGCCACCTAACTGCCCCTGGGCTGGTTGCTTCTTGCTGACAGGTAGATCGGCCTTTTTTTTTCTTTTTCTCTAGGTTTTTAGCAAAACCACCTCTGCTTGCAGCCCTGAGCCAAAGGCCAACATTGGGGGGCCGGGCCGGGGGAGCATTTTTGTGAGCTTAGCCTAGTTGTCCCATCTCACACATACCCCCACAGTGACCTCAATGGGGAGTGACCTCCCCTAAGGATTCCAGGGGTTGGACTTAGCTCAGGAAAAGGAATGGTTTCATTTCCTATACATTCTGGGGTTTCTATATATACACAAATCACAGTCACCTGGCCCAGGCACTCACACAACTGCTCTAGCACAAGTTCCTTTGCTTCTTTCCTTGTCCCCCTCTCTCCCTCCCCATCATATGTCTCTGTGTATGTATCTGTTTATCTATCTGTCTATCATCCATCTAAATCATCTCTTTCCCACCTCCTCTGTGTCTTCTTTCCTCCGCATCTTCTTTGTCTATGATCTATCTATATTTTCTTTCTTTCTCTGCCATCTTCACACACAAACACACACACACACACACACCTCTCTTTTCTTTCTCTCCCCTTCCTTTCCCTGATTATGAAAGAATTGAATGAATGAACAAAAGAATACTTGATCACAGAGAGAAAGAAGAACATGATTACTGCCTTCAGGTATTGAAAAGGCTGACAAAGGAAAGAGGAATCAAAGATGATCTGCTTGGCTACAGAAGGAGAATTAGGAGAAAGGCATATTGGGTAAAATTCCAGGGATGGAGACCTTGAGCTCAATATAGGGAAAAGCTTCTTAATACTTAGAGCTATCCAAAAGTCAATAGCCTGCTTTGATAGGTGACTGACTAGCTTCCTAGAATCAAAGGGACATATTTTTTCCAAGTTAGAAACTACCTGGAGGGTATCTGATCCAGTCTTTGGCAGAGCACTAATCCCTTCTACAGGATCTCTAATGGTCACCTTCAGTTTCAGAGATTCCCCTGTCCTATCTCTGTTTCTCTTATCTATCTGTGTGACTTTCTTGGTCTCCTTTTCTCTTATCTTTCTTTCTCCTACTTTTTTGTCTTTTTCTCTAACTCTGTCCTGATCCCTATGCATGGAATGTCCTCCTTTCACCTCTTTGCCCCTTCTCCCACCCCTACATTTCACTTTGGTTTAAACAAACTTTAACTTCCTACTTTCAATTTGCAGAATAACATTTTGGAATAGAAGAAAACTTTGGTGTCTCTCCAGAACAGTGATGGTGAGCCTTTTAGAGGAGTGGATGATGGGAGAAATGTTTCCTTTGCTCATGGAAAGGAGAGGAACATCCCAGCCCAACATCCCTCTGGCTTTCTAATAACAAACACTGGCAAACTATGTGCTGGGGCCCACATAGCCCACAGAAAGGGCTCTGAGGGCCCTCTCTGGCAAGCATGCCATATGTTCACCACTATGGCTCTAGAACAAACAGAAGAGAACATACGTGTGATAGAAAGAGTACTAGGTTTGGAGTCAGTATGTTAAGCATTTGTTAAGCACCTACTATGTGCCAGTCAAATATGCTACACACTGGGAATACAAAGAATAGAAAAAGACAGTCTGCTCACAAAGATCTCAGTCTAATGGGAGAGACAACATACAAGCAGCTTTGTATAAGCAAAATATACTGGAGATAATCAGCAGTGTAAAGGCACTAGCATTAAGGGTGATATAGTAGGGGCTCCCTATATACACCCAAATAATTACAGCAGCATTTGTCATGGCTACCATAAAACTGGAAACAGAGTACAGCTGCCTATTGATCGAGGAATGAATCAACAAATTTTAATGCACAAATGTCATGGAATGTAAGAAACAACAAATATGATGATTATAGAGAAGAATGAAAAGACTTAGAAAAACTGATACCAAGTAAAGTAAGCAGAGCCAATTAAGCAAAATACAAAATGTCCATAACAATGTAAATGGAAAGAAGAACCTCAAAAATGATCAAAAGTATATGTTGCAAAGTGTCAGAGAACAAGCTTGGCCCCCAGTGAGCAAAATGAGAAGACATTCTCGCTCCAGCCCTTTGTAGAGGTGGGCAGCCCATGACCATATTTTCAGATTTTTAAAATCAATTTTATGGAATTTTTTTCTCTTCCTCTTTTTTTTCTCCTTAAAAATATTCATTTGTTATATGAGATGGTTCTCTGGGAATAAGGAGGGGAAAATACTGGGGGAAAGCTTGGTTATTTGAAAAACAAAATATGTCCACAAAAATATCTTTTAAAAGGAAAGAATGGGAAAATACTAAAAATTTAAAATTAAAATTAAAAAAAATTAGAAAAAATAAAAGGAAAGAATGTACATGGGCTCAGAGAGGAAATATGAGAAAACACCTTTATCTCTACTCCTCTGCAAAGGTGGGAGGTCCACAGATTTGGAACCAAGTATATATTTGTAGACTTTTTCAATGCCTTGATCAGTTTTGCTGTTGTATTTTTTCTTTCCTTTTTTCTTTTTAAAATAATGTTTATTATATGAGAAAGCTCTCTGGGAGGAGAAGGGATACTGGGAGAAATTCTGGTGCTGTAAAAACAAAATATATCAATAAAAATTTGTTAGAAAAAAGAAGCATAAAGATCTAGTTCTTAACAATGCCACTAATTAGCAATGTGACTTCCATATGCTGAGTCTCAGTTGCCTTATGTAAAATGAGGGCATTGAACAGATGAATTCTAAGGTCCTTTCTACTTCTAAAATCTATGAAAGGAGGCAGGAGGGCAGGTGGGTAGCTCAGTGGACTGAGGGTCAGACCTAGAGAGAGGAGGTCCTGGGATCAAATCTGACCCCAGACACTTCCCGGCTGTGTGACCCTGGGCAAGTCATTTAATCCCCATCGCCTAGTCTTACCACTCTTCTTCCTTGGAATCAATACACAGTATTCATTCTAAGGCAGAAGGTAAATGTTTTTTAAAAATCAAATCAAATCTATGAATGGGGGGAGCTAAGTGGCTCAGTAGAATGAGGGCCAGGCCTAGAGATGGGAGGTCCTAGGTTCAAATTTGGCCTCAGACACTTCCCAGCTGTGTGACCTTGGGCAAGTCACTTGACCCCCCATTGCCCAGCCCTTACCATTCTTCTGCCTTGGAGCCAATACACAGTATTGATTCTAAGATGAAAAGTAAGGGTTTTAAAAATTCTTTATTCCATGTGTCTGTAGAAATCCTGAATTTATGACTGATGCTACCTACCTCCTGACAGAGAGGTGATAGGCTAAGAGTAAGGAATAATACATCTGTATGTATGTATTAATTAATTAATTAAGATTAATTAAAAAATAATATTTTTAATATGACCAATGTAGAAATGTTCTGCTTGACTAGACATATTTAGTATAAAAATTTTGTTTTTCTTTTCCATTTTCAAAGGGTGAAAGAGGAAGGAGGGAAAGAAAAATTGATTTTTTGTTCATTAAATTCTTAAAAATAATTTTAAATAAAAATAATGTTGATATTTTTCATGGAAATTGTGGCTTAGAGAGGGGAAACCAGCTTATCCCAAGTAGCAGAGCAATCATTCATTCATTCATTTCATTTATTCATGGATTTAAGAAATATTTCTTAAGTTCTTTTTTTTTTTTTTTAAACCCTTACCTTCCGTCTTGGAGTCAATACTATGTATTGGCTCCAAGGCAGAAGAGTGGTAAGGGCTAGGCACTGGGGGTCAAGTGACTTGCCCAGGGTCACACAGCTGGGAAGTGTCTGAGGCCAGATTTGAACCCAGGACCTCCCTTCTCTAGGCCTGACTCTCAATCCACTGAGCTACCCAGCTGCCCCCCATTAAGTTCTTTCTGCCAGGCTAGCTCTGTGCTAGGTCCTAGATACAGATAGGGGGACAAAGATAAATAAGACATAGGCTTAAACTGAGCATCTACTAGGGAAGGGGAGGGGTAAAAAAGTACTTCAATACTCTCAGGCAAGGGAGAAGGTGATCCAGTCCAAAAGCAAACTACTAAAGCCCTGGGGTTGGGAAGAAAAACTCACGTTGGACTGAGGAAATCTGGGAAATTTTCATAAAACTCATGTCCACTGCTGAATCATAAGACTTGGTGCTGGAAGAGAACTTAAAAGCCATTTATTATCTAACTGCTCATTTTATTGATGAGCAAGGACCTCTTGCCCAAAGTCATCTAGGTGGTGTAAATGGTAGAGCTGGCATTGGAACGTGGTTCTTTGGATTTTAAACCCAATACCCTCTAGTGCAATGGTTGGCAACCTTTTTGGCTGTGAGAGCCATAAATGCCTGCGGAAGGAGGAGGATGGAGGCGGAAGGCGCTGGAATATGGGGCAGGGGCTGAAGGACCCCCTGGGGCACATCCTAGGGCTCTGCCCAGACTGGCAGGTCAGGAGGTGGAGCCAGATATGGCTAGAGAGCCTTACATTGCCGACCCCTGCTCTAATGCAACCCATACCTCCCAACCCCCTGGCCCAATTTCAACATTCCTGGTAAGTAATCAATCAATCAATCATCCAGCCTCTACTTGCTATCAGTGATCAGGAGCCTCCAGGAGGCCGTGTCCACTACTTTTCAATGGCTCTAATCATCTGGAAGGTTTTCCTGAAATCTTCCTCTCTGAAACTGTCCCTCATTGCTTCCACCCACCCCTCTGGGACCAAAAGCAAATCTTTTATTTTTTCTTTAAACCCTTACCTTCCCTCTTGGAGTCAATACTAAATATTGGCTCCAAGGCAGAAGAGTGGTATGGGTGGGCAATGGAGGTTAAGTGACTTGCCTAGGGTCACACAGCTAGGAAGTGTCTGAGGTCAGATTTGAACCCAGGACCTCCCATCTCTAAGCCTGACTCTCCATCCACTGAGCTATCCAGCTGGCCCCCCAAAAGCAAATCTAATTCTCCTTCCCCTTGAGAGCCCTTCAGAGAATTAAGATTGTGACTATGAAGTCCAGTGGGATGGGACATTATTCTAGGTTTGGGCTCACCCCTCCAGTCCAACAAGCCTAGAGGGCCGGGTGTTTTCAGCTCAGCTCAGCTCAGCTCCACTACCTTGTGCCCAGGTTTACTGGATTCCCCTTGGTTCCAGGGACCCAGGAATGCACCTGTGTAGAGCATTACTGGTATAAAACATTCATTTCCCCTGGTGACTTCATTCAAGCCTTCTTCCCAGACTAGCTCCACTTGGGATTGCCTCTGCTGTATACCCAATGGTCATGCCAAGAAAACTGGCTCAATCCCTAGAAGAGACAATAATGGGGATATACAACAAATGTATGAACTGGGAACCCTGTATGTATCTATTGCAGTCAGTCTTCTGTTTGTTTCAGTGCTGTACCATGTTCTGTGGTAGGGAGGCTGCCATAAATAAACCCGTTGGAATTTCCAGAAGAAAAATGTGTTTTGTGTGACTTTGATATTACATTGCTTGCCTTCTCAAGGGGTGAGAGAGGGAGGGAGGGAGAGAATTTAGAACTCAAAAATGTTTTAAAGGAATGTTAAATGGGGTAGTTAGGTGCTTTAGGGGATTAAGGATCAGTCAGAGAGGGGAGGTCCTGGGTTCAAATCTGACCTCAGACACTTTCTAGCTGTGTGACCCTGGGCAAGTCACTTGACCCCCATTGCCTAGCCTTTACCACTCTTCTGCCTTGGAACCAATACACAGAATTGACTCCAAGAGGGAAGGTAAGGAGTTTTTTCAAATGGAAGTTTAAAAAAAATTTTAATGTTTTTGAGAAATATTAAACAAAATACATTTAAATATATATGTATATATATTTTAAAGAATTTCCATAAGAGGGTCTGTATTTTAGAGCTTTTCATTCCATAGCAGGGACTCAGGCTGAAACTGAACACTCAGAGGTGTTCCACGTGACAGAATTAGAAATCTGACCCACTTCCTGAATTTCCTTAGCTGGTAGGTAATAATATAGTCAATAAAATGTTGACTTTGGAATCATGAAGTTTGTTGCTGTTGTTGTTCAGTCATTTCAGTTGTATCTGACTCTTCATGACCTCATTTGGGGTTTTCTCAGCAGAAATGTTTTGCCATTTCCTTCTCCAGCTTATTTTATAGATGAGGAAACTGAGGCAAATGGGATTAAGTGATTTGCCCAGGGTCACACAGCTAGTAAGTATTTGAGGCTGGATTTGAATTCAGCTCTTCCTGATTCCAAGCCCAGTCATCTATTACCTACTCCTGCCTCAGCCACTTCTTAGCTGTATGGCCCTGGGCAAATCACTTTACCTCTGTTAGCCTCAGCTTCCTCATCAGTAAAATGGGGATAATGGCATCTTCCTTTCAGACTCAGCTGAAATAATGTAAAAACATTTTGCCAATCTTAAAGCATTTTGCAAATATTAGCTATTATTAAGATTAGGTGCTATGATAGAATATGCTGTAACAGAAAGTATCACAAGAAATGACCTCATAAGATATTGTGTATCTGCTTTGGACAAAATTTCAGAACAGAAAGAAGCTTCTCATCAGTAGGAATTGTTTCATTCTTTGCATTTGTATCCCCAGGACTTGACATATAGTAAACACTTAACAAATGTTCCATCCATCTATTAAAGCTCACAGATCTTTAGTGTCCTTCTAGTCAAGGGCAAATTCTGCAGTATTCCAGTCTTACGGTTGGCATTCAAGGCTCCCCATGATCAAGTGGTCAGTGACCTGCCTTCCCAGTCTTATTTCAGACATCTCCCTACCACATACTATATACTCCCATTCCTCAACCATGCTGCTCTAGGCTTTCCCACCTCCTCATTTTTGTTACGTGTTTCCTCTGTCCAGAATGTTTTCCCTTCTCCTCTTCACTTGGTTGACTCCTACCTAACTTTTACAGAACAGTTCACAGGTCACCTCCCCCGGGATGCCTTCCCTAATCTCCTTTGTCAGAAATGACCTTCCTTTCTTGGACCTTTTCTATGTATTTGCCCTATTCAGTCAGACAAGTAGATATTAAATGGTTACTGTGTGTTAGGAACTGTACTAAGTACTAGGCATAAAAGAAAGGCAAAAATACAAATAAAAAACCCTGCCCTCAAGGAGCTCCCATTCTAGAGGAGGAGACAACACACAAATAATTAGGAGAGAGAGAGAATAGATGATGGCAATCTGAAAGAAGGCATTAGCAAGTATGAAGGAATGGTAGACGAGGAAAGGGCTCCTGCTAAATGGAGCTATGAACTGAGTCTGGAAGAAAGCCAGGGAAACTAAGAGCCAGGCATGGTGCAAAGCCCAAAGAGGTAAGATGGAGGCCCATGTTCAAAGAACTGTAAATAGCCTAGCATAGTTAAATCACAGAATTCATGGGAGGGAGGGAGGGAGGGAGGGAGGCGTAAGAAGGCTACAGAGGTTGGAAGGACCTTGGAAGAGAGGTTTCAGTGCACAAGAGAGGACTCTATAAATGATCCTGGAGGTGAGTGGGCATCACTAGGATTCACACTGAGCAAGATTCAGACCTACACTCTAGGAAAAACACCCGGGCAACTGAGTGCAAGATGGATTCTAGTTAGGAGAAACTCAAAGTGTCTAATGCAATCTTAGGCAGGATTAAGAAAGTTACAGTGTCCAGACTAAAGGTAGAAATAATAATAGTTATGTTGCCTTCCATCCTGGCCCACTGCCTCCTACTTTAGTCTAGCTGAGGAAGCTAATATTTAACACTGCTTTCCATCCTGGTCTAGCCAAGGGAGCTAATAGCTACACTGCCTTCTACCCTGATCTAGCCAAGGATAGAAAGTAATAGTTACTGGTCAAGCCTAGGGAGCTAATAGTTAACACTCACTGCTTTCCATCTTGTCCAAACCAAGGGAGCTAAAAGCTACACTGCCTTCCACCCTGATCAAGCCAAGGAAAATAATAGTTACTGGTCAATCCTAGGGAGCTAATAGCTAACGCTCACTCTTTCTATCCTGGCCAAGCCAAGGGAACTAATAGTTATACTATCTTCTACCCTGATCTAGCTAAGGAAAGTAAACATTACTGGTCAAGCCTAGGGAGCTAATAGTTAATACTACTTTCTATTCTGGCCATATCCAGAGTTTGTGTCCAGTTTGAGGTGCAGCATTTTGGAAAAGCCAGGTAAAAACTAAGTAATATGATTCTCCAAAACCAGTTAGTTAAGGAACAAATCATAGAAACAATTAATTTCATTGAAGAGAATGTCAATGATGAGACATCCTACCAAACTCTGTGGGAAGCAGCTAAGGCAGTATTGAGAGGGAAATTTATATCCTTGAGTGCATATATTAACAAACTAGGGAGGGCAAAGATCAATGAACTGGGCATGCAAATCAAAAAACTAGAAAGGGAACAAATTAAAAATCCCCAGTTAAAGACCAAATTAGAGATTATAAAAATTAAAGGAGAAATCAATAAAATTGAAAGTAAAAGAACTATTGAATTAATAAATAAGACTAGAAGCTGGTACTTTGAAAAAACAAATAAAATTGACAAAGTACTGGTCAATCTAATAAAAAAAAGGAAAGATGAAAAAGCCAGGGACAAGCTGGGGATTGGGGTGCATCCTGAGTGGGATAGATGACCACGCTGGGAAAGAGAAATAAAGACTATGCTACATAAGAGTTAATGGGAAAAGTTGGGACTATCTAATCAGAAGAGAAGCCTTAGGAAGGACTTAATCACTGTATGCCAATATATGAACCAATGTCACAGGGAAGGAGAATTAGACTTGTTCTGCTTGTTCAGGGGTGGGGGCTAAGAGTAATGGGGTAAGGTTTGGAGAGAACATTTCAACGTGGTGTCAGGAAAAAATTTCCTCACAATGAGAGCTATGCCAAAATAGAATGGACTGCCTCGGGAAGTAATGAGCTCCCTATCATCTAAGATCTTGGAGCAGCTTGTTCATCATCAGGTCATAGGAATCTCACAACTGAGAACATCTTGCCTGACCCTGTCTTCCTCCACATTTAGATTCATCTCCCTTCATCCTTTTTTACAAGTTTCTTCTTCACAGGGACCCCATCAGTAAATTAAGCCAAGGGTCACTGATGCCACTTCCCCCTTGGGTAAAAGGTCCCTAGCACACCAAATCACATAGTCACAGAGGATGGGCCAGGGGGATGGTCTGCATCACTGTACACTGCCTACATCCATGAGATCACAGATCTGCCAAGAATTGAAGCATTTTACAAGTGAGGACACCAAGGCTCAAGGGGCTCTTGTAAATTATCCAAGTTCTCCCACCCCACAAATGGCCCAGAGGAATCTGAATCTAGGTCTTTTGACTCCAAATCCTGGTTCTTTATCCTCCTCAGGAAGCTGTAGATGGGAGTCCTGACTCAGGTGTCTTCTGGGGTTCCCCTTTCCCCCAATCCAGAGGTTCTTAAATGCTGTTGGAGCTAATCTAGACTTTATATTCCTCCTAGCTGCATGCATCAGGCTCAGCTCACAAAAGGCAGTTAAGAAATATTTGTTGAACTGAATTCTGTGGAGTGAAAGCAAGTCACTTTGGAGATACCCAAAGTCCTTGAAAAGGGCCAAGGTAGATTGTTTTTTTTTATTTTGTTCTGCTTAAATTGCCACCTGCTTTTGTTCCAGCCTGTGACATTCAGACACCACCCGGAGCTCCTTCCTTCTCTCCCACCTTCTGGATAAATGTTGTCCTACAGCCTCCTCTGGCCCTGACTGCAGACCAAAAGCTGACAGTGTTTGCTCATTCCTCTTCAGAAATGTTTTCCCACAGACTAATGATTACCTGTTGATTGATTGATTGATTAGGGAAATTACCCCTAAAGTGCTATGTCTGTCAGGTTGCTTTTGTTCACATTAGAGATGGGAGGTAGAAGATCTCAGGTCCAGAGCAGGAGGGGAAACCGCCAGTTAGATTCACCTTTGCCAGTCTGACTGCCTCAGAGCCACAGGAAGAAGCCACCAACTAAGCCTGGGAATTTAAAGGCATCACCCCCTCACCCTTCTGCCAAGGTTAACTGTCTCCTCCTCATCTGAGTTACTGAATTTCTTAGTGGATGAAGGCTGGAGTTTAATGGGATGGGGTCTTAAGGAATAAAAAAGTAGTCATGTGGGAGCTGGCAAGGTGCCGGGTGAGGAGTGTGGGAAAAGGAGATTTGGCAGAGCCTTTTATTTTTAAGATAGTCTATTTTCCCAATTACACATAATAACAATTTTCCACATAAGTTTTCTGAAGTTATAAGATCCAAATTGTCTCTCTCCCTTCCTTTCCTACCCCTTCCCAGACATTTTAAGTAATTTGATCTGGGTTATACATGTGTTATCATGTAAAATATACTTTCATATTGTTCACTGTTGTAAGAGAATACTCACACAAAACCAACCCCCTCCAATAAAAACACAAATAAACTAAAGTGAAAAATAGTATGCTTTAATCTGTATTCTGACTCCAATTACTGTCTCTGGAGGTAAATAGCATTCAGAATTATCCTGGATCATTATATGGCTGAGAATAGCTAAGTCTCTCACAGTTGATTATTGAATAATATTGCTGTTACTGTGAACATTGTTCTCCTGGTTCTGCTTATTTCACTCTGCATCAGTTCATGAGGGTTTTCCAGCTTTTTTTGAAATCATCTCATTCATCTTTTATTTTTTTTATAAAAACAATAGTATTCTATAACTGTCATGCACCACAAATTGTTTAGTCGTTCCCCAATTGATGGGCATCCCCTCAGTTTCTAATTCTTTGCCACCTCAAAAAGAGCTGTTATGTTTTTGTACAAGTAGGTCCTCCCCACCTCTTTTTTTTAATCTCTTTTGCATACAGCCCTAGTAGTGGTATTTCTGGATCAAGGGGTATGCACTGCTTTGTTGGGCATAGTTCCAAATTGCAGAACTCCAGAATGGTTGGATCAGTTCACAACTCCACCAATAATGCATTAGTGTTCCAATTTTTGGCAGAGGCTTTTGAGGTGATCTAGTCTGGCAAAGTACTAAAAGGGTACTAGATTGGGGCCCCAAAAGCCTGGTTTGCCACTGGCTTGTGGGGCACCTTGAGCAAATCTCTGAATTTCGCTGGACCTCGCTTTCATAAGATGAGATGGTTAGATAATTCTACATTCTATTACCTAGTGTGGTTATTAAGCTATGTATGCCTGGCATTCACTAAGTGCTTAAAAATATTCATTGATAAGGTAGCTAGAGAGCCAGTTCTGGATTTGGGAGGTTCTGGGTTCAAATTTGACTCTAAATACTTATTAGTTGTGTGACGCTCTTCAAATCACTTAGCCCCAATTGCCTATCCCTTGCCTTTCTGTCTGAAAGTTGCTACTAAGACAGAAAGTAATGAGGTTTTTTTTTTAAACCACTTATATGCTCTTATAAAAATAGCCAATGTAAAAGTAAAAATAAATAAACAGAATAGAGTTAGAAAAGGGCGGGGGGAGGGGAAGAGGGGAAATACTCATTATTTTTTTAATTGATTGGCCAAGAAGGCTTTGTTCTGGGAGTATCCACGGGGAAGTTTCCACTGTGGAAGATTCCATAGGCATATTTTAGACTGAGAACTAGAAGGGTTTTTAAGGATATCTAGTGTAACCCTTTTATCTTACAGAAAGACTAATGAGATTAAAGGAGAGAGTACCTAGAGTCAGGAAGACTCATTTTCCTGAGTTCCAATCTGGCCTCAGACACTTACAGGTTGTGTGACCCTAAGCAAGTCACTTAACCCAGCTTACTTCCATTTCCTTATCTGTTAAATGAGCTGGAGAAGGAAATAGCAAATTATTCAAGTTATCTTTGCCCAGAAAATCCCAAATAGGGTAATGAAGAGTGGGATATGATTAAATTGAGAAAATAACATGTGCCAGGAGCTATGCTAAAAAGGGGATATACTAAAAACAAAAGGGAAAAAATAGTCCTTGTCCCCAAAGAGCTCGTTTAATGCATCAGAGAGGTAGGATTTGAACCCAAGTCCTTGGACTCAAATACATTTTTTCAATATATGAGGGAAAGATCAATGGTGGGGGGGGGGGGAGTATATCTAGAAATTATTGTGATATAAAAACAAAGATCTCAAGAAGAATACTTTTTCAAAATATAAAATAGAATGAAATGGAGTTGGACAAGATGGTCTCCAAGGTTGCATTTGTCTCTAAGTCCCAGGATCCCATGAACCTAAGGAAGGATTAGTTTATCAGCCCTACGGGTGTGGGGAGCACCTTGGCCTATTTCCCAGTTTTTCCAGGGTTAGCCCTACACACCCTTCTTCCCCAGGGCTTGGCCAGAACCACAGAGTAAAGAGACTAGACTAAATCTTGATATAGGATCAGCTACAATTTGGGAGAGAACCGAACAAGCGTGGGGGATTTCTTCAGACCTAGCCCTCTCTGGGACTTATATAATCAGTCCCTTGTTGCATGCAGCCTCTCACAGTTTGGAATACTAGTTAATAATAACAGTTAGCAATTATATAGATCTTTAAAGTTTATAAAAGTGCTTGACAAATGTCTTATTTTCTCCTTCCCACAGACCTAGTGCTATTATTATTTCCATTTTATAGATGAGAAAACTGAAGCAGACTGAAGTCAAGGGACTTGCCCAGGGTCACACAGTGACTGAGGCTGGTCTTCCGGACTCCAAGTCTATTGCTGTAGCCTACTGCACCCCCTGGCTGCCTGTGAGTGTCATAACCCTCTGTTTGTATAATGTGAAGCAGAGAATCTACCATTTAGTGAGTTGGAAGAGCTCTAGCTCAAGCTCTAACTCCAGAAGAATCTCCTCCAAGCGGTTCTCCAGCCCCTTCCTAAAGACTGTGAAAGTCAGCATGGCGAATGGACAGGCACTGGCCTTGGAGCCCCTCCTCTGAAGCATTTTTCTTAGAAGTGGTCTAGGGATAGTCCTAGGATTTTGCCTTGGGAGAGGGGATCTGCCATTCTGGGGTTCTCCGTCTCCCCACAGTAGGACAGTGTCCTAAGTGGAGTCTCTTCCCTCCTGGGGGCTTATGAGGTGAGGTTTAAGGTCCTCCCTTACCCCAAGCTTGATTTTGTCTTACAAAGTTGATGTCAATCAATAAGCATTTATTTAGCATCACTTGTATGCACTGTAGTACATAGAGTGCTAAGCCTCTTAGAGTCAGGAAGATTCATCTTCCAGAGTTCAAATCGGCCCTCAATAACTAGCTGTGTGCCTCTGGGTAAGTCACCTAACCTTGTTTGCCTCAGTTTCCTCATGTGTAAAACAATCTAGAGAAAGAAATTGGCAAACCTCTCCAGTATCTTTGCCAAGAAAACCCCAAATGAGGTCACAGAGAGTCAGACACGACTGAAAAACAACTTAGTTACAACATTAGGCACCGTGCCATGGGCTCCCTGCCCTCAAGGAGCTTACATTCTCTTTTCATGTTATACATTTTTTTATTTATTCATCTCTTTTATTGTCCCCTCACTTACATTTCCTGCTCTATTCCTCCTGGGAGCTTACAATGTAAGGACTCTTCAGTGTGAGGGCTTCGGCTTAGGGCACTGACTGTAGTTTCCAGACAAGTAGTCAATGCTATACATTCAGAAGATCTTTTTTCTAAGTTTAAACAAAAGCTTTAAGGATGCTGACCTAAAGTTTGCTGCTATAACTTGTGTTGAAGGCAACGTGGAGTAAAGCAGAAGTGTAAAATTCACAGCCCATAGGCTACAGGCTGCATGCAAAACTGAACCAAATTAAAATATATTTAGGGATGGCTAGATGGTTCAGTGGATAGAGAGCCAGGCCTGGAGATGGGAGGTCCTGGGTTCAAATCTGATCTCAGAAACTTCCTAGCTATGTGATTTGAGCAAGTCAGTTAGCCCCCATTGCCTAGCCTTACAGAAAGAAGGTGCATGTTCTTTTTTAAAAAGTGTAATTTGTGGGGCAGCTGGGTAGCTCAGTGGATTGAGAGCCAGGCCTGGAGACAGGAGGTCCTAGGTTCAAATTTGGCCTCAGCCACTTCCCAGCTGTGTGACCCTGGGCAAGTCACTTGACCCCCATTGCCTACCCTTACCACTCTTCCACCTATGAGCCAATACACAGAAGTTAAGGGTTTAAAAAAATTTTTCTTTTAAATTTAAAAAGTGTAATTTGAACATATTTAACAAAATAAATAAAAATATAATTTAACCTAGAAAATGTTACTTTGAGGTTTTCTAAGTCAATATGCAAACCTCAGGGATCCATCTGAGTTTGAAACCCCTGGAGGCAAAAAATATGGAATGGATTCAGAGGGAGGGGACCTAGGATTGAGCCCACATCTGCACCTCTCCTATCTTGAGTCAGCAACTCCAACATGTGTCATTTTTTTTGTTAACTTTGCTCATCTAGTGGGTTTGAGGTGGAATGTTGGAATTGTTTTAATTTCTTTTTTTTTTGTCTTCTAACTTTTTTACAATCTTTTTTTCGATTCAAAGAGATATTATTTCCCCAATTACATGTAATAATAATTTTTAATATATATTTTCCAAAATTATAAAGAGTCAAAGTGTCTCTCTCCTTCTCTCCCCCAACTCAGAGATGGTAAACAATTTGTTCTGGGCCATACATGTACCATCATGCAAAACCAAAACCCCAAAATAAAACTGTAAATACACTGATGTGAAAGACAGTCATTAATTTCCATTCCTGTAAATATTAGTGAACTGGAACATCTTTTGTTCATTTGGATTTCTTCGCTTGAGAACTACCCCTTCTCCTCCTTGAATAGGGAAGGGACTGGGGCAGCAATCAGAGAGATCCCAGGTATTATTCTCAGTCCACTTGAGCAGCTTCTGCCCTGTTCTTCAAGTCTCATCTCTGATGCCAAACCTTCTGCTTCTCTTTCTGCTGAATGAATGCCTTCTACTTTCAAGATCTCTTCAAGTCCAGTCCCAGATCCTGCTGGGTACCTTTGCCTTAGAAGCAAATTACATGTCCCAGCTGGTTAGTCCCTCCCTGGAAGTTTGCTGTGGGACCATCAGCCCTTCCCTCTGGCTTGTAGAGGGTTTGGAGCTACAGATTCTTACCAAGAAACTCCATCAAATTAGATAACTAGACTATAAGCTTTTCTTTTTTTCTCAAACTGAAATATTTTAAGATCATAGTTTTTAAAATGTGCATCTGATCTATTATATGATAGTCTCTTTTCCTTTTGTTTATATGATAGTCTTTTTTTTTTTTTTTAAACCCTTAACTTCGGTATATTGTCTCATAGGTGGAAGAGTGGTAAAGGTGGGCAATGGGGGTGAAGTGACTTGCCCAGGGTCACACAGCTGGGAAGTTGCTGAGGCCGTATATGATAGTCTTTCATAAAGTATATTTTATTTTTCTAATGGCTTGTAAAATAGTTTTTATATTCATTTTTAAAATTTTTGAGTCCCAAATTTTCTCCCTCTCTTCCTCCCCCCTTCATTGAGAGGGCAAGCAATTTGATCTAGGTTATATAGCTGTAGTCATGCAAAACGTGTTTCCATATTAGTCAGACTAGAAGCTTCTGGAGGTAGGAACTGGCTTGTTTCTTTTCTCCAGATTTCCAGGCTTAAATCCAGCGCTCTTCACACAGTAGGCTCTTATGATACTGAATGTTATTATATTATTTTTATTATATAATCATATTATATGTATATATATTATTAGAATGTTATTTATTCTTACCTCACTCTCATTCGAGAAGGGCAGGGCCTATTCTGGCCACCTCACAAAGACATTAAATTTAAGGATGAGGTCTTGCTGGCCAAGGCTACAGAAGGTATGAGAATGGGTGTGTCCGAAATTGTCCAAAGCCAAGCCAGTCAGGACAACTGCTGGAACTGGATGCTGGGAAAGAGAATAAGGGGAAGGGCAGAGGGGGAGAGGAGAAGAGGGGCTGCAGAAGGGCTGGACCCTCTCAGAGGGAGAAAGGACATATTCCTTTTTTTTTTTTTTAAGATATCTCAACTATCTATGCTCCTTGAAGAGAGAAGTGATGAATTTCAACAGAAAGAAGCCAAGAGAAACCGAGGCAAAAAGCCTCTCCTCTATCTTCCTCTTCTCCTTTGGCCTTTTCCTCCTAATAGAATGTAAGCTCCTTAAGGGCAAGGACTATTTTATTCCTGCCTCTTATCCCCAGCAGTTCCATACTAAGAACATTTAATAAATGTTATTATCTTTTTAACTGAATAGAGCTAGGTGACACTGTGGGTGGAGCACAGGGTCTGGAGTCAGGAAGAGCTGGGTGCAAATCTGAATTCAGACACATTAACTATGACCCTAGGCAACTCAGTTAACCCAGTCTGCCTCAGTTTCGTCATCTGTAAAATGGCCTGGAGAAGGAAATGGCAAACTATACCAGTATCTTTGCCAAGAAAACCCTAAATGGGGTCATGAAGAGTCAGACATAACTAAAACAATAAAAACAAAAAAATGTGCCCATGGCATTACAAATAATAATGATAATATTTAGACTCCTTTCCTTGGTCTCTGCCCTACCACAACCAGGACCACCTTCCCTTTAGGCTTAGAAGGATCTCCAATCCTTTCGCCAATATTCCCCCCAATCCGCTCTATCAATTTGCTTAACTTCTATTTTTTCCTTTCACTTTTTCTTACTCCTGTGACCTCCCCTTTATCTTTTTTCAATCTGCCTTTTCAGGCACTATTCCTTAATCCTCTTTAATCTTTTTATGTGCTTCCTATTTGTCCACTATCTAACTTCTCTTACAAGCAGGAAGTAAAATCTGGATCTGGAGACTGTTCTTAAAATTCTCCTAAGTTTCTCTCAAGCCCAACCTTTTATGGGCTTCACTAGTTCAAACTGGTCCTCTTAGTCACTCCAAATCACCTGGTTTTCTTCTCCTTCTCCTTCTCTGTATTCAAGCTATTCTCTCTTCCCTTGCCTCTGCTTCACAATCTTCTCCCAAAGAAGCTAGAGGTACAAAAGCTCCTAGAAAAGGTCTGGACCTGGACGTGTTCCTTCTGTGTCCCACCCCCACCCCCACCCCCCAGATTAAAAGCTACTTGAAGGCTAAGCCCGAGTCTGCTCCTCCTTTCATTGCCTGGAATTCTCTCCCTTCTCATCTCCAGTTCCTGGCTTCCCTGGCATCCATCAGGTCTCAGCTAAAGCCCCACCTTCTTTATGAAGCTTTTCCCAATGGATGAACAAGTTGTGGTGTATGGTTATAAGGGAATACTCTTGCGCCATAAATGACAAATAGGATGATTTCAGAAAAATCTGGAGAGACTTATATGAACTGATGCAAAGTGAAATGAGCAGAACCAGGAGAACCGTGTATACAGGAACAGCAATATTATACGATGATCAGCTGTGAAGGACTAAACCATTATCAGCAAAACAAGTCTCCAAGATAACCACAAGGGACTCATGATGAAAATGTTATCCACAGCCAAAGAAGGAACTTTTGAAGTCAGTGCAGATCAAACTAAATCGTCTTCCACTATATTTCTTTTGTGAGATTTTTATTGTATGGGTGACATATGATGTCTATCATGACATGAGCAATACAGAAATATGTATCATCTGAAAGTACTAATTCATTACCTCTGGGAAGGGCACAGAGAGGGAGGGAGAAAACTTGAATTCTGAAATATCAAAAAGCAATTGTCAAAAATTGTTTCTACATGTAACTGAAAAACAAAATAAACATATTTTAAAGAAACAATTTTCTACAAAGAAGCCTTTCCCAGACCTCCTTAATCTTAGTGCTTTCCTTCTGAGAAGACTCCCCAATTTATCCTGTATACATCTTATTTGAATAGATTTATTTGCCAGTTGTAATATGTATCTATTCAGTGCCTACTATGGGCCAGGCTCAGTCCTAAGCCACGGAGAAACAAAGAAAGGCAAGATATCCCCTACCCTCAAGAAGATCAATGGAAATCTAATGGAAAAGATAACATACAAAGCTCTAGATTGGATGAATGGGAATTAAGCAACAGAGGGAAGGCACTAGAATGAAGAGGGACTGGGAAGGGCTGACTATAGAAGGTGAGATTTTAGCTGGGACTTGAAGGAAACTATGCATAAGAGAGGAAGGCAGGCGAGAGTTTCAGGCATGGAGGAAGCTAGAGAAAATGTCCACTTGGGAGATGGAAATTCCTATTCAAGGAACAGCCAGGAGACCAGTATTACTGGATCAAAGAACACATATCTGAGAGAGGTGGTTAAAGTTTAGGAAGCCTGGAAAGGCAGAATGGGGCTAGGTTATACAAACAGAGCATTTTTTATTTGATCCTGAAGGCAATAGGGAGCCACTGGGGTTTACCGAGTTGGGGGGAGAGGGTGACATGACCGGCATTACACTTTAGGAAAATCACTTTAGTGGCTGAATGAAGGATGGATTGGAATGGGGAGAGACTTGAAGCAGGCAGACCCAACAGTGGACTATTGGAATAATCCAAGTTTGAGGCAAGGAGGACCTGCACAAGGGTGGTGGCAGGGTCAAAGCAGAGAAGGAGGTTCATTCAAAATCGTGGTGCAATGATAAAATGGGCAGATGGTTAACAACAGTTTAAATATGGGTGTGATAATGAGGAATCCAGGAATCCAGGATGAACGGTCGGTTTTGATCATGAGAGATTGGGAAGATGATGATGTTGTTTTCAACCATAATAGGGAAAATGGAGTTGGAGAGGGGAGTCAAGGGAAAATAGAGGGGAAAATAATGGATTCAATTTTGGACATACTGCATTTAACATGACTACTGGACATAAGGTTTGAGATGTGGGAAAGGTAGATGGAGATGAAGGATTGGAAGAAGTCAGCAGAGAGGTTAAGGATAGGTAAGGAAATCTGAAAATCATCAGTAGAGGAAGTCTTCCCCAGTTGCTTTTCTCCCTTTTTCAGTGAGGGAGAAGGAGTTGAGGAAAGAAAACAAAAATGCTTAATTGAAAAAATTACATTAAAAAAATGAATAGAGGCAACAAACATACTTCCAGGAAGGGATCTATCCTTAGACTTCACCGGACTGACAGCGGGGTTCATGACACCAAGAAAAGCCTAGGTCCCATTGGGAGAGGACCTCTCACATTTGTAACAACTCTAAAATCCTAATAATCTCCCTACTTTTTACCCCCTTTCTTGCTTTCTTTCCTTTCCAGATGTGACCTTGTCTCACTTCTCTGACCCTCTCTTTTTTCCTTTGTTTCTGGTTCTCTCTCCCCTGTCTCTGCTCTACCTGTCTTTGCCCCTCTTTGCTCCCTTCTCTCTTCCATCCAGCCAGTCTGACTCCCAGTTTCTGTCTGTCTCTTTCTCCCCTCTGTCTCCTCTGCCTGCATTTCCTTGCTTCTCTCTCTTTTCACACACATGCCAGGGAAATGCTTAATCAGATCTTTCAAGAAGAAAATGGTCTTTGGAGTGCAAGAATATGCAAAACTCTACAGGAATAGAGCACTTTGAGGAGGAGAATGTTGGCATAAGATGGAGGACAGCGTTCAAAGTCCCAGGTAAATTGCTAGCAGCTGTACTTTCTGCTTCTGGCTGGCTGTGTGACCTTGGGCAGGACATAAGCCCCCCTCTCTTTCTCTCATCAGAAAACAGAGTTCCTTGGGCCCCATCCTGCCTAACAAAGGCTCTTGAGGGTAATGTCAAACCCTTGAAATCACAAATGAAAAGACACTTTTTTTAAAGCAGGAAGTAATGTCCTTATTAATGTCATTATGAGCAATTACTTGTAATGGGCCACAGCAAACAAAAAAAAAGGGGTGGAGACATTTCTGCAGTTCTAGTGGTTTTCCCTTGGTTAAACTAATTTCAGGACCTGGTTCAGGGAGACATTAAGTGAGATCATAGGAAGCCCAGGATACTGGGGATTAGGGGCCAGTTGAAATGAATTTGTAGCAACAGTTTGCTTCATTGACCCAAAGGGGTTTTAAGCTTGCTGTTCCCCAAGAAAACTCTCAATTTAGTGCCAGTGAATTTGTTCCCACTTAGTCACTGCCTTTTTGGATAGTCCTGGCAAATTCCTTCCCCAGTCTGGGGCTCCTTTTTCTCATGTGTAAGATAAGCAGAATGGAGACAGTCTCTAAAATACCTCCTAGCTCAGAACCAGCACTCCCCGCCACTGCCAAAATCTTCTTCTCATAGATACGGTCGCTTCACTCACCTGGCCCAAAATCCTCAATTGACTCCCTATTGCCTACTGGATAAAGTTCAAATTCTCCTGCTGGCATTCAAGGCTCTCTCCAGGTGGCACCAGATTACTTTTGTCTTATCTCCCATTACTCCTCCCTACATACTCCTCCCTCTAGCAAAATAAATCATTCACTATCACCTAGAAATGTCAGAGACTTTCAAATGTCCAAACCTTTGCTCATGGCTCTTTCCAATTCCCAAAACGTTTTTCCTCCCCATCTTTCCTGCTTAGTGATTTTCTACTCAGTTTTTAAAAAAAATTTTTTTAATTATTTTACATAAAGAAGCAATTTTTACCTTTTTTTTTTTTAATTTTGAATTCTAAATTCTTTCTCTTCCCTCCCCCCTCATTGAAAAGGCAAGCAATTTGATATAGGTCTTACATGTGCTGTCATGCAAAACACATTTCCATATTAGTCATATTGTGTCTACACAATTTTAAGTCAACTGAAATGCCACCTCCTCCCAGTAAGCTTTTCCTGATTCCCCCAATCAACAGCTACCACCCCCACCCCCCACCCCTCTGAAATCACAGAGCATTTTGCTGGCATCTTTCTTTTTTTTTTTAATTGCTATTTTTTTAAGTTTTTTTTTCTTTATTTTTTTTTAAACCCTTAACTTCTGTGTATTGGCTCCTTGGTGGAAGAGTGGTAAGGGTGGGCAATGGGAGTCAAGTGACTTGCCCAGGGTCACACAGCTGGGAAGTGTCTGAGGCCAGGTTCAAACCTAGGACCTCCTGTCTCTAGGCCTAACTCTCAATCCACTGAGCTACCCAGCTGCCCCAAATTGCTATTTTTTTTAATCACCCAGATTTTCCCCAGAATCCTTGCCCCTTTCTACTACAGGAGAAAAATCCCATATATACATTTAGGATACATTTGTCACTGATCAACAACCAGACAGCAAGTATTTATTAAATGACCATCCCAGCTTCCAACATGTGGCAAATAGAAAGACCAAGAACAGAAGAATTCTGCTGCTTAAGAAGTCCACCCTCTAAGAGGAAAGACAACAGGAAGAGATCTATGTACAACACAGAGGGTTAGGGGCAGGAAATAGGTCTGGGATTTCACTAGTGAAGAGTATTTGTTGGTGAGGAAAAGCCCTCTGCCAAAATAGGTCCTAACCTCTGGGACCTCAAGGCTTAGAGAGCTTGTGTGACTCACCCACAGAGGCAGCATAGGCCAGAGGCTGGACTTGGATCTGGGCTTCCTGGCCGTGAAGCTGGTTCTCTATCGCCTGCTTCTAAATAAAGGATAAATACAAAAACCCCAAGTATGTTATATAACATCAAAAACAGATCTTCAGACTCCAGTCTTGATGCCCTTTCTTCTCCCTAACACTGCGCCAGCCTGGAGCAGAGGGCAGCCATGGAGACCCTTCTCTGGGGGCTCCTCTTCTGTACTGCAGACAGTAGAAATCCAAAGGGTCGCCCAAAGGGCTATAAAAGAATGAGCACCCTTTGATCCAGTAATGCCACTACTAGGTCTGTATCCCAAAGAGTTTTTTTTTTTTTAATGGGAAAGGACCTGTTTGTACAAAAATATTTATAGCTGCGCTTTTTGTGGTAGCAAAGAATTGGAAACCAAAGGGACGTCCATCAATTGGGGAATGACTGAACAAAACGTGGTATATGACAGTGATGGAATACTATTGTGCTATAAGGAATGATGAACTGCCTGATTTCTATAAAAAAAGGAAAGACCTCCATGAACTGATGCAGAGTGAAATAAGCAGAACCAGAAGGTTATACACAATAACTGCAATACTGTGGAATGATCAAATGTGATAGACTTTGCTACTAACAGCCATAGAATGATCCAGGACAATTCTGAGGGACTTATGACAAAGAATGCTATCAGTCTCCAAAGAAAGGAATTGGAGAAGGAATGCAGATGGGAGCACATGACTTATCATTTGTTTATTTGGGTATATGATTTAGAGTTTTAGTTTTATAAGATTATTCACTTGCAAAAAATGAATAATATAGAAACATGTTTTGCATGATAATGCATGTATAACCCAGATTGAAATGTATGCCAGTCCCAGGAAGGGGAAGGGGACAATTTGGATTGCATAGCTTCAGAAAACTCATGTAGAAATTTGTTATTAAATTTAATAAATTAATAAATAAAAGAGAAAGACAGAGGAAAAGGAAATCCGCAGGGTGCTAGGGTTCAAAGCCTACAGCGACGCCACTGTAGTTAGGCAGGCAGGGACATGGCTAGGCTGGCCAGAAAGGGAAGGTGCCAGGTTGATTTCCACAACAGCCAAGTGGGGTAGGAGCAATAGCTAACAGGCTCATCGCCATGTAGGCTGGGCTAATTTTTCCTAAGGTCCTACCCAAGGCATCTCCTCAAAAGGCACTGAAGCCATCCTTGAGTCCAGAAGTTTAAGGTTCGAGCCCTTGATAGAGATTCCCGATGGCCCTTCGTACAAAAGCCCATGTAAGAGGGGTCGGGTTTTCCTCCTTTAGAGAGATGAATACGAGGGTAGTAAAGTTATTCCCAAATAAATCAATGCTGTATCTTTGGATGCTATAGCTAAGTAAATTTCCTTTTGCTAATTTTAAGATGATCTACGAGTGTTTCTAGAAGTGCTTCATTTCGTTCCATCCTGAACCTGAACTACTAAGCCAGCCAGAGTCAGGCTCATATTGTTCTCTGGCAGGGGGCAGCTGGGTAGCTCAGTGGATTGAGAGCCAGGCCTAGAGATGGGAGGTCCTGGGTTCAAATCCGTCCTCAGACAATTCCTAGCTGTGTGACCCTGGGCAAGTCACTTAATCCCCATTGCCTAGCCCTTGCTGCTCTTCTGCCTTGGAACGGATACACAGTATTAATTCTAAGACAAAAGGTAAGGGTTAAAAATAAAATAAGACTGGAAAGGTAGGAGGGGACCAGGCTATGAAGAGCTTTGAATGCCAAACAGAATATTTTGTATTTGCTCCAGGAGTCAATAGGAAACCAATGGAGTTTATTGAGTAGGGGGACAACAAGATCAGACCTGCCCTATAGGAAAATCACTTTACACAGCCAAAAAAGAAGGATGTGAAGTGAAACCTCAGCATCCATCATACATTTCTCTGATAGATTTTATGCTTATTTTTTTTCATAGTTCCTAATGTGTGGTATGGCACAACTTGCTCACATCCAACTGTCTACCCTTCCATCATCTTAAAAACTTTTCAGACATTAAAGTATTCAATAACTCAGAGTCCTGCAACAGTAATAAAATATCAGAATGGAAATTATTGGGAGGGGAGTTTGGGTTCATTAAAGGAGCTCTGAAATTTCTCCATTCATTTAGCAAGCATTTATTAAGTATTTGTTATGTGCCAGGCACTGGTACTGGGTTTAAAGCAAAAGGATCCCTGCCCTCAAGAAGCTTGCATTCCACCTAGAAAGAAACATATAAATCTATGGATATATACAAAATGAATAGAAGATGCAAGAAGACTATTAGGAGGCAACCTAGACTATTCTGTTCTTGAATTTGGTCCCAAATAATTGTCCAACTTCACTATCTGCCTGATATATATGTATATTTAAATGTAAATATAAATATATATGCATATATAAAAATATTGACTCAAAGATAAATACATATGTAGATTTGTGCATATATATATATACATAGAGAGGGGAGAGGGGAGAGAGGAGAGAGAGCGAGAGAGGGAGAAGAGAAAAAGAAAGAGGGAAGGAGAGGAAGAGTGTGAGAAAGAGGAAAATGTGAGAAAGAGGAAAGAGAAGAGAAAGAGGAGTGAGGAAAGTGTGAGAGGAGAGAGGGAGAATGTGAAAAAGAGGGAAGTGTGAGAGAGTGAAAGAAGAAAATGTGAGAAAGAGGAGAGAGAGGAGAGAGGGAGAGGGAGAGTATGAGAGAAAGAGAGGTAAATGTGAGAAAGAGGAGAGAGGAGAGTGAGAGGGGAAAGTGTGAGAGAGAAAAAGAGGAAAGATGGAGAAAGGAGGAGAGAAACAGAGGGAGAGGAAAGAGAGTGAAAGAGAGGAAAATGTGAGAAAGAGGAGAGTATGAGAGAAAGAGAGGAAAGAGGGAGAAAGGAGGAGAGAGAAAGAAACAGAGGGAGAGAGGAGAGAGAGAAAATATCTTACCTCCACCCCCACTATCCCAAGCTTCCCTGAAAATCCTCACATACTTCCTAGGGCTATCCAGGATATATGGCAGTCTTTACCCACTTGGAAGCAAAATGCCTGGGTCCAAATCTTTACTTTGCTTCTTCTGTGCCATAGGATGGGGCAGGAGGAAATGAGACTTAAAGGACTTAGCCCAGTGCCTGGCACATAGTAGGCACTTAATATTTATTGCCTTCACTTCCTTTGTCTTTGTCCTAACTTCCCACCAGAGAGATACACTGGGGGCTCCTGCCACCAGATCAGGGCTGGCTGGGGTCTATGAGAGAGAGAAGGAGGACAGGGGGGATGGGGAGCCATTTCCAGGTGCCTCCCCTCTTTCTCCCCCTCTCCTCCCCTCTCTGGCTCCCCTCTTACAGGGATGGAGATCAGCGCAGGCTGAAGGCACAACAGTTTGGCTTGGCTTGGCCTGATTCAGCTGTGCTCTCACTAACACAGCCAGAAGGCCCTGGTGGGCTCGGGCCCACACGCATGTACCGATGACACAGCCATGCTCTAATATTAGTAGAGAGAGGGCGTTGAGGAGGAGAGGGGCCAGCAGGGAGCAGGGCCGCCCACCCTCCGCTTCATGCAGTCATCAGATCTGGTTTTGGCACCTCAAGCCTCTCCTTTCTATATTCACACGCTCTCATGCCCTCTCCCTTCCCCACCCACAATACAAATCAGCCCCTTCCATCATGGCAGCCCTGGGCCGCATTTCATGGAGGAGGAAACTGAGGCTCAGAGACACGGCTTCATTTCCTGATGACGCCCCGCTAACAAGCGACAGACCCCAGCTTCTATTGTCAGATTCTCTGGTCTCCCCCTTACATCGCTGCTTCCAGGAAAGAACTCCAAGGCCTCCGAGTAGAGTGGGGAAGGCGGTCAAATCTGACATTTATTGGGCAATTCAGTCACTTAAATTCTCTAATCCAACCGACCAACAAGTCATTTGTAGGTGCCTGCTATGTGCCAGCCACTGTGCTAAGAATGTGGGGCTACAGAGAAAACCCCAGTCCCGGCCCCTCTTCTTCCTCATGTCCTGCTCTGTTCACCTACCTCAGCGTCATTGTGAGGAAGATGCTTCACAAACTGGGACCCACTCTAGGGATGCAAGTTCTAGAAATGGCCCTTGGATAGATAGTGATGAAAACAGCTCCTTTTTTAAACTCTCACCTTCCATCTTAGCATCAATCTTAGAATCAATACTATATACTAGTTCCAAGGCAGAAGAGTGGTAAGGGCTAGGCCACAGGGGTTAGGTGACCTACCCAGGGTCACACAGCAAGCATGAGTCCAAATTTGAACCCAGGACCTCCTCTCTCTAGGTCTGGCTCTCCATTCACAGAGCTACTTTGCTGCCTCAAAAGGGCTCCTTTTAAAGTATGGCACGTACTAAGCCAGGAGATTTAGGCTGGTACGGTGGAACAAGTCCTGGTTCTGGAGTCCGGAGACCTGGGTTTGAACCCCACAGGACTGCCTGTGTGATTTGGAAGAAATCAGTGCTGTTCCAGGCACTTCCCTCTCCTCCTTGGGAAAAAGAAGGGGTTGGAAGAGATGAGCCTTGAAGTCCCTTTTGAGTGAGCCAGATCTAATTCCATCATTCAGATGGATCTTCTGCTCCAACCCTTTCATTTTACCCAGAGGACCCCCGAGGCCACATAGGGAGGAGACAACAGAGACCTTGGAGCCATGCCGGCCTCCATCGGGGAAGGGACAGGAGATGGCTGGGCTCCCTGGCCTGGAAGCCAGCGGAATCCCCTCCCCAGGATCTGCCTCCCCGCCCCCCCCCCCATACGTTGACTTTCTGCTTGCCAGCAGAGGTGGTTTCACCCTTGGAAAGCTATAAATCACTTGGGGTTCCAGAAGCCAGGAAGGGAGCGCTCCGTCTCCAGCTTCCCAGGTCAGGCTAGACAGAAAGGCCCCAGCGATGGGGGCCTGGGCCCGGGGCATGGGGCTTGGCTGGCAGGCGGGTGGCTGCCGTTCCTGTGCCCGCCTGCCTTGCTGCCTTCTCTGACTCGGGAGGTCAGAGCCCACTCGGAGGGAGCGCCGATTCCCCCCGGTTCCCACCTCCAGCTCTGCGCCAGCCCACGGTGTTCAGAGCTTGGCCTGCTGCCACCCAAAACTTGGCCCTGGCTTTGCCAGCCTCAGCAACATTTTCTGGCCACACCAGCTGGAGCTGGGGAGGCTGAAACCCAGGTTTTCCCCTCTCTGAGGTGTGTCTTGATGGCCAAGCGGTTACCTCTGCCTGAGGAGGGCGTTCTAACTCTGGCGTGGGTGGCACTGAAGATGGCCAAGTTTGCCTTCGGAGCTTTCTTAATTGTTGGTTCTTTTTGCCCAGCTATGTGGGCTTGTGTCTCCCCAACACTGAAGACTCCTTCAGGGAAACCCCCCACCCAAGGAGGAGAATTCTCTCTAAAATACCCTGACAGGGTGTCATCCAGCCTCCAAGGGAAGATCTCCATCAGCCAAGAGCCTATTAGAGACAGTCTATTCCATTGTTTTTTAATTTCACTTAATATTCATTTATTTACCTTTTTAAAACCCTTACCTTCCCTAGGATGGGGCTAGAGGGAATGAGATATTTGTAAGGGCTTTAGAATCAGTATTATGTATTGGTTCCAAGGGCAGAAGAGCAGTAAGGACTAGGCAATGAGGGTTAGGTGACTTGCCCAGGGTCACACAACTAGGAAGTGTCTAAGGCCAGATTTGAACCCAGCACTTCCAGTCTCTAGGCCTGGATCTTAATCCCCTGAGCCACCTAGCTATCCCCTAGTCCATTCCATTATTAAATAATTCAATGAGAGAGAAGAAACCAATTTTTTTTCCAAAGGTTAATTTTGGGGAAAAAAATATTTTTTGGAAAAAAATTATTATTGATGCACTTAACAGATATTTATTTTCTTTCTCTCTTACCTCCACCACCGGAAAAAACAACACTTACTCTGTAACAAATAGGCATAATCAGGCAAAAGTAAATTCTCATATTGGCCATGATCAAAAATATGTGTGTCATTCTGCATCTTGAGTCCATCCCCTCCCTGTTAGGAGGTAGGCAATGTTCTTCTTCATCAACAAAGAGAACTGAATGTCCCAACTTTACATCATCAACTAACCAACTCAGACAGAGAACAAGCACCTGAGGCTCTGCCCACAGGGAGCCCACAATGAGAGGAGAGACAGGATTCATATTCCTAGACAAAGAGAACTATTTAAGATTGAGGTGTATTTTTTTTTAAACCCTTAATTTCAGTGTATTGTCTCATAGGTGGAAGAGTGGTAAGGGTGGGCAATGGGGGTCAAGTGACTTGCCCAGGGTCACACAGCTGGGAAGTGGCTGAGGCCGGGTTTGAACCTAGGACCTCCTGTCTCTAGGCCTGACTCTCACTCCACTGAGCTACCCAGCTGCCCCCCAGATTGAGGTTTTAAAAATAAAATTTCAGTCATATCTTTTATTTTGAAATCACCCACATTTCCCAATCTAGTCTTCTTCCTTTCAGAGAAACTTCCATTAAAACAAAGAAAAAGACAGGGGGAAAAAAATTTTGCCAACACGCCAACAATCTGACTTTATCAGGAGTGTTCCAGGGAGCAGCTGGTTGTCTTTGTGGATTGAGAGCCAAACCTAGAGATGAGAGATCCTGTGTTCAAATCTGTCCTCAAATACTTTCTAGTCATGTGTCCCTGGGCAAGTCACATAACCTCCACTGTCTAGTCTTTACTGTTCTTTGTAGGAATCAATACTCAGTATTGATTCTAAGAAAGAAGGTAAGAATTTCTTTAAAAATAGTGTACAGGGGCAGCTGGGTAGCTCAGTGGAGTGAGAGTCAGGCCTAGAGACAGGAGGTCCTAGGTTCAAATCCGGCCTCAGACACTTCCCAGCTGTGTGACCCTGGGCAAGTCACTTGACCCCCATTGCCTACCCTTACCAATCTTTCACCTAGAAGTCAATACACACAGAAGTTAAGGGTTTAAAATTTAAAAAAAAAAATAGTGTACACTATGCTCAAAGGGAAGACTATCTGCTTTCTGATCCAACCATAGCACTGCTTGGATTATACCCCAAAGAAATAATAAGGAAAAAGACTTGTACAAAAATATTTATAGCTGCGCTCTTTGTGGTGGCAAAAAATTGGAAAATAAGAAAATGTCCTTTAATTGGGGACTGGCTGAACAAATTGTGGTATCTGTTGGTGATGGAATACTATTGTGCTCAAAGGAATAAAGAACTGGAGGAATTCCATGTGAACTGGAAAGACCTCCAGGAACTGATGCAGAGTGAAAGGAGAAGAACCAGGAGAAGGTTGTACACAGAGACTGATACCCTGTGGTATAATCAAACATAATGGATTTTTCTACTAGCAGCAAAGCAAGGATCCAGAGCAAGGCTGAGGGACTTATAAGAAACAAAACTAGCCACATTCAGAGGAAGAACTGTGGGAGGAGAAACACAGAAGAAAAACAACTGCTTGAACACATGGGCTGATGGGGATATTATTGGGGGTGTAGACCCTAAATGATAACTCTAGTCCAACTATCAATAATATGGAATTGGGTCTTGATCAATGATATGTGTAAAATCCAGGGGAATTGTGTGTCGGCTAAGGGGGGGTTAAAGGAGATTGGGGAGAGGGAAAGAACATGAAATATGTAACTAGGAGAAAATATTCAAAATTTAAAAAATAATTAAAAAAAAATAAAAAATAAACCAAAAAATCTATGACCACCATAAAAAAAAGTAAAAAATAAAAATAAAAATAGTGTTCCACACTTACAGTTTTTCACCTTTGCAAAAGAAAGAGATGTCTTCTCATATCTCATCTTTGGGGCCACGCTTTGTCATTATAATTTCATAGCATTTGGTTTCAATTATTTGGCTATTGTTCCTTTTATTTACACTGTTACTGTTTTCCTGGTTCTGTTTACTTCATTTTTCATCAATTAATTTGTCTTCCCAGCTCCTCTAGATTCATTACATAACTCTCAAACCCAAAATTCTTAATCACTTTTGTGTTGTCAATGTTTGTTGCATATGTTTATAGTGGGGAGAAATGAAAAATTTCACTTAGAGGTTAATATAAATAAAGATATATTTTTCCCCATCTATGTTCATAGACCCACTGAAATTGATCTAAAAACTCCTTGAGAGTTAATGGATCCTGGGTTAGGAATTCCTTCTTCAAAGAGAACAAATGAACCCAGTTCTCATTCTAGTCTCTGAGATCCCTGGCTTAGGATCCCTTCATGTTTACTTTCCTTTCCCTTCTCTCTGAAACCACTCTTCTCTTTTTTACTAAGTCTTGCTTTCTTCCTTCCTTCCTTTTTTCCTTCTTTCTCTTTCTTTCTTTCTTTCCTTCTTTCCTTCTTTCTTTTTCTTCCTTCTTATCAATTTCTTTCTTTCTATCATTCTTTTTTCTCTTTTCCTTCCTTCCTTCCTTCCTTCCTTCCTTCCTTCCTTCCTTCCTTCCTTCCTTCCTTCCACAACCTATTGAAGCCTATGGTCCCTTCTCATGATAATGTTTTTATTTATTTGTTTATTTTAAATCCTTACCTTACAGGCAATGAGGGTTAAGTGACTTGCCCAAGTCACACAGCTAGGAAGTGTCTGAAACCAGATTTGAATCCAAGACTTCTTGTCTCTTGCCTTGGCTCTCTATCTACTAAGCCACTTAGTTGCCTCCATTAGATTTTTTAAGGTTATTAAGAAAGCTAAAATTGAATATTAAAAAGTTGTCTGTCAGCAGTTTGAAAAATCAGTCAAAGAGAGAAAGGATGATGACCATTTTATCTGCCATCAGGGATGCCAAAACTCCTTTGGTCTCCCAGAAGAGAGAAGGAAAAACAGACTTGGTTCCTCACTGCACCCCAATAGCTCTTCTTATCTGCATCACATGTGGATTTGATAAAAATGCCCAGATGGAGTGCTGGGGCCCAACTTTCCTGGCCATGGATCTAGTTTGGGATTAAAGCTGTAGATTTTCAGAGCTCTCCAGTCCCCATATTATGGTTTGGAGAGAAGTGGATGCAATGACCTTCATTTTAAGGGGTTATATGGGAAGCAAACAATGGGTTGAGTCTTGACTTTGTGACTTTGAGTAAGTTGCTTCCTACTTCTGGCTTCCCTTTACCAAAATGAAAAAGGGTGGGATTGATTATAGGATCTCTAAAGTCCTTTCCATCTCTCAGAATTTTTCATCTATGATCTTCCTCCTAGCATATATAGAAAGGAATTTGCCTTTGAAATGGAAGTTTCTACAAGTGACCACACTCATTAATTTTTTGCGTATAATCTAGGAAACAGTTTAAATGCCAAAAAATGACTTTCCTATATAATTGAAAACTATAGAAATGGACCACAAGAATAAGAAAAGAGAGTCCCAGGAATCAACCTAAGAATATTTTGGGAAGTAAAGGATGGGGGTAAAAACTGCTTTAGAGGTAAGAAGGGGTGAGGAAGAATAAAGGAGAGAAAATCCAAAAAAGTGATGGCAACAAAACCCATGGCTTCAGACATACAAATGCATAAAATATAGTTAACAAACAATGCAACTAATGGACCTAATGCAAGGAGGCAAATTTGACCTCACAGGATTTACTGAGATTTGATGAGATGGAACCCAAGATGAGTGTGGCTCTGAAAGTTCCTTATAAAAAGGAACAAAATAAATTAAAAAGACAAGGAGGGGTGGGGATATTAAATATTATTGCCTACTAAGAATATGTACTTTTACCCAGTGGAATTGCTTGTCAGCTCTGGGAGGGGGGAGGCAAGAGGGTAAGGAAAGAAAATGATTCAAGTAAACATGGAAAAATCAAATTAAAATAAAAAAGAATATGTTCTCTTGTTAATTGAAAAAAAATATATTGAGGGGCAGCTGGGTGGCTCAGTGGAGTGAGAGTCAGGCCTAGAGATAGGAGGTCCTAGGTTCAAACCCAGCCTCAGCCACTTCCCAGCTGTGTGACCCTGGGCAAGTCACTTGCCCCCCATTGCCCACCCTTACCAATCTTCCACCTATGAGACAATACACCGAAGTACAAGGGTTTAAAAAATATATATATTAAATTTTTTAAAACGGTATACTCACATGAAGAAATTCTGCTAGGAACCAGGACAAAGAAGCATGGTGGAAAATGTTCAGGTGAAGATCAACAGTCAGAAAAAGAAGTGATTATTGCCATGGCAGAATGCTAACTAATACAACTGGACAAAAGGAATCAATACCTGAGGAGTTTGTGAAACAGAAGACAAACCTAGAAGTAAGGCATGATATGGTAGAGAGGGGGACCTAAAATTACTCAGACACCTTCAGGATTTCTCTCTTTTCTGTTAAAAACAAAGCAGCTAGTGGATTCTTAGCTTGCCTTAATGATATTTCCAACCTTTGAAAAGGAAACTTAAAAAAAAACTCTACATGTCTGATAATTAAATAATGGTGAATGAGTTATGATTTGTTAAATGGAATGGAATATTATGATGCTGTAAAAAAAAAGATGACATACACAAATAAATATGGAAAACACAAAATTATTAAGTGTGAAATTAACAGAATAATAATTATAGAGAGCATTTGTAGGACATTTTAAAGTTTGCAAAATACCTTACATTTGCAATCATAACAACCACTCTTTGAGGGAGGTGATGCTATTATTCCAATGAGGAAACTAAGGTTGAATGGGATTAAATGACTTTCTCAGGGTTACATACCTCTGAGAAAAGAAGTGAAGTGAGAGGATTGTACATGGGTTGCTCTGTGGTTGGCTTAGGCGGGATTCTCAGGGTCTTGATAGAACCTGGAGCAGTAGGTGGGGGTGGGCAGCTTGTACTCCTTGGTGAGCAGTTTTGCTTCCAGTTCCCCTCCCACACCAGTGCCTACCTTCCAAGTTGTTTTCTGCATTAGAGTTGTTGGTTCTGTCACTCCAGTATTCATTTTGAGGTGTTATTTTAAGGTTGGTTTGTGAGGATTCTCAGTGTGGTTCCAGCTTTCTGTGCTACTCTGCCATCTTGGCTCTGCCCCTTCATGGCCCTTGTTTTGAATGATCATTTGATTCTTTGTGTTGGTAGTTATAAATTATGTTAAAATTAACTATAACAAATTATAAAAATGAAAAATATAATTTGAAATTATATTTTAAAATATGAAAGCAACAAGGGACAATTCAATTCTATTCTGAACTTGGTTTTTTACCAGAAGTTCTTACAATAGGTATTAATCAGATGTATAATATGTAACTGGTAATATACAATTATTATCCATAAAATGTTCTTCCTCATGCCTTCAGTATCTTCCATCACCTTTTCAATTCCTGTATCTTCTGTTCTAAGTCCCCAGGATCCCTTCTGACCAGCAAGACTCAGTTCCAACTCAAATCTAAGTCATTCTTTCTATAATTTAGTAATCTGACATTTGCACAATACTTTAAAATTTGCCAAGAGGGTAATTTGGAAGTATGCTTCCAAAGCTACTAATCTGTTCACACCTCAGACATGGGGTATGTGGTCCAGCCAAGCCACTATTAGGTTTCTACCCCAAAGAGATCAAGGAGAGAGGGAAAGGAGCCATATGCACAAAAATACTCATAGCAACTCTTTGTGATAACAAAGAATTGGAAATGGAGTTGGTACCCATCAATTGGGGAAGAGCTGAACAAATTCTCTTATATAAATCTGCTGTAAGAAATTATGAAAGGGTCAGTTTCAGAGAAACCCGTAAAGACTTGTATGAATTGGTGCTGAGCAAAATGAGCAGAACCACAAGAACAATTTATATTATCACTACGTTGTAAAGACAGACAACTTTAAAGCAACTCCACTGTAGAGATTATCCCCATTTTACAGATGAGAAAATTGAGGATCAGGAAAATTAAGTCACTTCTCTCAGGGTCACAAAGCTAACAAATGTATATAGCCTTGGCTATAGTCACATTCTACAGACCCAGGGTCTTTGGTTGGGCTTGCCCTAGTTGCTTTGCTGTCTGTGCTCCTTTCATAACCTTGGGGAACTCATCTCCCTGAGTTCATCTGATCTCAGACATTAGTTGTGTGACTCTGGGCAAGTCACTCTACCCTGTTTGCCTCAGTTCCCTCTTCTCACAAATGAGATGGAGAAGAAAATGGCAAACCACTCCAGATTTACCAAAAAACACCAAAAAAAAAAAACATATGGGGTTTCAAAGAGTCAGACATGACTGAAATGACTGAACAACAAAATATGTATGTGTGCACACATACACAGCTCAGTGGAGAGACCAATGGAAGAGACTTAAGTAGATTAACTCATCACCTGTTATAAATATCTGTAAGCTAAAAACTTTCTATAAAATTTATTCGTGAATTATTTTTGTTATTGTTCATAAGTAATTTTTTGTAAGTAGGGCATTTGATGTTTTTTTTTACCTTTTATAATTAAGTTTATGAACAAAAATGTCTTTTCTATTTTTGCCCCACTTCCTCTACCACTGGAAAAAAGAAAAATAAAGCCTTTATTGTCAAACAAAATAAATTCCTACATTGGCCATATCCAAAAACCTGTCTCAGACTGTATCTTGGATATACCATCTCTCTGCCAGGCAGTGGGCAGCATATTTTCTTATTAGTCCTCTGGAAGGAATCATCATATTGATAGGAGTTCTGGAGTCTTTCAAAGTTGTTTTTTCTTACAATATTTTATCTCTTGGTTCTGTTCATTTTACTCTGCATCAATTCATACAAGCCTTCACAGATTTTCTCTGAAAACTTTCATCAATTCCCCTGGCAAAGTTTTATTCCATTGCATTCATCTACCATAATTTGATGAGCCATTCCCCAACTGATGGGAAAACCCCCTCAAAGTTTCCAGTTTTACCATTACAAAAAGAGCTGCTGTAAATCTTTTTGTGCCTACGAGTGGTAGTGGTTTTTCATACCTCTAATGCTCTGACTGCCCTCTGCAGTACTGATTGATCATTGGCTTTATTTCCAACTCAAAACTAGAGATTCAGGCCTAAAAAACTACAAGTCTTGGCATCTCTGGACCCATAATGCTCTGGAAATGTGGATGGAGTACTCAGCAACTTTGTTGTAGGAAAACACATGATGGCCAGAAGTCATTTTGGGTTTTGGTTTTGTGCTATGAGCATCGTTGTGAAGGTCCTTTCATCAATGGAATTTCCCACCCACTAGGGTTGGTGGCAAAGCCAAACTCCTGCCCCTCTAAGATCTATTTTAAGGCCAATCTTTCTTTTTAATTTTTTCTAAATTCTTACCTTCTATCTTAGAATTAATACTAAGTATCAGTTCCATGACAGAACAGTAAAGCCTAGGCAATTAGGGCTGACTTGTTCAGGGTACACAGCTAGGAAGTGTCTTAAGGTCAGATTTATCCCAGGACCCGGCTCTCTATCCACTGAGCCACCTGGTTGCCCCCCATTTTTTCCAAGAGGCTGTTTTGTTGGCTGTTAACATGGGCCGAGTTTACTGCTGCTGTTCTTAGGTGGCCAAGATGAAAGGGGCAGCTTAATAGAGCAGAAAAAGCCCTTATGACTTGGATCAATAAATGTAATGGCCAAGCATTTATGAGGAAAGCACTCTGTGCAAGGCACCAAGACAAGCGCTGAAGACTCAAAGAATAAAGCAAAAGGAGCTTCCTCAGCACAGGAGGACAATATGTACATACGAGACACATAAAAAGCAGATCCACAGGAACTTGGGTGGGAAGGCACAGAAAACATCTCATTTTAAAGGAAACCAGATTCCAGGCTAAGATTGGAAAGAGAGGATTCCAGGTATTGGGGCAGAGGTCTGTCTGTTTAGATCACATTCAAATCACTTTACCTGCCAAATGGCAGTTTCATCCCTGTAAAATGAGAGGAATATCTTTGTCTTACCTACCTTACAAGAACTATAAGGGAGACTTTTTGTGAACTTTCAAGAACTAGAGAGATTATAGGATTATAAATTTCATGCTGGAAGGAAGATATATAGTATTAATTTATCTTAAAGATGAGAAAGCTGATTCTTTTTTAATATTTAATTTTTTCCCCCATGATTCCATGATTCATGTTGTCTCCCTCCTGTTCCCTTCCTCCTCCCAGAGTTTACAAGCAATTGCACTAGGAAAAACTGACCTGGTGCTCTATATGTTGGGATATGTAAGGGCCCCATGATTTGTTCAAGGTCATGCAGGTGTTAAGTGGCCAAGCTGGGATGGGAATTATTTTGGACTTTAGCAAGTCAATGATGGTTTTCCTTCACATCTTACATCCACTCATCTCTAGTTCAGAGACTCTTAATAGTTCTTTCTTCCAGGGATCTCCTCTCTCAAAACCATCTTCCATGAAGCTTAAGAGTCTTCCTTACACGGGTTTGTACATGTTCCTTTCCTGCATGAAAGCCTCTAGTGATTTCTCACTGGCTCTAGGATAAAACATACTCCCCAGCATGGCATCTAAGGCTCTCTAAATCTGACTCAAACCTTCCTCTCCTGCCTTATTTCTCTACACTGTCCTTCATGCACTTCCAGTCAAAGTGGATGACATGGAAAATTCCAGTCAAGATGCCCATTCTTGGCTGAATGGCACCGTCTCAATTTTGCCTCTGGGAATTTTTGTTCCTCAAGGGACACTTTGCGTGCTACCTTCTCTGTTAGGTCTTGCCTGATACCTTAAGTAACTCATGCTCTTTGCCTTTTCAAATTATCTTCTTTTCATCTTTAGCACCTTTGAACTCTGTCCTGCAGAAATGCAGTAAGCTTACCCTTTCTCTAGCAATGTGGTATTTACAAAGCACTTTGGCATACATCACCCCTCACAATAACCCCGTGGCATCTGGCACCAGCCCTTTGCCCGTAGGGATAATTTTCTGTTGTATACTTCATGTGGCTCAAAATTAGTCCTTAAGTTTTCCTATGGTCCCTAAAGTCAATTCAGTCTAGGTAGCTGTCAAGTCAAACATTAAACACCTATTTAGGACAGGAGAAAAGCCCAAACCAGTCTTTACTCTCAAGCTTACAATCTAATGGTGGAAATAACATGGAAACAACTAAGTACAAATAAGATACTTATATGTACACACATATAAAAACATAATAAATAGAAAGCTAGATTTATGCTGAGTACAGACTTTTCTCATGGGACCCCTGTTAAAGAAAGGAACTACAAGGAGCATCAGAAGACAACACTTGGGTTTTAAGAGATGTGATTTGCTCATGGTAACCCAAGTGTCCAAGGCAGAATTCAGAATTGAGGACTTTCCTTTCCTGGGCCTATTGCTCTGTTTTTCCTCAACTCTTGGCTGTAAGGGCCATTTTTTAAATGGCATCTAGCACGATGATTTGCACTTAAATCTGACTTGCCACTAATTGGCTGTGTGACCTGGTAGGTTAGGCCTGTTTCCCCAGTGTAAATGACCAGATGATCTATCATGCAGGGACCTGCTGGCTCTAAACCTGGGAAACAATGGTGATGTTTCCATCCCCAAATGTGCCCCAATCCCCCATTATTCTGGCTCAAACAGCCCTCAGGAGCGGCTAAGCTAAGTGATTGCTGCATCTTCCTGCACTGCTGGCAGGATAGAGCTGGTCTGCATGTCAAGGAGCTACAGGGCTGAGCTGTTGGGAAAGAAAGCACTAAGTGTGGCTGGGAGGCTCCAGAGAACAGCAGCCTGTTTCCCACAGAGCCTGCCTGGAAGGCAGTCGATAAAAGCAAGGTGAGCCAAGGGCGTTGGGCTGTTGAGAAGGAATTGTAGCCACAGGACCATAAGTAAGAGTCAGGTGAGGTCAGACATTCCTCAGTGGCTTGGTTTGTGTCCTGTATCCCTGGGAAATACTTGTAAATGGAGTTATGCTGAAGTGTTGCCTTAGATCTTAGGCTGGGGGGGGAGGGAGGGGATGATTTTGCACCAAGGACAGTGCCATCTGCATCCTTGATTACACCTTTTGAGACCTTATTCTTTTGGACAGGTCAGTCCTATGCCCTGGGATCCTGACGGTATTAAAGTCACAAAATCAAATGAATTGGTGTCTCCAAAAAGACAAGGATGTTTTTTCATTCCCCATGAAATAGAATGAACATTAAAGATGATGGGGGGGAGGGGGGGCAATCAACAAGGACTGGTTAGCAAGTTTAACAATTCAATAAATATTTATTATATGCCAACTATGTGCAAGGACCTGTGTTTAATTCAGAGGATACAAAGATGAGACATAATCTCTTCCCACATAGAACTTTGAGGAGAAAAAGAGAAGACTGGAAATGTTTTAGTGAGTGAAGTCCACTCTAAGTAGTGTACTCAAAGACAGAGGAAGGAGGGAGCAAGGCAAGACTGAAAAGCAAATAGTCCAGTTTAGCTGGGAACAGTTTAGTACAGAGATGGGCAAACTACAGCACCCAGGCCAGATGTGGCCCCCTGAAATGTTCTACCTGGCCACAAGACATTATTCCTAATCTGACAAATACAATGAGTAGGATACAATACAAGGAAACTTTGAAGAGTTGCCTTAGAAACAGACTTGACAGACAAGCATTCCTTTTCCTTTGGCCCCCTCTTTAAAAAGTTTGCCCATCACTGGTTTAGAATGAATGAAAAATGGGTTAAGAAATAAGGTTAAAAGGTAGGATGTCACCAGATTGTGTAAGGGCTTAAATGCCAATTCCTAGTTTAGTGGTAGCCACTTGTTTTTGAGAAGGGGAAACACACTGGAGAAGGAAGAAACTAATAAGCAGGATCATTTAGGCACCTTTATGACTACAGTCTAGGTGTGAATGATGGTGTGAACCATGGAAAAGAGGAAAAGAATAAAGACATTACACACATATAATCCATGGGAATAAAAAGAAGGAATGGATGGAAGAGATTTGTTTCAACAACTTTATTAGGAACCTGAAGATGATCAACAAAAAATTTCAATATAAAGAACAAAAAAGGGATTGTGTGTGAAACTCTGAGCTTCTTCTATCAATTGTATATTAAACTTCATCCAAAAGAAACAAACTCTGCTCTGTTGTCTCATGAACTTTTTTCTGCTCTCTCCTGTTTTGTAACATTTCGTTCATTGATATTTTTTAGGTGTTTCATAAGACATATCGACAGGACATCCTGGGCAAAAAGTAATAGTATGAGGCAGATTAAAGAAGGGGTGTTAGAGGAACATTAAGTCCCAATTTGGCTAGAACATAGCATACCTGAAGGAGATTAGTGGGAGATAAGGCTGGAGCAGATTGTGGAGGAGCTAGCTTAAATCTAAGAGTTTGGCCTTTATCCTTCGAGCAGCATTAAATAACTGAGTAATATCTGGATATTTATTTACTCACATTTACTGAGGAATATGAGCAGTGATGGGGTCACATCCATGCTTTTGGAAGATTATTTGGATAATTATGTGAGGGGACAGCTAGCTGGCTCAGTGGATAGTCAGGCCTAGAGACATCAGGTCCTAGATTCAAATCTGACCTCAGATACTATGTGACCCTAGGCAAGTGACTTAATACCAATTAGGTAGCCCTTACTGCTCTTCTGTCCTAAGACAGTATTTAGTATTGATTCTAAAACAAAAGGGCTTTAAAAAGTAATAATTACATAAGAATGAATTGGACATAGGGGACAGCAGGCAGCAAGAACATTTCAGAACCTCTGTGAAAAGTGGTTAAAGGCCTAGCCCTAGAGGAACTATAGGAATTTGGCCTGGAAGAGGGACCAGGGTGAACCAATGACCAGTTTCAAATGTACATTTTTAATGATTCCAGTCAACTTATCATTTAGAACTTTTCACCTTTCTCCCTCACCCAAACCTGCCCCATGTCCCACTAAGATCCTTCCAGTATCCAGGCTTAAAATATCAAATTCATTTTATGATAGAGCCAACGTAGGAATGTCTCACCTAACTTGCTACAGTACTGATTCATTTTTAAAAAATGTTTTTCTTGGGAGGGTAGATATTAAAAAAGAAAATCTTCAGTCATCTTTGACTCTTTGCTATTCCTCACCTTCTTTTAAAGTCCTGTTCATTCTTTATCTGAGATCTCTCTGCTTTTTTCTACTCTGTTAGGTCTTCCATAACCTTTTGCCTGAATTATTAAAGGAACCTCTTTTTATCAGGTCTCCTTAACCCTTTCTCCTCTAATTCATGCCAGATTAATCACTCTGATAATGGGACTTCCTTTCTCCAAAAACCTAACAAGGTTCCTTATTTTCTAAAATCCAGCCTTCTTAGCTTAGCCAATAACTTGCTATTCCAAGTTTATATATGCAACTAATTGTATTGCTCACCACTTCCTGAACATGTCTTCCCTTTAGGTTCTTGATCATATTGCTTCTTCCATAGAATCCAGTCCAATTCTTGCATTTACAGATGAAGAAACTGAGGCAACTTGCTACAATAGAAAGAGCATTAACAATGGAGAGAATATGGGTTCAACTCCTCCCTGTCACTTACTGCCTGGGTGACCTTGGGCAAATAGCAGCCCCCTGGGGCCATTTAGATGGCTTGATAGCCTTTCAGCCCAGGATCTGCAATTCTCCGGTCACCTGGCCTAAGGTAAGATAGTGGTGCAGATCTTGAAGCCTCATTCAGGGCAAATATTCCTAGCATCTCCACTTATCTCAAGCTGGTGTAGTACCATTATCATCCTAGTATAATGGCACTCAGCTTTACTTTTTAACTCTTCCCCTCTCCGCTCAAAGTCAAACTGGATGACCACTCTTCTGCTTCTGACCTCAGTTTCTAACTGTACTTTTCTACTACTCCCTTTTACCTATTCCAAGTTTCATGATATGGTAACTTAGGAGGTTTCTGTACCCAGGAAAATGAGAATAATTGTGTAATCTCCTATGAAAGCACAGAAACTCAAGTATTCATTCGTTGTGAAGATTTAGATATCAAAAAAATGTAAATCTTATTTGTAACAAAAAAAAAATCTGCCAGGATATTTTTATAAATATAAGGGCAAAACCCAGTCAAAGTTTAGCTACAAAGGGATGGCAAGCATTCTTGAGTTGCCCACTAAAGTGAATTGTGACCCTCATGGAAAGCACCATCAAAAGACCAATTTCCTTAGTGTAGATCCTTAATCATAGACCTCCATGTACACAAACACACACATACTCCCTTTAAATAGAAGATATCAACTTCTTGAAAACAGGACTTTCACGTTTCATCTATACATTCCTAATGCCTAGCAGTGCTTCGTCACTTGATGAAAATAAGAAACATACATAATTAAGTTTGGTTCAGAATGTTCTAAAGAGCCCGGCAATACCAACAATTATCTTAAAAAGATAGGAACCACACTGATAATTGCTCTCAGTTTTTATTGTTGGGCTCTGTCTCATTTAGGCATTTAAAGGTTGGAATAAAAGTTTTATTAAGAATAACATAGCCTTCTTTCTAACTGGCTAACATAACCCCCAACTCCCAAACTTTCCTCCAAGATTCTCCCTATTGTCCTGACTTGCTTCAATTCAACAATAGTCTTCCTAAAATGAAGCACTTAGAAATTAAATAGATGTAATAATACTTCAGATATGGTCTGACGGGGGTAGATCACATTTCTAGAAAAAATTCAATAGTTGTACAAACCAAGAAACATTTACCACAAATCAAAATGTCTTTAGTAGAAGACTAATTTCATTCATTCAGATATGTATATTGACCACTTATAAATTTCAAGCTACCAACATAATACAGTAAACTTACAATATTGGTATCTTCCAATCTATAGTAGTTACCTATCTTTTAAATGAAAAGAATGAAGGCATAAAGACATAAAGGGTATTCTTTTGAAAGACTGTTACATAATTACGAAAATGAATGCATAAGGGGAGTTTCATTGGGAAGAAGAGTAACAAAGTTCACACCTATCTGACAACCTAATAAATCTGATGCACAAGATTCTTTCCCTTTTATTTTTTGCAAGAACATTCCATACAAAAGCAATTAAAACATTAACTATATTAAGTTTACAATTGAATATTTGAACAGAAAATCTGTACAATGTTATCATTTACAACAATTTTACATGGCTTATTAATTGGTTGCATTTAAAAAATGTTTTTCCCTACATACTTTGCATTTCTTTAGCTCTTCTTCAAACATCACAAGAAGAGCTATCACTGACTATTTACAAGTACCAAACCAAGGCTGCAGCAATCTTCAAGCTCAGTATTCAAAAAAACCAACTATCTATATAGTATAATGTGACTTTCCAGTGCTCTGGATGAAATGAAAAGCTTTTTAATACACTTGGCACCTTGAAGAGATGCCAGAAATGTAGTTTTAAGGAAAATGGAGGCATCCAACTCAAAGTACACTGGTAAAGCACAAAGAAATGCTGGCCCCTTATTGTAGTTCTATGATAAAACCAAGAGACCAAAACGGCATTTTATACCTGGAAAAAGCCATTTATGTCAGCCAAGTTAATTTAAGAGAAACCTATGAAACAATCAAGTTGTTTCAATGTCACTTTTCTTGTGTTGATAAAAATTTATAATTTAACACTTGCAAACCCATCCAATATACAAAAAAATTACGTAAAAATAAGAAAATGAAGCAAGAACAACAACATCATGAAATAATGAACTATGAACAAGAGAGAAACATCCAGTTACCAATGCACAACACAGTTTGGCCAACATTTCACCAGAATTATTTTCACCTAGACAATGCCATCTATTTTAGAATAGAATTTTGTTTCCTCAAAATAGCCTCCAGGTGGCACCCTTAGCTCACAGATGGGAATTCTTTCAGTGGTTCAGTCAAACAAGCCTCCAAGCCAAATTCATCTCCTGCTTGATAATCAACATGTCTAACTTTAGTGGGCGTGCCAGAATACATATCCTACAAAACAAAAAATGTGAATCACAATTTAGAAATATTGCTAAGCAAGTAAGTCACATTGGCAAAAATTTCATTCTTTAAAAAAAGTATCTTAGAACCAAGAAAACATAATATATAGCTACAAATTTAATATTTAAGAATAACTTGTGAGTGGTACACCTTCAGAGAATAAACTGAAAAATAGAAACACCAAAGACATAATCTATAACACCAAAGACATAATCTATATATACATATGTTTGCCGGATGATACCTTCGATGGTGTACGTGGCAGGAGAAGGACAGAGATACATGGAAATAAACTATTAATAAATTTAAAAATAATAAAGGTAGCTTACATGTTTTTAAATTTACTTTCAAGACATCTTGAGGTAGGGATATTGGGACAGGTACAATCACATACCTATTAGTAAGCTAACTCAAACAGTTACATAAAGGGCAGCTACGTGGCACAGTGGATGGAGTGCCTGGTCTGAAACCAGAGGCCTAAATTCAAAACCAGCTTCAGCCATTTACTAGTTGTGTGACCTCAAGGAAGTCATTTAACCCGAATTAAGACTGAACCCTCTTTGCTTCCATTTTCTCAAATGTCAAATGAGCAGGGGAGCATTCCAGTATTTTTGACAAGAAAACCCTTAAATGGGGTCACCAAGAATTGGATATAACTAAAACAAATAAACAAAGAAAACGTCATTTAGCAAAGAAAATTTTCCTACCAAATATTTTCCCAAAACTACAACAATGAACCAGACTAATATGTTGTTTTCCCTTCTCCTTGAACTTGCTAATCTCTTTAGTTTGTATCAAAAGAAGGTTATCATATACTAAAAACTTTATCTTAAATAACTGCAGTGCCACTTTGGGTAACCTATGTTTCCAGGTCAACAACCACATCATTTTAGTGTCCCCATAAAAAAAAATCCAAATATATTCTTGGCTTAGTTAAAGGTCAAACTTTTGCTTAACCTCTTATGGAAGCTACTTTCATAATTTAAAATATTTGGGCAATTTCAGTAAGTATGAGACTTTTGAACTGGGTACCAAAGTGTTTTTTTTTTTTTTTCTTCTTTTAAACCCTTACCTTCCATCTTGGAGTCAATACTGTGTATTGGCTCCAAGGCAGAAGAGTGGTTAAGGGTAGGCAAATGGAGGTCAAGTGAATTGCCCAGGGTCACACAGCTGGGAAGTGTCTGAGGTCAGATTTGAACCTCTCAATCCACTGAGCTACCCAGCTGCCCCCACCAAAGTGTTTTAAAATGAAATTTCTATAAATGACAAACTGGCAAAAATGAGCAAATTGTAAAAAAGGACTATGGGGAGAGATTAATACACTGTTGGAGGAGCTTAAGTTAGTCTAACTCAACCAGATACAGGATAACTTCCCTGCCAAGTCTCAAAAGCTCCTGAGGTCCCTTCTCTTTCGTTCCTTTTTAGAATCAGTCTGACTAAAGGTTGCCATTCTCAAAGCCAAACCTTTTATCTCATCTCTTTCCGGTATTACCTTCCCCTCCCCCTCCCCTCCCATTATTGTAGTCCTCCCTCCTTATCTTCAAGCACATCCAGTCTCTGGGCTCTTCCTAGATGCCTATAAACAAGTCCAGGCTTCCTCCATTCTTTTAACAAAAACTGTTTGATCTCACCATCCCCTATTGTCCACTATCTCTTAATCCCTCCATACCCAAACTGCTGAATGGAGCTCTCTAGCCTCAAGTCAGCATTAAGGCTTCTACTCATTTCAAAAATCTATTTCCAGTTTTATCACAATTGAATCTGGTCTTTCTAAGATACAAAAGAATGTCAACTGCCAGCCTCATTTTCCTTAGTCATCCTTAGTCTTTCTAGACATCTGCAGTGTTTTCACCATGCTTTTCTTTCTGGGTATTCTCTTCTCTCTGGACTTTGGTAGTAAGGTTCTTTCTCTTGGTTCCCCTCCTGACTGACCATTCCACCTCAATCTCCTTTGCTGAGCAATTATTCATATTCTTTCCCTACAAAACTGCAGATGGCCACCAATGCTCTGTACTGAAGCTGCTCCAGTTCTCTGTATATTCTTGATGGCCTAACAGCCATCAAGAGGGATTCAGTCATCTATCACTCTACTGCAGATGACTTCCAGATCCACACCTACACATCCAGTTCTAGTATCTCCTGCAGTCCTGGACCACATCACCAGCTGCCATCTATTGGACTTTTCCACTGAAGAGCTCATGATTCTTCAAATTTAACATGTTTTAAACAAAATTAATTTCATTTCTCCCCAGAACTACTTTCCTATTCTTATCTTGCTTATTTGTGAAGATACACTGAAACTTCTAGTCCCCCAGATTCAATTACCAGAGTCCCAGGATCATCATTCTAGTTCTAGATCTATCACCTCTTGTCTGGGCTATTGGAGTGGCCGTCCTAATTTTGTCTCTGTGCCTAGTCTCCACAATCTTCAACCCAGCCTCTAGATCAATCTCACCACTGACCAAAAACTGAAACGTACAATATAGATAACACTAACTTATAGTTTTCAAAGCCAAAATACAGCCCACAGGGATTCATTTCCAACTGGGTCACCACTGCTAAAATGCTGTGTCCCCAAATCTAACTATATCTTCCCGGCCCAAAAATCAGGGGGTCCCTACCGCCCTTAAGATCAAATACAGTCCTAATGTTTGGCATTTTAAAGTTTCTCATAATCTGGCATAATTCTAGACTTACTACTCATTACTCTCTTTCAATGCTCCATTCCCTTCATCTCCTCTGCCCTTTTGAGATGCCTACCTTCAAAGCTCAAATGCTACCACCTGCTGCTTCCCTCTCAATTTACAAAATATATACAATCACAAGGAATTGATCTCCACATTATAATATCAGTTCCTTGATAGGCATGGACAATTTCATTTTTGTCTTTATATATATACACACACACACCACTACAACACTATAAAGACAAGATCTACAATGGATCCTAATGCTGACTAACTGAAATTCCAATTGTGGTCCTAGTGAAATGAGAAACGAAATATTACTTCCCACACATCATAACCGAGGGGCCAGCCACCCCTCTGGCACAATGCTGTGTACACTGTAAGTGGGTGGCTACCAAAAGGTGGCTTTGTTTTTCCTTTGTTAGCAAGAGTAGGATCAACTCTAGGGTTAAGGGCTAAGACTGAATATTTATAAAAATGAGTAACATAAAAATGAAAAAGCATTGATAAAAGTTGTTTAAAAAATATTATGGGGTATGGTACACTTCAAGGATCTAGAATTTGACTGGTCATTTCCCCCCCTGATGCAAACCATAATTCCTCTTAAGACAGCATTAAAGGGTTATCATACATAAAAGCATTCTTCACCCTTCAGGCTACCTGATGATGGCCAATTCCCAATGTAGCTAATTCTCCAAAGACCAGACAAGTCACCATGTAGTCCAAATGGGAAGTCTTTCCAACTCAGCAGGACCTTCCACTATGGAACACCTTTCTAAAGCAGTGACTTCTGGAGTCAGAAGACCCTCAGGCTCACTTACCCTCACTAGGCCTCAATTTCTTTTGTAAAATGAGATGGGATAAACTAAATGGCTTCAAGGGTCCCTTCCAGCTCTAGAGCCTTGAGAACCTCAGTTAGCTACATACCATGAGAAATGTCTTGAGTAGATTTCTCTAGAGACACACTACAAAAAAGCTACAAATAAGATAGTGAAGTTGAAGTGAGAGCACTTCCAGTCAACTCTTATTTCTGGATATAAATAGCTCTGAAGATCCCTTTAGGATTGTCATGGAAAATTGGCAATGGCACAGTAAGAGCCACCAAGATGTGGAGTAGCTCACTTAAGAAACTAGGCCATCAGACTTTATACATCTCTAACTAAAGGACTAGGCAGAAAAGGAAGAGTTCCCTGGACAAACCAAGGGACCATGAAAACCACAGACCTAGAGGGAAACAGCCTTATTATCAACCTAAAGGGAAAAAGAGGCTGAAGTGCCAATCTCAGTCCTAAAGACACCATGTTCTAAATATGGGAAGACAATCAGGGAGTGCCCAAATGTGAGGAACATCAAGTAGGCAAGCTTTACTGGGCTGTAGAGTGTGGTAAGGAAGGTGAGGTTAGAAAGTCAAGGTACGGATTATCAAGGGCTTTAAAAATCACTTAATATAGGCAATCCAGAGACATTGTAGAAAATGTTTTTCATTTTAGTATACACTTAATCACCAGTGATCAAACATAAAAAATAACCAAAAGTAGTAAAGGTTAATTTTAAGGAGACCTAAGAAACTTAAATTAAAATTATTTTTTTATATGGGAAAAGCTACCTAGCCCTAACAAACCCTCTTTTCCTTTTAACAGGAAAAAAAATAGGCAAAATCAACTTTGTACCTAGTCATTTATGCAGCATTACATGCCCACAGGCTCCCTTCTCTCAAGAAAAGGGAAATGCACTTCATTATCTGCTCTCCTAGACCAAGATTGATTTCTATAATTAATCAGAGTTCAATTGCTTTTCAGTACCATACTTATTCACATGATTTTATTTATTATGCATTTTTTTCTGCTCTGCTTAGTTCCCACTGCATCAGTTTGTAGAAATCTTCCCATGCCTCATATTTGTCATTAACAATACAATATTTCATTATATACTTTTCTTATTCATTCCTATTCAATGGGTGTCTGTATCTACTCTGTATCTGGTTTTGCTCCTCTCTTAAAAGTGTTATGAATATTTTGCTAGAAGAAAATGTCTTTGACTGCCTTCCCACATTCTCTCCAACAGTATTTCTTAATGTTTGGGATCTTTGCAAATTTCATTGGCGTAAAATGAAAATGTAATTTGTAGTTCTATTAGTGCATTTTTCATACAGCTGTAGAGTTTAGGGTTTTTATAATTATTGTTATTCTTTTGCAAACTTTATACTCTCTCATCACGTAGCTACCAGACTTTAACCAGCAGCTAGTGAGTGATAAAGTGGACAGAGTTGCAGATTTGGAGCTTTTGTAGAACAGGGAGTTCTCAAGGACTTTGTGTTCTTGTACTTATCAAACAGTTCAACTGCTTCTCCAAGTCTGGATTTAATTATTTTGAATAAAGTAACCCTTTGGCAATTTGACCAAAATGAAATATTTAGGCCAATGATTTATCTTAGATAAGAAAAAATGAGGCTGAGGAAGGTTCAATGACTCACTCAAGGTCACACTGGTGGTAAAACGGGACTAAAACCCAGGTCCTAACAGAGATGACTAGGGTTCTCCATTGCCTACACAGCCTCCTCTATCTATAATACAGTGACTTGACCAGGTTCACACAGCCAGGAAGTGCCTGAAGCCAGATTTGAACCTACAATCTCCCATCCCTAGGCCTGGCTCTCAATCCTGAGCTACCCAGCTGTCCCCTAAAAAAATTCACGTTCTAATTGTCATTTCTAGCCTTATTTTCAATTTTACCTATTTCTAATTCAACCCTTTCTACCATTCCTTTACAGATATGGGGGTGGGAGTCTCCACAGGTGTGGAACATATAGTAACAGATTTTTTTTTTCTCTGATGATCAGATGTGCCGATTTTTCTTCTCTTTACTTTTTAAATTTTAAGATCCCTGTTACATAAGTAATGGCTCTCTGGAAGTTGGAAGGATAGAGGAGAAAATTTAGACAATACCAAAAAAGGTATCAACATTCATTTTCTAAAAAGTTTTTTTGGAATATATTTATTTGGGAAGTTACTTATTGTTCACTTAGATCTTTAACCATGTGTTAATTCTGTTAATTACTGTTCCCTGAATTCTTGACTAAGTCAAATTATGTTCCAAAAAGGATGTTTAACATGAATATTCAATATTCTCTCTCAAACAATGCCTTACTCTTTCAAAAATCTTTCCTAAAAGCTCTGAAAGGAATATTAAAGCCTCCCATAGTTCTAGTCTTATCATCTGTCTTTTTATAACTCCGATAGCTTATCCTTTATAATAATCTTAGAAATATTAAGTAAATATGCAACAAATGGTATAATGTCTATCTCTTCATGGTCTAGTGCCAGCACAATAGTTTATTTTTCTCTTGACAATGAATTTGTTTCTCAGGCTTTAAAAAAATATCTTTGTGCAAGGGCAGATTTTTATTCTAGACTCATTTTTATCTGTGATTATTTAAAAAACCATTTCTAATATGCATAAAATTTGGAGGTTTAATTTCTTACTCATTCACATTATGGTTATTAACTATTATGCTTATTTTCCTTTTTAATTATTTTTTCCTCTCTTAAGTCAGTACTTGGTACTTGCAACTAAATTTCACTTATACACCTTCAGTTCTTTCAATTCCTTTTTTTCTTTTAAACCCTTAGCTTCTGTGTATTGGCTCTTAGGTGGAAGAATGGTAAGGGTGGGCAATGGGGGTCAAGTGACTTGCCCAGGGTCACACAGCTGGGAAGTGTCTGAGGCCGGATTTGAACCTAGAACCCGTCTCTAGGCCTGACTCAATCCATTAAGCTACCCAGCTGCCCCCTTCAATTGCTTTTCCAAGCCTCAGAGCCCAATTTTTTATCCTATCTTTCATTTGAGTTTTCTTAAATTATCCTTTTATTACTTTTACTGTTTCTAATAACAGAATTCCTACAAAACTTACAAATTGTTGGATGAGGCCACTGAACCAAAGCTGAGCATTGTATTTGCTAAGTTTGTACTTCTAGTAGACTCTGTCCAGGTCTCTATAAAATGCACTATTTTTCCAAGTGAGAAAACTTGAGACTTAGAATTTAAAACAACTAGCAACACATCTAAGATTAGAGCCAATATCCTCTTTTCCTTGGATACCTATTCTGTGACAAAACTGCCATAGAATGTAGCTGTAACTTAAGAGATGTAGTTAAAAAGTAGTTATGAAATGCTTAAAAGTATGACTAGTGTAACTGACATCAGGGACACTTAAATGTTCACTGCATTATTTTTCCTTTATCTCTATAAACATGCTTTTCATGTCATGGCCAATATATAAGAGATTTACACACCCACGCCCAGGATTAAATCTCTAGTTTTATGAACAAATAGAGTGGAATCTTTATTCCCCAGTGTCAAGTTCAAACCAAGCAGTTTCCATTACTGCTTAAAATGAGTCAAACTGCCAAAAGAAAAGTAGAAGGAATTAGAAAACTTAAGGATTGGGGGTGGGGGGAACGGACCTCTGGTACTCACATAGTTATCTTGAGAGCTTGTTTGTGACTCAGAGCTGCTTTCTGCAGATTCAGTCTCCATTTCATCAATATCTACTGGAGTGCTGTTAAAATTATAAAGCAACATGAAAATGACATCAATGACTTGCTTAATATAATGCTGAAAGAAATCTGATGCTAGGAAGACTCTTGTTGTTAGTTATCTCCAGGGAAAACCCCAGCTGTACCAGTGAATCTCTCCTGCCTAGGACTATTCTAAAGAATTTTGAAAAGCTATATTTCCTAGGTTTTCTCATCTGCAAAACAGAGATGACACATACTCCCCTAAATTTATTGAGGTGATTCAAGTAAACCACTTAATAAATTTCAAAGTACAATTGCCAGTGGCAATAGTAAGCAAAGGTTTTTAAAGCAGCTAGCTCAATGTTATTTTTGTGCCAATATTAATCTAGAAGACTGTCTCTTTCTTGGCTGATTTAAGTTATAAATATAAAAGTTACAAACAGAATTATTGCTATATCATATAATCATACCCAGACTAATAATTTTCTAATGCCTGAAGTGAAAAATTACTATTTTAATAAAGGGAAGCTAAATAGCATAGTTGGGCAAAAAATTGTATTTTAAAAGTCCTTTAATGTGAGGTAGGAGTCTCAATTTAAGAAATATTTCTTAAGAGACAGGATTGAGATTTTGATGGAAGCATAATGTATTTATTCTCCATAGGCAAAACCCTTCCTCATTGCAGAAGGGGGGGAGGAAAAAAACCCACAAATTTTAACTTCATGGACATATTCTCTGCTTCCACCAAGCTACTATGTTCTGCCTACTTATTAGAAATAATACTTATATGCAACTGAGCTTAATTAAGATTTGTTATTTCTCTAAACCACTGCCAGGGAGGAAACAACATGCTATATGCACCATACATCAGGAGAATTAAGTATTCATTGAATTGTTCTTGTAGGAAGATTTGAAGAACACCATTTAATGGGTCATAGAATTATATAACTTATGTCAATAAGCATAGATAATGCACTTATGAGACAAACATTTCCATAATACAGGAAAAAAGAAGTTCTAACTAATACGTACATTTCTTGTAAGTTACAACCTTCCTCAACTGGAGGATCCCAAAAATGTAAAGCAACCTTCCACAGTTTGATCTGTTGGTCCCAGGATCGCCTACTATACTTCTTAAATTTGTTTGGAGTTTTGGGGTGAATTCCAGGTTGTCTAAGATGCCTATATTAGAAAGAATATACTCATTAGTCTAAGGAAATCATACCTTCTAGGCTTATAATAATTCTCTCTAATTATGAAATATTAAAATTTTAATGAGATCAAGATGTCAAGAATTGAGGTTTTTTTAAACCCACCACTGGATATTAATCTATAAGATTAACCTATACATTTTTGAGGGTTGTATTAGGCATCTAAATTCCCTGGAAATCTATTAAAAATATCAAGTCCTGGTACATAGAATGTGATAACATTCCCTATTACTGAAAAACAAAATTACATTTTATTACAGTGAAGTCATAGCTGGCTAGACGGGGCCTAGGATACTTATAAAAATAATAGACCAATAAAAACCATAGAAAAAGTCCTAATTAAAATGAAAAATAGCCAATGGCTTTAATCCAGTTTGCCAGTGCCCCCTACTCTTTGTCCTCTGTTTCTGGGCAGGATTCTTGGGTTTCCTTCAGTTTCTACTATACCTTTCATCCCCCTCCCCCACCAAAAAAACCTTTATCTTCCATCTTAGAATTAATGCTATGCATTGGTTCTACAGCAGAAGAGTGGGGCAATGGGGTTAAGTGACTTGCCCAGCTAGGAAGTATCTGAGGCCAAATCTGAACCCAGGACCTGTGATCTCCAAGTCTGGCTCTCAATCCACTGAACCATCTAGCTGCCCTATTACCAGTCTTCTTTGTTCAGGCTCCTACTTCTTTTCTCCCCAATTCCTACAAATAGGCAAAAATACATCAAAAAGTCCCGGCTTCTACCTCTTGTCATTACTCTAGCTTCTTCAAGAATTCTGCCATCACTGTAAAAACAGTCAATTTGCCACAATTCTCCTAAGGGATCTTCTGCTAAACCAATCATCAGAGGACCACCTCATGCCAAATGCACAATATTATTTTCTCTATAATTATGAAGATTCCTGTAACAAATTCTAAATCACCATGTACTTAATACTTGTCATAATAAACTCCTTGTTTAAAAGTTCTTAGAAGGTTCAATATGTTCCTAAAATTTAAGCCTTATCTGTTTTTATCCAGATTAAAAGAAACTACTGCCAGCCAATATAGGGTGATTATCACTTTCATTTATAAAAGAATTTTTAACTCACAGGACAGGGGAAGTATATTCAGAAGGAAGTGGTATAAATTTAAAGGTATGATCTTTTTTTAAAAAGGAAATTACCTATAATAACATTAGTTCACTTAAAGGCCTGCCATTCACACAAATGAAAATCTACCTGGGAACTTCTTTAATGTATCGATCATAGGCAATGGTATTCTTTCCATAATTTATCTGTTTTTGTCTCCTCATCAGAACATTTTCATCTGTTTCTAGTTCTGCTCGTGCTGCAGACGTTGATTCTTTTGAATCAGAACTAAACAAAATAAAAAATTAAGACATTTTCAGAGATATCTAGTAGATGTTATCAATACTTTTTCATAATTTTACTAAACATTCAAAAAGGTAATTAAGTAACCATCATTTGCAATAGAGAAAGAGAACCTGGCCTTGGAAATATTGATATTAGATTGAAGAAAACTCAACATAAAAAATTTCATCTATCAAGTCTCTCCCATTAAATATCTTCTTTCTCAGCTTAGTCCCTTTGTCCCTTTTCTTTAACATGGCTGTAGTTAAGCCCTTCCTTTATATAATTTCACAAAGATTGTCCTAGATTTCTTTATATTACGCATTTGTTAGTTTTTCATAAATACCTTTAAGAGACATACAATTTTAAAAGAACCACATATTACCTTCCAGAAGATGACTTTCTTTCTCTTCCAAATTCATTTATGAGAAGTTTTCTTTTGTATCTATGAAAGAAATTCACATTATTCTTACTAATCGAGAAAAAGGGAAAAAATTGAACCTTTATGAATCTAATTTCATTTCTGAAGACACAGACTTTATAGATAAGGCCTAGAGAGGCTTAATGGCTCAAATCAGAGAATTGATTAGAGAACCAGATTAGAATCTAGATTTCATGCCTTCCAAGCAGGACCACTCTCACAAACAACAAGCAGGGTAGAATCTAACAAACTCGACAAAACATTTCTCTTTATGAGACATCTGTCCAGTGTGGTTAGTTAGCTCTTAACACAAAAATAAATGCTTACTAATAACCATAACAAATTCTCTTGAAGAGTCTCTACCTACACCTCCAATTTGGAGAGCAAAATACATAGCAAATTTAAATGCCATCAAAATTTAAAAGGCTGAACTGTCTAAAAGAGTACCTAGAATAATGTTTAAAAAGAAAACAATGGCAAATTCAAAATGTTTCTAAATTTCAACAAATTCAAGGCTTAAAAAAAATGTTTTTTATTAATCTCAAATAAAAATTTATTTCAATTTTACTTACCTGGGTTCTACTTCACATTAGAAGGAGAAAAAATATAATTAATGACAATGCCATTTAGTAATGTTTTGCCTAAGTTTTATATACATTATTAATATTGCCATAAATGAATATCAATGGTTTGAAAAACTACTACTGTTGAAAATACTAAGTCTTCTGTACCTACCTAATATTCTATGGTCTAGTAAGGAATTTTATTAATGCATTAACTTTTCAAGTTAAACTATAGACTATAGACTATAAACTATAGAACACATCTAAAGAAAAAAAACTAATAGATAAAATATAGAATGAAGGCAAGTGGTTATGCAATATAATTAAAAGTTTAAATTAGTTATCATTATGTACCTTGCAATTTCTTTATTCACTTTGGTTCTCATTTCATCCTCTTCAACTACACTTCCCCAATCTGTACATCTTGAATGGGGTTTTGGGCCTTCTGGTGTTGTAAAGCTGCAAAAAATTAAATGAAATAAACTGCCAAAATTCATACATTTAAATGATACTTCCATTTTATTTTTCTAAGCCTAGTTCAGCAAAATTCAAAGTTCACATAAAATTCAGCAAAATTTCCAGTCCACATAAAACAATGAAATGCTTTGAGAGGAAACAATTTGTGGGTTTACATATAGGTAACTGATGGGTGTGAACAGGTTGCAACACAATAAAAAGGAACTTGGGAAGATAAAAGAAGGTATATAAACATGCTTTAAAAAGCTGGCTGGTAGAGATCCCACTGCTATACATATATAACAAGGATAAGACAAAGGTTCCAATCACTTTTTAAAGGTAATAACTATTTCATATAACTTGGATGGAAATTTATTACATGTAATTGGTAAAAAATATATATATACATTAGAAGAAAAATGAAAGTTCTATTAGGAACTATCTTGCTTGCTTGTATTTGCATGTCCAAGTTTATAGCACAGGGCCCAATATATTTTAAGAAGTGAATACTTTATCATATTTTTAAGGTAGCAAATTAACTGAAAACAAAGGTGGGAAATAGCCAGTGTTACATGGATGTAATGAAATAACTAGTGCACAGTAAGAAAGTTATTTTGAATTAATTGAAAAACATTTGCTGTTCTTTTTTCAGTGCTAAACTTGGTCATTAAAATTAGAGTTCACTTTTAAGTATCTTTCCATTATATGTTGTTATAGTCACCACGTGTATTTATTTTTTGGTCCTGCTCTTTTCTCTACATCAATCCATTTTTTAGTATTTCTCTCTGAAGAATTCAGAGAACTGGCCAAGGCCACCTTGTACTCTAGATCCATTTCCTTCCCACCTTTCTCCATCAAACTGCCCCATATATTATTCCACACCCAATCTTCAATCTGTTTCTTTCCCTAAATGGTTCAAATATGCCCAAGTGTTCTTCATCTAATATATAACATGCAATAATATATAACGTATATACACATGTACATAATGTAATATACTAATGCATATATTGTAAGTCAGCTGACATGCTTTGCTGAACTGTTTCCCACCCCCTTATTATTCTTTATTAAAAGGGAAGGTTCTCTGAAAGGAAAGCAGAAAAGATCTTATTTGGGAAATTAAATTTGTCCATGTTACCACTTTACTCAAAATTCAATTGAGTTCCTATTACCTCTAGGATTACACAAAAGACACTTTCTTGGCTCTTAAAACTCTATCTTTCTAGTCCTTTAACACATTATTCTTCTCACACTGGTATGCTCAAGCCTACTGGTCTATTTGCCACTAAATCTCTTTTCTCCTGCCTTTGCAGGATCTCTAGTACCCAGAATGCTCTCCCCCCTTTCTACCTTTGCCTTCTAAACCTCTAGTTTCCTTTTAAAACTCAGCTCCTGGGTCCCCTCTGACAAGAGCTCTTTCCTAGTTCCCCCTCAGGTGTTAGTGCTCTCCACTCTAAGGCTGCTACCCACCCACTCAGTATTCATCTTGTTACCAATTATGTATGTTGTCTCTTAAATTAGAATATAAGCTCTTCGAAGGCTGAAAACAGGTTTTGGGGTTTTTTTTCTTTCCATTTTCTTATCTTTAAGAGCTTAGCCTATCACTAAAAACAAGGATTTATAAATGCTTGTTGACTTTTATAAAAAGTCAGAGAACACCCCAACCCTACTCCTTTACAGAGGTAGGAAACAGAGGTCTGGCACACAGCAATACTGATGTATTGATTGACTTTGCTGATTTTTCCCTTAATTTTTTTTTTAATTGATAATATGGAATGGCTCAAAAGTAGAAATCCTGGTGATAAAAAAGAAAAGATACACATTTTTTCTTAAAGATAAAATAAAGATCTATGCAAATGACCTGGGTATCTGTAATACTTTGCTTCCAATCAAGTAGACTATTCTAAGAGCTATTAATTTTAGCTTAAAGGTGTCCTCAGTTTGGGTATGATACTGTGAAGCTTCAATTCTTCTAAATAAACAAATAAAAGCAGTTTTAAATTACTTTAAATTACCCAAAAAAATCCTTTTCATATTTATGACATTTTGGGAATAGTTTTATACAGAAATAATGCATAACTCAAAAAAAAAAATCCTTACCTTATGAAGCAAGGTCTAGGTAATTTGGATTAGGTCACTTACACAGGGTCACACAGTTAGATAGTAACATTTTCATCTTACAGCATATTTTGCTATTTTAAACTTCAGAAATTTTAAGTTATATAAACACTTCTTATGGGGAAGTCTGCTCTGACAATTCTTAAAAATGTAACTCAAAGCAAAATACAGATTGCACATTTCAGTTTAAGACACTGTAATGATGTTTTATTTTTTGGCAATGTGGAATAGTAGACAATGTTGGAAACAGGAAAACACTTTGAATCCTGTCCCAGACACAGCTCTGTGACCTTGAGCAGATAACTGAGCCTCAGTTTCCTCATTTGTTATAATGGAACTGAAAATAGTACCTACCACATAGAGATAAAAGGATCAAGTGAGATAATCAAGGACTATTTAAGTAATTATCTAATGACTAAAAATACTCAAGATTTTCAACACTTCTGCCTACAAAGAAGGAGGAATACAGGTTAAAGTAGACATTAAAATATTTGATTTTGCCTTTTAAGGTCTCATTCAAATGGAAAAATTATCTCAATCTATTTCAAACACAAGCCACAACTACTGGAGTGCTCCATAAGTATTTTTTTTTTAAATCCATACCTTCCATCTTAGAATCAATATTGTGTATTGGTTCCAAGGCAAAGGAGTGGAAAGTGAGGGTTAAATGACTTGTCCAGGATCACACAAGAAGTGTCTGAAGCTAAATGTGAACCCAGGTCCTGACTCTTGATTCACTAAGCCACCTAAACTGCCACCTTTTTTAATTGGTCCAATATTTTTTGGTCATAAAATAAACATAAAGATGAAACAAAAAGGTAAATTCAATTACTCCAGCCCATTTCTACCAATTTCTGCAACTAAAAAAAAAAAAACAACCCAAACATATTACAACTAATACAACCCTCTTCCCCACATCAAAAAGAACATTTAAAAAAATCTGTTTCTGTTAATAATCTTTTAGACCACTATTCCAGGCAGTTTATTAAGCAATTAACACAATTAATAGAGTCCTTATAATATAATATATATAATATAATACAATACAATATAGAGTAGGACCTTATACTTTTTGTTTGTTGATATTGAGCTAGTACAAGTTCAAATAGATAGGTAGGTGGATAGAATATGGGGGAATAAAATCAGGAAGACAGGAATTCAAATTTTGCCCTCAAGAACTAACTTACCAGGTAGGCAACTCTGGGCAAGTCACTTAATCTGCCTGTCCCAGTTTCTTCATCTATAAATTGGGAATAACAACAACCCCTATCTCCCAGGGTTATTATGAAGATCAAATGAAATTATATTTGTAAAGTACTTTGGAAATCTTAAGGTATTAATAAAGATAGCTATTATTATTAAACAGGTTAACCACCTTTCTGCCTTAAACATTTCTTGAAAAATGGAGGTTCTATGGCTCAATATCATTAGACTCATAAGGGAAACAAGTGTTCACATCTTTATACTGAATTTTAGTAATACAAATCAATTAGTCCCAAATAAATGAACAAAAATTTCAATAATTCTAAAGCCTTAAGTATTCTCTACCCATTTTCCTAATCATGTCAAGTAAATTTCAAAGTGCTTTTTGTTAAAACTTCCATTAGGTAGAAAAATTTCTCACATTAATCATATAACCTATAAGAGATATATTTTTTAAAGTGACTAGACATTTTCCTGTAACATACAATCAATTCAAGTTTGTTTTTTAAATTTTGCAAAAATATATTATTTTTGGAAATTTTAAAAGGCTCTAATATGTGGTAAGCATACAGAACAGATAGGCAGAGATATGTTGCAATGTACATTGTTGGCAGGTATATCCATGTCAACAGCATTAACAAATCCACTGAATATAACAATATGCAGCATGATATAGTATATTACTTAATTAGGTCAAGGTTATTTCTGAATTCATGACAAATGTTACAAGGAACATGGATTCTAAAATTCTAGGTTCAAGTCAGAATGACACTGACTGAATCTAGTCTTGCTAGTGTTTCCACAAGGGACAAATCTGATCATCTGTGGGTATCTAAACAAGTTTTTAAGTCCTAACTATATATTCATCAATGTATACAAAAAAGTTTTAACTACAACTGGGACTGGATATATTCAGGTACAGCGCCTAAATCAAGCACCACCTTTTACCTAAGTACAAAGCAAATATGCTAGAAAATGGAAACTGGGAATAAGGTTTGGCTTGAATGTCAAGTTAATAAAACATACAAATTTTTTAAAAGATGAAGACCAATTAGTAAAAATAGAAGTAGACAAGTTTCCCCTCCTCAAGTATTCCCAGAGCCTAGATACCTTCTTTTCATTGCTTTATTGGCAGTCTTTCTTCTATGTGCCTCATCTCCCCAAAGCAGACTCCAGTGGTAAATAATTTTCATCTGGCTACATAACTGTCACAAGATTCTCATCACCACCAGTCACAACTTGCAGGAAGAAATGTGCCCCCATGGTAAAGTTCATTTCTTTTTTTAAAAAACCCTTACTTTCTGTATTAGAAACAATACTAAGATTTGGTTCCAAGGCAGAATGGTAAGGGCTACGTAAAGGGAGTTAAGTGATTGCCCAGGGTCCTCCCAAAGCTGTAAGTATCTGAGGATAGGTATGAATCCAGATCCTCAATGTCTCTAGGAATGGCTTTCAATTCACTGAGCTACCTAGCTGTCTTCTTGCAAAATATATTTCTGCCAAGTATCATACCTCTCAAGCCTGTTGTCTGCATTGCGACACTCCTTTTCTTCTGAGTGTCTAGATTTGGTCTCATCTTCAACAAATAGAGATGAATCAACATCTTCTTGTTTTCTATGTCTTCCATCCAATCTCCGTTTTCTTCCAAGGGACCATCGGGATGGAGAAAGTGTGCTATGTAAAAGGAAATAAGTTAGTTCTATTTGTTCACCTGTTCTAAATGATGAAGCACTTTAGAAATGTAATAGCAGTTGTAAGTATAACAGTAAAAGTACTAGGCCAAGAGGTAAAAGACCATGGTTCTAATCCTGGCTCAAGGCGTCTTTGGACTAAAACCAACTCCCTGCTTTAGGTTTCAGTTTTCATTTCCTCATCCTCTAAAATAAAGGAAATGGGTTTCAATTATTATAGTATCCCTTCCAACTCTCAACTTTCTATGGGATTGGGCTTTTTGGCTTAAAAACAGAATTTGGGAAACACTTAGAAGCACATCCTTTTGGAAGAAGCTATTTCTTGGTTCCTAGATCTTCACATACCTCTTTAACTCCAGGGTCATAGAATAAAAGTAGCAAGAACCCTCAAAGCTACCTAAGTGCTAGTCCTATAGCTTTGGGTGACTCGGGCCAAATCATTTCCCCTCCTTCATTTTTCCTATCTGTAAAATGGGAATTAACCAAAAACCTCTACCCTGGGTGGAAGTGGGTGCAAGTGGGAGGGGACAGCATAAATGAGAAAAGCAGATACTTCCAATGGAAAGCACGTTTTCAGGAATCCGGGATTCTAATTCCAGCTCTGCCAGTTAATCCAAATTATTCATTTTAGAAATGAGAGAATGCTTTGGAGTAATGGAAAGTAGATTTTCAGGAACAAAGGACTCTAATTCCAATTCTGCCAATTAAGTTAATATTTATTTTAGGAATGGGAAAAGTGACTTGCCCAAAGGTCACATTACTAAAAAGAGCCCAGATCCTATGAAACCAAATCCTTTTTTCCCTTTCTGGACCGAACTATGTTACAAAAACAGTAGTCCCAGCCATTGGGTACAATATTATGGGTTGCTTTTTTTCCTTTTCCTTTCAGTCGCCCGTAATAATGCCTATAATTACTGTAAGAATATTTTAAGGACCAAAGTTAGTATTCCAACTCTCCATACAACCAGAACTAACCGCTTCTCTTTGGCGGGCCTCCCTCAGTTTCCTTTTCTTTATACAACCAGCAGCCCCGGATATAGGGCCTGGAGCCCGGGCAAGCCCTCATCCCTCTCCCTCGGTGAAATGGGTAGTGTAGCCTAGAAGGGACCTTTCCGCCCCTCTCCACCTAAATTCAGAGAGGCCAGAGAATTCTAACTTAGATACCGGTTATTGGAATAAAGGGCAAAATTCCTGAATACAAAAGGCCCAAAGCCCCAGCCTCAGCACCGTCCACACTAGCATATCCTTCCCTGGGCTAATGAGTGTAACTGAGGTCTTTTCCCGCCACCCGCATCCCGGGTGGCGGGAAGGTGGAGCCGCGGCTGCCGCGCAGGCGCACTGTGGCGCGGGATCGCCGCAAGCCCAAAGACAGGACCGCGAAGGCGTCCGCCCGCCAACCCGCCTGCAGCCATCTTACCCGCTCTCGCCCTCCCAGCCGCTACTGCCGGGGCTCGTCCCGGCGCTGTGAGGGCTCCGCTGCCGACAATCCATGGTAATGTGTGCGAGGGAGGAAACGGCACGATTTGAAGAGAGGACAAGCAGAGTGGACGTTCCCCTCACTAACGTCGAGCGGAGGGTCTGCTACAACGACCTCGCACCGGCGCAGACTGATTTCGCGCGCGAGAAGCGACTGCCTCCAACGGCTTTTTATAAGCTTTTTGCTCCGCCCCCCCCCCACCGCCTCTCGCGAGCCTTGGACAAACCATCGGAGGTGTGGACGCCGTGGGGAGGGGAGCCGGGAGAAAGAGGCGCTAAATCCCGATCCAGGAAAGAGAACGGGAGAGTATAGATTTAACGCCAAGGCAAAAAGAGAGCAGAAAAAAATGGCAAGCCGATGCCTACCAAGGCAAACAAATCTTCCACAAGTGAGTTGGGAAAAGCTCGAGTAGAATCCCCCCTAGTTCCAAATTAGTATGTCCCAGAAGAAATATGAGCGGCTGATAAGCGCGCCGGAGGCTCTCTTTGGCTGCTTCTGCGCGGGCTGGGGGAGGGGTGTTGGCGGGAAATTCTGAAGCTGGATGGGAAGATCCAGGCGGGGAGGTAAAAGGGGCGGGGAAATGGAGAGAGGAGGTTAATACTTGTTGCTGATTGGGTCAAATCAACCTCAATCATCTTGGGCGATCTTTTGACGAGTGGGGGGAGGAGAGGAGGGAGAGAAGAGAATCTCACTCAATTCATTCCATTCTATTCCAAGCCCAGTCATCTCTTGACGATATCCCATTTAGAAATGTCCAAATCATGAAATAATAGGGCTAGAATAGAACTTACTGATCTTCCAGGTCAACCTCCTCTTTCAGATGTGGCCCAGGGAGAAATGACTTGTCCAAGATCTCGCTGCAGAATTATTAGCAGGAGTGGAATCTATGTGACCTGAGATTCCTTCCACTCCCCACTTCCCTCCCCACATCTGTGTCCTTAAGGCATCAGTGCCAACCAGCTGCCACCCACTCTAAAGACACCACTGCCATATTGCTCATCATCTCATTTCAGACCCAGATCAATTAAAAAATCAAAAATCAAATTAAAAACAAAGTTTTTAAATCAGTAAAGATCTATTAAATATCTACTGTGTGAAAAACAACTGCTTGAACACATGGGCTGATGGGGATATTATTGGGGATGTAGACACTAAACGATAACTCTAGTCCAACTATCAATAATATGGAATTAGGTCTTATAAATGATACATGTAAAACCCAGTGGAATTGTGCATCAACTAAGGTGGGTTAGGGGAGTTTGGGGGAGAGGGAAAGAACATGAAACATGTAACTAGGGGAAAATATTCAAAATAAAAATTAAATATCTACAAAATAAAAATTAAATATGTGAGGATGAAGATGACCCAGTGTCAAATAGTTTAACACCAGGAAACTGCCATGATTTTAATCAGTGGAAACAACATTAAAGAAGAGGCATTGCTTAGGGATAAGCCCATGGGACCCTTCCCAGCTGAAGTCTCCCAAGTGTATTGTCTTTCCCCATTTGAATGGAAGCTCCTTAGGGCAGGGACTATCTTATATTTCTGCTGGGTGCTTCTCTCTGACCATAGAATATGGTAGGCACTTAATAATACATTATTCATTCCTTTGCCCATCCACATGGAGGAAGAAACAGTAAGATGACTTGGATCAGTTACAGTGAAGAACAACAGTGACAGTTTAATGGCCCACAAAACTCACTGAGTCAGCATCGTGCCTGAGCATCCAGAAGAGCTGATAGACTTTAAGGCTTCATGGAGAGGCCTGGCTCTCCAACAAAGCTGGATTGCCCAAGGCCTCCGTCAGACTACATTTGACCAGGTTTTTATTCTGAGCTATGTTTTTAGAAAAGACACTAACAAGTGCTAAACCCTGAGCTCTGGAAACTCCTGAATTTAGAAGGGACTTTTACTTTTGATCATTTAGGGGGTGGTTGCTCAGAGCATCTCTGCTTTTGATCTAAAAGGAAGTTCAATAACTTTTGACATTTGTACCTATCCCTCATCTAAAATATCATGGAGCTCAATGTAGCAGACCCTATTTACCAACATCCCTGAACCACCAAAAATCAGTAAGATTCAGGGATATATCAGTTGGCTTCCTACAAAGTGAGTGGAGAAACCTAGATCCTCCCCAAAAAAAATTATATAAGAAGGTAGACAGTTTCAGGAATTTGGTCTTCCTTGGACATGAGGCCAATAATCCAACTCTAATTAACAGTTTGGAAGTTTTTTGTACTTTTGATGAAAACTAGTGGAGTAGCTGCCTAAGTAATGAATGTAGAGAGGAATTTTCCCAGAAAGATCAGCTAAGAAATTATAAGAGAATTCATACTGGAGAGAAATCTCATCCATGTAATCAAGGTGGCAAGTCATACTCCAGAAAATTCAGCTTCATAAACACCAAATCTGCCACATGGGAAAATATTCTTATTGTCATCGATGTGGAGAGACTTTTTTCTTGAGATGGAATTTTATTTGCCATCAGAAAATTTACATTAGAAAAAAACCTTATGAATGTAATGGATGTAGAAAGGCCTTTAGGTTGAGAAATTACCTTATAGTATATCAAAGAATTTACAATGGAAAGAAAACTTATAAATGTAATGACTGTGGACTTTTCATCAGAAAAGTTATCTAGTTCAACACTGAGAACTCACTCTAGGAAAAGACCTTATAACAGTGATGGTGAACCTATGACATGGGTGCCAAAGACGACACACAGAGCACTCTCTTATGACAGTGATGGTGAACCTATAGCATGGGTGCCAAAGACGGCACATAGAGCACTCTCTTATGACAGTGATGGTGAACCTATGGCTTGGGTGCCAAAGAAGGCATACAGAGCACTCTCTGTGGGCACATGGATGCCTCCCTCCTATTCATCACTAGAAAGGCAGAGGGACTGCAGCAGAGCTGCTCCCCTCCCCCTCTCCACCATGCCTGATGACATTTTTTTCACATCTCCTGCCCCTGTGCCCAGCAGCCCAATAGGAATGCTTTCTCCCTCCCCTGTGCAGGGTAAGGGGATGGGCAGGGCATGCCCAGCACTTGGTGGAGAGGAGGGGCACAGCACAAAGTCTCTGTGGAGTGGGGTGGGGGTGGGACCCGGCACTCCATCTCTAAAAGGTTCACCATCACTCCCTTATAAGTATAAAGACTGGGAAAAGGGCTATAGGCACAAATTTAGCTTTCCTAAGTATCAGGTGATATCTACCCATGCTTTGTTGTTTATTGATGGGAATTCATACTAAGATAAATACTCATGTATTGGACAAATGATATATATTGTAATATTCTCTTTCAAATATGTATTAAACCTAGATGGGAAGCCAAAAAAAAATCCAGAAAGATCATACCACATAGAAATTGTATGAATGTGATGATTAAATGTTTGCCTTTATTTAATCAATACTATTCTCATCATTATTTCTTAGATTTCTTAGTAGAAAGAGGAATCTTTGAACTATGACTTTCCATTTCTTTTAATGGAGTTTCCAGCTCCGAAGACATCTCATTCCACTTTTGGGCAACAGGAATTGATAGGAAGTTTTTCCTTACATGGAGCTAAAATCTGCCTCTCTGTAACTGGTATTCATGGGGCTAAATAATGAAGGCCTTTCTACCCACCCAATCCTATCCTCCCTCCTTCTTTTCCCAAGTCTCTCCTCTGGGCTCAACATTCTCAGTTGCTTCATTTGGATGTGGACTTGAAGACCAAGCTTTGAATTCTAGTTTTGCCTTATATTCACTGAGTATCTCTGAGAAAATGAATCAACCTCTCTGGTTCTGTTTCCTCATTGGTAAAATGGAGAAAATAAGATACCCCACTTTATACCACCCTGGTTGGTTGGGGAAACAGTGCTTCAGCAATACTTCTTTTATATTTCATAGAGCCAAAATTAACTTTCCAAATCATGATGTCAAATGTGTATTTTATAATAAATATATAGACAACCTATGTCATATTGCCTGTTTTCTTGGGGAGGAAGGAAAAGGAGAGAGGTGAGGAGAGCATGGACTGCAAAATGTCAGAAAGCAAATATTTTTTAAAACTATATTGGGGCAGTTGGGTAGCTCAGTGGAGTGAGAGTCAGGCCTAGAGATGGGAGGTCCTAGGTTCAAACCCGGCCTCAGACACTTCCCAGCTGTGTGACCCTGGGCAAGTCACTTGACCCCCATTGCCCACCCTTACCACTCTGCCACCTATGAGACAATACACCGAAGTACAAGGGTTTAAAAAACAAAACAAAACTATATTGACATGGTAATCTGGAAAAAAATAAAAATTTATTATCAAACAAAAACAAATCATGATGTCAGAACCCTTCATTTTATTTTTATTTTAAAAAATCTTTATCTTCTGTCTTAGAATCAATACTATGTATTGGTTTCAAGGCAGAAGAGTGGTAAGAGCTAGGCAATGGGGGTTAAGTGACTTGCCCAGGGTCACAGAGATAGGAAGTGTGTGAGGCCAGATTTGAACCCAAGATCTCCTAGCTCTAAGCCTTGTTTTAAATCCATTGAGACATTTAGCTGTCCCTAAAATCCCACATTTTATAGGAAACCTCAATCAACAAGCTTTTATTAGTACCTTTACTTGCCAGTAATTGAAGATGGCAAAAAACACAGTCTCAGTTTTCAAGGACACCACAGGATATGGAGGGAGCCAGCCATGCAAACAGCTGTGTACAAATGATATGTGTCTATCTCTGTGTGTGTATGCTTTTTATAAAAATAATTTTCCCCACCCTTTTCACAAAATCATCTATGTTATCTATATTTTATTAAAATTGACAATTGATTACAATTTTATGACATACAAATCTAAAACAAAAATAAAAATAACATCTTTATTCATCCATAAACTACATGTTTACATTTATAACTTATAAAAATAATTACAATAACAATATTTTAATGTGATAGAAGACCTTGTTTTTCTGCCCAAATCTCCTTAAAATGTGATGTTGCCACAAGGAATTCTTCCTTCAGACATTAAAAATTGAGATTTTTGCCTTCATAATAGCTACAGTAAGAAACCTTATTTCACACAAATAAGATAAGTTCTGAATTGTGGTAAAATGTGTATTACTTCCTTTGATAAGGCAGAGAAATCTTTATTCAGCTGTAGCCAAAACCACAAAAGTTTTAAGTCCAAATGTTTGTTTCAATGTGCCAACCAACATGTCCTCAATTATCCGGATTTGTTCTCATGAAGATCATTTGTATCTTATTTGCTTGTGGCATGGCACATTGAGCTCCTTATTCTTTCATGTTTAGAAATATCTAGGTCGTTAAAATAAAATTAGAATAGAACAATCAAATGATAAGCAAACGTGTCTTTACTGTCTTTTATTTGTTTCTGAGAAGCATATCAAAAACTCTATTTTGCTAATTCATTACACAGAGCTCTAACTTCTGCTGCCATTCCAGATCACGTACCATTTCAGATCAGAGTATAGATTTGAGGAAGGGCCTTGGGTTGATACATGTATCATATTCATTTTTTTCAAAAATTATTCATTAAATATGAAAGTTTCAAGAGATGATAAGGAACCCATGATTCCCCTTCCTACCATGGAGAATATATCGGTTGCTGCAAGTAACATAAGAAGCAAGCAGTTCTTTTAAAATTTTATTTTCTTGTTATTTTTGTCAACCTGGAAAAACACAGAACCACTAAAGTAGTTAGTGAAACCCAGTCTTTAATCAAGAAAGATTAAAGTGTTCAATAATTGGCAGCCACACTGAGTCAAGTGCCCAAGATCTGCAACAGTGTCTCTGATAGAATCACTGAGAGATGATTCTCCAAAGAACAATAGAACTTGGGGACTTATATGCCTTTTGGGGGAACCAAGGACAGGGAAATGTAATTGACTGGCTTTACAATGGCTACAAGGAAATGAGAAGTCCAAAATAAGATTATCAGGGAGAGGCTGATGCTTTACAATGGATATTAAAGAAAGAGTCCAGCTAAGGAATTCCTGGGAGAGGCTCCTTACACAAAAAGGGTAGGTAACATTGGATTCTATCTCCTAGTCCCACCTAAACTGGGATCATTAAGTATTTTAAGGTCTATTGTTCAGGCTGAAATTGGGTCAGTCTGGGACCTCCCTTAAGGTATTTTCCCAAGGGATTGGGGACAACTTGGGGTTCCCAAATTTCTCACTGACACTTTCTTTGTTAGTTACATTAAAATTTCCAATTATTTCTCTCCTTCCTTTTTTGCTTGTTTTTTATTTTATTTCAAATACTTTATTTTTTTGTTGTTGTTGGTTTGTTTGTTTCAAGCAATCCTTTTGATGTTATAGACTTGTCTTTTGAAAAAGACTCTTTTTGCTTTTTAGAAGTATCTGATTTTCTCTGGAAAAAATTCTCTGCACATACACTTTGGGTTTATGCATTTCATATGCTTAAGTCATCTTTAATCATCTTTGATTGTTATCTGTTTAGCTGCTCCATTGGCTTTTTCTAGTATTTTATCCATCAGGAAAGGAAATTATTCCATTTTTTAAAAAATATAATAAAATTAAGGGGTGAGAAAGAGGAATGAATCAAGAGAAGGGATAGATAGAATGCGGTAAAATTATCCCAAATTAAAGAGCTTTTACAGTGGAGAGGAAGATGTAGGAAGTTGGTGGGAGAGCCCAATGAACCTTATTCTTTTTTTTAATTAAATTTATTTAATTAATTTAGAATATTTTTTCATTTTACATGATTCATATTCTTTCCCTCCCCCCCTCCTGGAGCCAACGAGCAATTCCATTGGGTTTTACATGTATCATTGTTCAAAAACTATTTCCATATTATTAATATTTGCAATAGTGATCATTTAAAATCAACATCCCCAATCATATCCCCATCGAACCATGTGATCACCATTGAAACTTATTCTCATTAGAGTTAGCCCAAAAAAGGAATAACATACACCTTCAGTTGGGTACAGAAATCTATCTTACCCTATAGAAAAGTAGGAGGGGAAGGGGATAAGAGAAGGGGGTGTGGTGGGGCTGATAGAAGAGAGGGCAAATGGGGGAAGTGGTGTCAGAAATCCAACACTTTTAAGGATGGACAAAATGAAAGGAAAGAGGATAGTATAAATGGGGAAATAAGGCAGAGGGTAATACATAGTAATCATAATGGTGGAAAATTTATTTTAATTAAATCACATTTTCCTCTGATTATGTGTAAAAAGAGTTAACATTAAAAAAAATTTTTTTTTAATCTGAAATTCTCTGCCCGTTACCCATGGCAAGCAATCTCAATTAGATTTTACCTTTGCAATCAGAAAAAACACGGAAAATTTTTTACAAGTCCCTAATAAAGGCCTTATTTCTCAAATACAGAGAAATGAGTTCAAATGCATAAGAATACAAGTCATTCTCCAACATAAACAGGCAGGTAGTTCCCAAAGTAATTAAACCTCTCTGTAATCATATAAAAATGCTCTAAATCACTATTTATTAGAGAAATACAAATTAAAACAACTCTGAGGTACCACCTCACACCTATCAGCCTGGCTATTAAGACTGAAAAGGAAAATGACAAAAGATGGAGGGGATGTGGGAAAATTGAGACATTAATGCACTGCTGGGGGGGAGGGGTTGGGAACTGATTCCACCATTCTGGAGAGCATTTTGGACCTATGTCCAAAGGGCTATAAAACAGTGCATACCTGGGGCAGCTAGAAGGCTCATTAGATGGAGGACTAGGCCTAAAGGCTAGAGATTATAAATTTCCTAGCTGTGTGTCCCTGAGCGAGTCACTTAACCCTAATTGTCAGGCCTTACTACTTATCTGCATTGGAACTGATACTTAGTATTGATGATCTTATTTATTATTTTTATTATTACACATAATACATAAACTAATTAATTAATACTATCAATTAATTATTTATTACTAATGTATAACTTATCATTCATTAATACATCATAGATTAATATTGTTTATTATTATTACTGATTAAAATAAGGGTTAAAAAACAAAAAGACAAAAAAAAACCAAACATTTATATTCTCTCCTTCCCATGCCACTCCCCAATCCCCAGGGAAGAAAAAAGTAACCCTTATAATAAATTTATAGAAACAAATCCCCATCTTGTTGGCCATTGTTTTGTGACACCTTAACTCTCCTCAAAAGGTCTTGCACCTTGTCTCCAATGTTGGAAAAATCTGCCCTAGATCATTATTTTTCACTTGCCTCCACTGACATCCTCCTCCTGGGCGTCCCTTTGGTGGGAAAGTAACTCTGGGCTCTCCAAGATCATGACAGCAGAGGTCAAACTCTGGAAGGTTCTTGGGTTTATCTTATATGTGTCTCACCTAGAAACCAGCTAGTTGGGAGACATTTATCACCATGGCTTGAATTTTTCTGGCTACTCCCAGAACTTGGGAGTGACACGGCCACTCTCATACTGATGGAGTGAATAGCCCGTAGATCAAAATCCCGGATGACTGAAGTATGGGCATGTAATAGTGGGGTTGGCCAACGAGGACCCAGTTTCTAGAGCATCAGTGATACTGTCTGGGCGTTATCGGCCAACATGACATTTTTGTAATCTTGTTTTTGTAAATGAGTGATGGATGGAGATGCACTTCCTCTCTCCACTTCACAACACATGCAGGTGTCCTGTGGTTCATCCTGGCTCACTGCATGGTGACAAAAAGTCTGTTAAATAGTTGCTGAACTGGAACTGAGTGTATCTGCAAAAGGCTAGGACTAAATGACTTGATTTCTCTGCCCCAGGGGGAGGGGGAGGAAGAAATGGTAGACCTTACATTGTGGGGAGACGCAGTAGGTGCCAATTGGAGGTGAATGCATGGTGAAGCTTTTATTTCTGTCTCTGTTGTATTTATTCTTCCTGATCTAAAATGAGTAAATGTCATAGATAGATGGAGCAGGCTACAACCATAAGTCTAGTCAAAACAGCCCTGAGAAGCAACTGGTAGTTGAATGGACCTTTCCATCAATCAATAAACATTTCTTTTACAGAGTGCTTACTATGTATATTTTTGGTATTCAAATATAAAATATGTTGATATTATACAATATAATACATGTATTATGCATTTCTGGTTTCTAAACTTTTTCTTTGTAGTCTGCTGGCCTTCACACGCCATCTGTGGCTTCCACAAAGCTCCCCCCAAAATTCCCATTTAATTTTTTATGCTGACCCGTGATATATTGAAACTGCAATGGGGAAAGTCTCTAAGTGGAAGGAATAACTGTATTTGCTGGTATTATTGGGAGATTATTTGATTTATTGATATTGGGGGGTAACAAATTGGACAGGGGGTTCCTGAGCAAGAGGAAATACCACCTCGCCCCCACATCCTACTCCCTACCCAGGGTTATCCTTAGGACTCTTTGGGGGAAATATAACCAGTTATACTGTAGGGACCTGACCTGCCAGAGGATATAACTTATCTAATTCAAAGACATGGATATCTTAAGATGATAAAAGGAGCAGCCACAGTAGAATGAATTGGTCAGCATTAATAATGTATCTTACATTCCCGGCCTGCAAAACAGACACTCTGTCTCCCCGAGGTGCGGGCTGGCAGAGCGAGAAGAGAGTCTCTGTGCCGCCTCAGGAACATCACAGGTCTAACCCACACAGACACATCCAGGACATTATTTGACTCTCCTCCTCGTCCTCCAATCAAACGGGGGGAGAAAGTACATTTGCAAAATCCTTCTTCAAGATGTATCTCCTGACTATTTTAATGCTCCTCTAAATTATACACTTATTGATTTCTTTGAAAAAAAATATTTCTCTTTCTACTTAAGCCTCGCTGTGGAATGGGAGACTCGTCAGATGGGTTACCCATAGCCATGGATTCATATCGAGATTAGGTCCTATTTCATTTCTGCATCTTCCCCATCGCCCAAACAACGGCTATTGCTGGCAATAAATCTTCATAAGTGTCTGTTGAGTTGAATTGGATCTTTCTCCCAAACCATTTTATCACGGGTAGCTACAAGAAAGAAAGACCCAGAGCATTGGCTTTGTAGGGGAGACAGAATGTCTGCTTTGCAGGCCAGGAATGTAAGACACATTATTAATGCCGACTGATTTATTCTACTGTGGCTGCTCCTTTTATTATCTTTAGAAAACCCATGGCTTTGAATTAGACAAGTGACATGCTCTGCAATATTGGGATAGATTCAATGGAAGAGTCATGACACTGGCATCTATAAAACCTGGTTTCAGGTTGCTGGCTCTTCTTCCATTCAGTGACTAGGTGGCCTTGGTCAAGGAATTTCTTTTATTTAAAACTCAGGGCCGATGGGGACATGATTGAGGATGGAGACTCTAAACGATCACCCTAATACAAATATCAATAATATGGAAGTAGGTCTTGATCAATGACACATGTAAAACCCAGAGGAATTACTTGTTGGCTATGGAGGGGTGGGGCGGGAAGGAGGGGAGGGAAAGAACACGAATCATGTAACCATGGGAAAATATTCTAAATCAATTAATTAAATAAAAATGTTCAAAGGGCATGAAATAAAATAAAAAAATAAATAAAACTCAGTGTCAGGGGCAGAGGGTTGGCTCAGCCAATTGATAGCCAGGCCTCGAGATTGAAGGTCTTGGGTTTCACCTAGCTGTGTGACCTGGGCAAATCCCTTACCACATTTCTGCTTTGGAGCCAACACAGAATTGAAATCAAGATGGAAAGGATGGGTAAAAAAACCCCAATCCCTTAAGGTTCTCATTTATAGAATGGGAATAATAATATTTATATTATCTCTTAGGCATTTTACAAGGAAAAAAGTGTTTTGTAAATTACAAACCAATATGGAAATAGGTGCTGCTATTGGGATTATAGCATTAGTGTCATATATAATTATATATATACATAATTATAGCATTAGAGTTCTTCCTCTGATGCCCTTAAGAATAGATGTCATTTGAGTATCACCCATCTTCCCATTCTGTCTTTCCAGATGCTTTTCTGATACAAGAGCAGCATTTAGGCCCTTAGATATATAGGACCATGGAGTTGAGAGCTGGAAGGGAATTTAGTCATATTTCACTTTAATCCCATTATGGTGAAGTGGAAGCCTGGATCTGACTAATACCTGAATAATCTCCTCTAAAAACAGATCTAAGGGGCAGCCAGGTGGCTCAATAGATGGAGAGCCAGGCCCAGAGATGGGAGGTCCTGGGTTCAAATTTGACCTCAGACACTTCCTACCTTGAACAAGTGACTTAACCACAATTGCTTAGCCCTTACTACTCTTCTGCCTTGGAACCAATACAAAGTATTGATTGTAAGATGGAAGATAAGGTGTTTTTTTAATTAAAAACAAAAACCACTCACATATTTAGTTAATGGTCATTCTGACTTTGCTTGAACACCCAAACATCTATAATGAGGAAGAACTCACTCCCTTGCCAAGGGGTGTGTGTCTGTAAGTACCAGGAGAACAGGGATTGCTTAAAAAAAAAAATTCTTTGCATTTTTAGTCCACAGTCCAGTGGTTTTCACATAGTAGTGATTAATGTTGGTAGAATAGAATTAAGCAATTTTTATTTATTTGTTTTTACTATTTGATACTTTATTTTGCTTTATTTTTTGTTAAGATGATCAATATTTAAGCTGAGGAGAGAATAAAAAAGATCCCAGGCATCTCAACTGCAATTGGTCACTGGACACAATCAATCACCACTATACACTTGCAGGTCAGTGATGAAAATGTGGGCTGGTTAGTTGTATTTGTATTATTTTAAAGAAAAATGCTTCTGTAAGTGGTTGTAGCTGAATGGGGCCACCACATTTCTCTCTTCTGACTAAAATGGTTCAAGTCTCCATCAAGGAACATGCGTAGGAATCTCCTCTCAGTTTATGGTTCTAAGAATGGCTTGATGAACTGGACCTGAAAGTCAGAAAGCTTGAGTTTGGATATTGGTTTTGATCCTAGTCGTGTGACCTGTGGGGAAGACATTTTCCCCTTCAGAGCCCCAGTTTCTTCATCTGTGAAACAGATCTGACCATCATCGTACAGTCCATGCTGCTAGGTTGGTATGAGGAAAGTACTTTGTAAATCTTAACATCATGATGGAAATGCTGGCTATTATTATAATAATCTTAGAGACTATAAGAAAACCAATTAAAAAAATATTAAACCTTTGCCTTTCACCTTAGAATCAATACCGTGTATTGGTTCTAAGGCAGAAGAGCAGCAAAGGCTAGGCAATGGGGGTTAAGTGACTTGCCCAGGATCACGTAGCTAGGAAGTGTCTGAGGTCATATTTGAACCCAGGACCTCCCTTCTCTAGGCCTGGCTCTCAATCTACTGAACCACTCAGCTGCCCCCAAGAAAACCAATTTCTGCTGCATTTTCTCTCCTAGCATAAAAATATTTAAATGCTGAAAAATTTCCCCCTTGTTCTTGTAAAAAATGTGTATAAGACAAAATAACTTGGAGGGATGAGAAGGGGATTTTTTTTTTCCAATCTTTGATTTTCAGAAAAGGTTCAAAACAGGGGAAAGCTAGGTGGCTCAGTGGATATAGAGTCAGGCCTAGTGATGGGAGGTTGTGGGTTCAAATCTGCTCTTAGATTCTTCCTAGCTATGTGACCCTGGGAAAGCCACTTAACCACAATTGCCTAGCCCATACCTCTCTTCTAAGAATTGATACTAAGAGAGAAGGTAAGGTTTTTTTTTTTCCCTAAAGGCACAAAACAGACATGGATAACTTATTTTTGTAATTATTTATACAGTACTAATTGAGCGTATCCTTAACAGCACCAAAACTCTGCTTCCTATCTGTGGGTCTGTGGTTTCTCCTTTAAACAAAGGGGTTGGATTAGGTGGTCTCCCAGGCCCTGCCCAGCTCTGACATTCTATGTCTTATAGTTTGAACTTTCCTTCCACATACAGTGTTCTATAGTCTTTGCCTTTTCATCCCCCCCAACCTGCCATTCTGGGATTCTGGCTAATATCCAGCCTTTTGTTAGTCTAAGACCCTATTTGTATTTGTTAGTCTAAGATTAGCCAGCTGCCATTTGAGACAGGGGCTTTGAGCAGGGGTCCCTCCCCCGCCTCTCCCTTTGCTTGAAGATTCTGCTTTGTCTAGAAGGAGGAGAATAGTTTTTGCGTGGAATTGTTCATCCCCACAAAGCCCAGGAAGGGAAGGTGCTAAAGAAAGACCATTTTTGTTTAAACGTTTATCTGAGATGGCAGCACCAAGTCCTTACAGGATCCCTTGTTTTCCCAATATGTTGCCCCACTTTCTTTGCCATGTCCTTGTGGAGAGGTAGTGTGACAGAATGTGAAGGACAGGAGCCTTGGGAGCCAGCAAAGACCTGAGTTCACATTCTGACTTTGACCTTTATTCTCTGTGACTACGGATAGGTCACTCACCTTAATGGGCCTCCGTTTCCTCATCTGTTAAATGGATATAATTCTTTGAAGAATGAATGTCTTTTTTTAAACCCATACCTTATGTCTTCCTAGAATGGCAAGGACTAGGCAATGAGGGCTAAGTGACTTGCCCAGGGTCACACAGCTAGGAAGTGTCTGAGGCCATATTTGAACCCCAGTCTTCTGGATTCCAGACCTAGTGCTCTATCCTCTGGGGTACTTAGCAGCCCCAAGAATAAATCTTTATTTATCTTAGTGAGTGGTGTAAATATGAAATATTTTTGTGACTTCTCTCATACAAGTCTGTGTTATTAACTTAGCTTGGTCAGATCCACCATACCACCTTCTGTAACTTTTTGGGGTACTACCTTTTGGGGTACCCAAAGTGATGATTCTTGAGTTTGCAGTGTTACATGATTTTAGCGATGCAGCGACACTGAGAAAGGAATGAAGGTACTGAACTAGCACATATTCAATATTAAAAGAAACAGAAGAAGTCTCCAGGATCTTAGATGGAGCTTCTCTGGGAAAGACATTGGTGAGAATGGCACAGGATGAGAAGGGATGCCCACTTGGAGTGACCACCCTGATGAGATCCTGGATTCTGGATTTGAGTGGTGTCAAGCATTTCCTCATTGTATCCCCAGTGCCTGACACATAGTAGACTGTGCTTATGCAAATTGTCCATTGGTTGATCCTTTCCATGCCTTCATCACCCTACAGACAACCTAGACCTTTTTATATCTTATTACAATGGCTTGTTTCAGTAAGGAATGGCCTTATTTCTGAAGTCAAAAGTCTAGTGTTTACCAGGTTTACCTTCCATTGAGTGACCCAGATAACAAACACTGAAGCAGTTATCAGGGGCTGGGTTTTACCTAAGCCCAGAAAACTAGACAGTGGCTAAGAGGGTAGAAATTCACTAATTCCTGGTAGTTCCTAAACGACCACAATCCCAAATGATGCTGCCTCTCCAACAATCTGCACAAAGTGGAATGGAGTATCCCAGGAGGCTCTAATTCTCTCGTCCCTGTCTTTGAAACGAATGATTACTTCCTGCAGATGTTGTAGAGGGAGCTCCTCTTAGGTACAGATTGAACCAAATGGTTCTGAAGTCACGTCCTAAATCTAGGCAGCTAGATGGTACAGAAGATCTAGCTCTGGGCCCAGAGATCAGAAGACCTGAGTTTAAAACCAGCCTCAGATACTCTCTAGCTGTGTGACGAAGGCAAGTCACTTACTTTTCCAGTCTCAGTTTCCTCATCAGTAAAATAGGAATAATACCACCTACCTCCCATGATTGTGGGGAAGATGAGATATTTGTAAAGTGTTTAGCAATCTTTAAAGTTATATAAATATTAGCTATTTTTGAGACTGAGTTTGCCATAGATTTCTGTACCCACCCATAGCTGCCCCCAGACCAGACACTCACACTGATTCCCACAGCACTTTCAGCTGTGCTGCTTTGCCGCCACATCTTGTCCCACATGGTGACCCTCAATAATTCTCTGGGCTTCAGTAGGACTGGAACCTCTTGTAGATGGCTCATCTGACTCTTGAAGCCATTTGCACCAGTGACACATTTAACCTCTCTCTGCGCTTTGTCTGAGGACAGTGCTGAGGATGATGGCTACACAGGTGGGCAGGAAGGGCTAAAACAAGTTGGTTGTGCCATGTTTTGGTACAGATGGCTGCACCACCTGGCTTGGAGAACACAAGGCAGCAGCTGCTGGAATACAGCTGATTTTGGATAAGGAAATGTATGGCAGACATCAGGAATGTTTCTTTACAATGCCTTCCTTTCCCTCCTCTCTTCACTGATATGTTGTGTCAAAAAACACTGAACAGCTCTGCTCTTTTGATCGCACTTGCAGACATGGAGAGATCACAACTAAGGCAGTCTTTGGAGAGCTACGTTGGTCTACCTTCCAGTCTAAGATGTCTCTACCTACTTGTCAGGATCATCGGATGAGCCCAGTGTTTGGCATCAGAGGCCTTGGTTCAAATCTCAGCTCTTCCACTTGCTTGCTATATGAGCTCAGGCAAATAACTGAGCCTGTGTCCAGTTCTCATGTTCCTCATCAGTAAAATGATGCACTTGCACTAGACAGTCTCTAAGGTCCCTTCTATTGCCAAGTCTATGACTATGACTTTGGTTCTTATTTGGGTTCTGTTACTTACCACTGATATAACATCAGAGACTTAGAACTGGAAGGAACCAGGGACATCATCTAGGCCACACTTCTTATTTTACAGATTTCATAGGTCCACATTTGGAAAATGAGGGAATGTCCTTCAATTGGGGAATGGCTGAACAAATTGTGGTATATGTGGGTGATGGAATACAATTGTGCTCAAAGGAATAATAAACTGGAGGAATTCCAGGTGCACTGGAAAGACTTCCAGGAACTGATGCAGAGTAAAAGGAGCAGAGCCAGAAGAACATTGTACACAGAGACCAATACACTGTGGTAAAATAGAATGTAATGGACTTCTGTACTAGCAGCAATGCAATGATCCATAACAATTCTGAGGGATTTATGGAAAAGAACGCTACCCACATTCAGAGGAAGAACTACAGGAGAGGAAACACAGAAGAAAAGCTACTGCTTGAACACATGGGTTGAGGCGGACATGATTGGGGGTGTAGACTCGAAACTACCACACCAATGCAACTATCAACAATTTGGAAATAAGTCTTGATTGATGACACATGTTAAAACCAGTGGAAATGTGCACCAGTTATGTGGGGTGGGGTGGTTGGGGGGGGAGGTGGTGAGGGGAGGGATGAAGGGGAAAGTAAGAACATGAATCATGTAACCATGATAACTTTTCTAAAAAATAAAAATTATTTTAAAAATTGTACTTGCTTTGGTTAGATGATAGAAACTAGTGACTAGCATGGGCCTCCCTTTCTTGAACAATTTTGGGAAGCACAGTGCCAGATTCAACACCCACTTATCTTAGGTGCCTGTAGATATCTGCAGGGTTCTTTGCTATTTTCAGGTGGTCTCAGTTGTTTTTCCCTTTATTTTTGGCATTTTAAAGTATGTTTAATTTTGTGTCCTATGAAATTTAAAAAGTTAAAGTATAAATTTAATTTTATTGGCCTCTTCAGATCCTTTTCAGACCAGATGGGCCATAAAACCCAAGTACTCAAACAAAACAAACAAATCTAAGCTATTTATTAGACAATCAGTTTTCTCATATAAAAAAGAAGTTGAACCAGACTTCACCTGACCTTTCCAGGACAAAGTTGAGTCTCTTTCCTTCCTTCCTTCCTTCTCTGTCTGTGTCATCTATCTATCTATCTATCCATTCAACAAATCTATCCATCTGTCTATCCATACCACTCATCCATCTTCTACATTCAAGTAAGTAAGAAAGTAAGAAGTAAGAAAGCAAACACAAAACCATGTGATTCCTCCTATTTATTGGAATGAGAAGTTCATATCATTTTTGCTAAGGGAGCCCATCACTCACCAAGCCTCTTTCAATTGCCCATTATAGTAAATTCTAGGCCCCCAAACCAGAAGTATCCGACATAGTTAGAAATACTTCATCCCCTGCAAAGAGGGAAGACCTTTCTTTGTATTTAGACAATGACACTGATTGCTTCTGTCCCAGAGCTGTGGGCTTCTGTATCTTACTTAGATGATCAGGATTCTCCTCTTGTCCTTTAAAATACCTTAAAGGAAGAAAATAAAATAAAATGCCTTTATGGTATAGACTTTTATATCAAAGATAATGAAGGCTTGCTCTGGTCCTTAGCAGTTGTACTGAGAAACAACTATCAATACTGCAGTCAACCCAAAGGACTGAGCTTGAGGGCTGTAGTTTGGATGTGGGGCAAAGGAAATGGTTGCAATTAAAACTCTAATTCCTGAAGCTTTGGAAATCATATTTTACTAACACATGCCTTAGCTTTAGCTTTCTTTCCTGTGGCCTACAGTGGATTATCTAGTCTGAAACATACTGTGGGAGGGAATACAAGAGCTGGAGATAGGAAGAGAGAGACAAGAGGAAGGGAGGAGCAAGGGGTGGGGTAGGAAAGAGAGAGTTCAAATAAAACAGAAATCTAGAATTAAACCTCCCACTGAAATGATATCATTTTGCTAAGGGCAGGCTTAGGAGCCATGCCTATCTGGTACATTTGTGTGGGCAGGCTACAGGCCTAAAATGGGAGAACAGTGTTGATTTGTGTAACAATTATGAAGAATAAACTTAAAAAAAAAATTTTTTTTAACCCCTTACCTTCCATCTTAAAAATCAATACTGTGTATTGGTTCCAAGGCAGAAGAGTGGTAAGGGCTAGGCAATGGGGGTTAAGTGACTTGCCCAGGGTCACAAAGGAAGAGTCTGAGGCTAGATCTGAATCTGGGGCCTCCCATCTCTAGGCCTGGCTCTCAATCTACTGAACCACCCAGCTGCCTCCAAGAATAAACTTTTAAAAATGGCTTCATTAAAAGAAAGCTCAGTCCCTGTCAGGGACAGTGTCTGACTTGTTACTTTTTTTTTTTTTTAATAGCCCTTTGCTAGTCTAATTACACAGAGGATGATGGACAATCTCCCTGGAATCCTTCACTCTGTATAAAGTGGAGAGAGAAGGCATTTTCTTTCTACAAACACCAGGGGCAGGGTAGAAGCATCGGGTCTTCCTTCCAAAGTCTGGAAGCGAAAGCCTTGCCCTGCCTCCTCTCTCCCCACCCCTACCCCCCACCTAATCTGGGAACTAGGTGAAACAAGCAGCCTCCAGAGGAGGCCGGGCCAGGCCCAAGGAGCTGGGGAGGGGGAGACGTGAAGGCATCTGTCAGATGGTGATGCTCAGCCTGCCCGGACCTCCCCCAGGAGCACGTCCCTGTTTAGGGAAGGTCAGTGGATAATGCACACGTCCAGGATGCAGAATTTGGCCCTGCAGGTGGGGCAAGGCACTTGGCTAGAGAGCCAGGTCTCTGGGTGCTGCTGATCCTGGCGGCTGGCAAACCACTTTCCCATGCACGTCAGACACCACATGGGGCGGCAGTAACACTGCTGGCACTCGCCCTCGTTGGACTCTTGGCAGTTCTTCACCAGCTTGATGTTGGCACTTATCTGCATGCAGCCAATGCAGGGCTCCAGTTCCTTCAGGGGCATGGGGGACCACAGTGGGGAAAACAAGGCAGAGAAAAAAAAGGCAAAATATTAACTCCTTTTCTGGAAGATGTCTATAGTTCAAGGCTTTTATTTAATGCAAAGCAGCTCAGTCAACAGGAATTCCTTAATTCCCAAGTGTGGGCAGAGCTCCATGCTCCCAATTCAGAAAACAATAGTAATACTGACTACATTTCCATAGTGTCTGAAGGCTTTAGGAAGGTCTGGGGATGGGGCCAGTAAAACAACTCTTATCCTGATTTTAGTAGAAGAATCAACAAGCTTGAAGAGGAAAATTAAATTGCCTGAAGCCTGGAGGCCTCTTAAGATAGCCAACATCTGTGATACGGGATGCCAAGAGCTACATATGTGAAGGCACCACTGGCAAGGGTCATCAGGAAGGGCTTCTTGGAGGAGCAAGAGAAGGAGGCATTTGATTTGGGCCTTAGAGGATGAGTAGAAATTCAGCAAGGAGAAGGGAATGTTGTAGAACACATGCAAAGAGTCAGAGGTGGGGAAGTTCAGGGGGTTCAGAAGATGACAAGGAGTTGGGTTCAGGATGTAAAGTGGGGATGGAGAGGAGATGACTCTGAATGACCAGTAGGAGCTTCAGCTTTATTTGGCAGGTGACAGGGCACTCCTGGAAAGTGCTTAAGAGACGAAGACTGATTTGGCCAGAGCTTTCCCATTTATCTTCCTGAATAGAAAGGAAAGAGGGAAATGGGGTGAGGAAAGTTATAACTGCAAAGAATTAATTCCAAGCCAGCTCTGATTCTGCCCTTTTCCCTCTCTCCTCTGCCCCATGTCCATCACTAAGTCAGACTAAAAGGAAAATTTCCCAACAATCAGAATTAAGAGGAAGAAGGGCTGCCTCAGGGGGCTTCCTGCCTGTGTAGTGAAAAAAATTTTTCTTATTTCTCTTTACTTCAAGTTATTATTATTAATAAATCTTATAAAAATAAAACTTGGAATATTTGGATATTTAATTTTAATCTTATAGTGGCCTTAGTATCTGTGAGTAAATGCACCAAATAAAAAGGCCTGTTGCTTTCAGCACTGGCTGGCCACTCTAATCCTTCTGGAAAGCCTCCTTTTAGGCCTCCAAACATCAAATTGAACTGGGATTCTCCCAAACAGGCCTCTACTCGGTCCCTTTCAATACCTCTAGGGGCTCTCTGAATCTTCTTTGACCTTCATGGTCCAGCTCACATCCGGGGGTGGGGTGGGGTGGGTGGTGGGGGTGGGGGTGGTCATATGGTCTGTCATTGTTATTTAATTTCCATGTGGCTATGCCTTATCTTGCCAACAAGAGCATGGGCTCCCCAAGGACAAGGGGACTATCTTATGTTTATTTTTGTGTTCTTCCTTCCTTTGCACTAAGTACAATAAATATTCAAGTATTTATTGACCATTTACTGCCTAGGTATAGTAGGCGCTCAATAAATATTTGCTGAATTGAATTTAATTAAATCAGTTTTTTTCCCACCAATTTATCACTTGGTTCCTTGGAGCCACCCTCTCAGATTAAGACAAATTTAAGATTACGAAAAGGAATTCCTTATGGTGCAAAAAAAGCAACAAGTTATCCAAGCTCTCTCAGAACCAATTAAAGGGGCAGCATATATTGTCTCCTGCTGGGCATCAATTTAAACCCAAGTGAGTCTCCTTGCTTTATCCATCTGTACCCAGAGATACATACCCACACAAGCAAGGCGAGATTTTTAAAGCTCATTTTGGTGAATACAAAAGTGACAAAGTCTACAATAAAGAGGGTCAGGACAGCTTTTAATCTAAAATATTCAACTTAATTCAATTCAATATTTATTAAGCTCCTACCATATGAAGACAAGAAGACAAGAACGATAACTTCCATTTCCAGAACATTTTAAGGTTTACAAAGTGTTTTCCTACCTATTATTGTTATTTTTTAATAGCTAAAACTATGTTCCCACTCCATGCTAGGGCTTATAGTTGGGATAAGGGCCCCCCCCAAAAAAAAACACAGGTAACTATAATAGATGTAATGGACGTATTAGAGAAGAGTGAAACCTGCAAGAGGGGGTATCAGAGGTGGCATTTGATACCCTGGCCTTAAAGGGAAGGAGAGACTTCAAAGATGGAAAGGGGGAGGTACTAGGGGTTGAAAAGCACAGAGGGAAGGAGGGGAAAGGGTTTGGATATGATATAGAGAGCTTGGGGCAGACTGTGGAGTGCCTTGAATGCCAGGCCTACACTTCTCCTGTGACAGAGCTAACGGGACCTCTGAATATGCCAACCAGAGCAGTGATGGCCCAGATCTGTACTTGTAAGCATGGGAGACGTGGACTGGAGTGGGGAGGGAATGGGAATGGGAACAGTAAGGCACACAGAGACCTGGAGCTGAAGGGGCCCTTCAAGGCCACCTAATCTAAAGACATTTTATAGCTGAGGAAACTGAGGCTCATGCAGATGAGAGGACTTGCTCGGGGTTGCACAGGTACTCTGAAGTGAGTTTCTTAGCTAAGAGGCCAGGGTGCCGGGGGAAACTTGAGGAGAGAAAGGAAGGCCAGAACAGACAATCACACTGATGCTTTTTCACACGGAGGGGGAATATGGGAAGCTAATGGCAAACATGAGGCTTAGTACCAGGCATAGAGTAAGCACCGAATTGATGGATGCTGACCCCACCAGCTTCAAACCTAGGCATAATTCAGACTCAGTTATGTTTATCAGAATATGATTAGAATACTTGTTGTTGGGGCCAGATGACATTGTGGAACATCAGCGTGGAAGAGGTCCAGGCCAGCATGGGGGCAGGATGTCAGCAGCCATGGATGGTGTGAGAGGCTTTAGGAGACAAAAGAAGGTTGGGGGGTGCCCTGGGGGCTCTGGGAAAGAGGAGTAATTAGGGAGGGGAAATAATGAGTAGTCACTGCTATAATTAAGACAAGGGAATCACTGAAGACCTCTAAGGAAAGTGTGAAGATGTTCTCCAGATGGGCCATGTGGGGGAAGAAAGCTAGAAACAAGGGTTCAGAAACATAATGAGGTGTGACTGATGGAATGGATATTCTCTGGCACTCAGAGTGGGGATCATAGCATTTCGTGTCTAGTAAATAAAATCTAGGAGGTGAAAAAAAGAGAATAAAATGTGACATATTTATCCCTGTCTCCTAAAAAAGAAGGCAAAGACTCAAAACAGTTTTCCTTCTCTTAATGGCTGTAACAAAGAGATCTCTATCCTGCAGGGTGCAAGGCTTTTGGGAAGCTGGCAGGGAAGGCCTCTCTCTCCTCAACTATTACCTCAGATGCTGTCCCTACTTCCCACAGACAGGCTACAAATAATAGCAGCTCTTCAGGTTATTAGCATTTGAAATTTGCAAAGTGCCTTCTATAATAACCCTGAGAGGAAGGATGATGCAAAAGTTTTATTATTCCCTTTTTACAGAGCAGAAAACTGAGAGAAAGGAAAGTACACATCTAGGAAGTATCTAAGCCAGGATTCAAATCTCTGACTCCAATTCTAACACACTGGTACTATGCTCACTCATATTCTGATAAATATAACAACTGAGTCTGAATTATCTCTAGGTTTGAAGCTGGTTGAGGTCAGCATCCACTGATTAAGTGCTTACTGTATGCCAGGCACTGAGCCTTGTGTTTGCTGTTAGCTTTCCATATTCCCTCCCACCCAATGTGAACAAGCATCTTCTGCTTAAGAGCCCTCCTTCTCTTCTTATCTCGACCCCCCCCCCCCCATCCCAAAGGACAAGTTCCCTAGAGGATCAGGCCTCTTCCATTCGGATTAAAGCACACCCCAGGCCAGTGTCTCCAGGGACAATAAAAACTGCTGCCAAAAGGAGGCCGAGCAAAGAGACTGAATAATGCAGAAACTAGATACTCTGGCTGCTCAAGCTTGAAATTTTACAAATTGTTTTTTTTTCATGGCTACCCTGGGGGATGGACAGTGCAAGTATTATTATGAACTGTTTAGAGAGGAGGGAGCTGAAGTCAAGAGAGTGAAATGACTTGCCCCTGGTCACAGCTGGTGAGGTAGGGGTGGGGGGGAAAGAGAGAGAGAGAGAGAGAGAGAGAGAGAGAGAGAGAGAGAGAGAGAGAGAGAGAGAGAGAGAGAGAGAGAGAGAGAGAGAGGA
>NC_058135.1:223311879-223385895 GCF_016433145.1 Gracilinanus agilis | reverse complement strand
GAGAGAGAGAGAGAGAGAGAGAGTGAGTGTGTAGGGACAGGAAAGAAGACAGCTGGGGACAGAGCCTTGGGGAATTCCCCATCTTCTGGGGTGGGAAAGTGGATAAGCAGCCAGGAAAAGGAGGCAAGCTGAAGCTACCCCCCTTGGCACATACCCCATTAATGAAAAGATATTAGATGGATTTCTGTCTGTTTCCCTTCCAGAACTGTCTGCACAGAAAGTAATTTTTATCTGTCTATCCATGCTTCCTTTTCTGCTGTCTCCACATAAGCCCAGATCCTTCCTCATCCTTCAAAAAACAAGCAAAAAACCTTTTACTTGAGCCTTCCAGGCCCTCAAGCTACGGCCCATGTCTTTTCCCCACCAAAATCCCAGAAGAAGCCTTTTCCACTTGTTTCGGTCTCCTCAGCTCCTATTCACATTGTAGCTCTGGCTTCCCCTCATTTCTCCAAGGTTTCAGTTCTCTCTCAAATGCTGGATCCATTGGCTCTTTCTCAGGCTTCCCATTTCTTACCCTTGAGTTTCCTCTGGACATTGCTAACTCCTTCACCCAGGGTGCCCTCTCCTGGTTGGGTTTCCGACTTGGCTGTCTCATGATCCTCCTCTCATCCCTTCTCCTCCTCAGCTTCTCTGTGGAACTGTCCTCCGTCCAACCATCCGTGGCCTACTCCCAATCTCGTGGGGACCCACACTGCCCCAAGATCCTTGCAGCTCACAGGCTCTCAACCATCACTCTATGCAAATGACTCGCAAGTCTACACAGTCAGCCTCCTCCCTCTCCTGGTCCAACCTCAACTCCCTGCTAGACGGTTCCTCCATAATGTTCTACAGCTTTCCCAATTTCCCCTGCCTGAAACAGAATTCTTCCTCTTTCCCCTAACCTTGCTAACTCACCTCTTTTCTGTCCAGGGCACTCCTGTCCTTCTTGCCACCCCATTTCACATCCCTTCCATGTAATTAGCTTTAACAGCTGTCCCCCAACAAATGCATCTGCCCCTTCTTTTCACTCAGTCTGGGGCCATCCTAATTCAGGACCTTGTTCTCACCTGGATAAATGAAATCACATTCTAATTGACTGCTGGCCTTCCTTCCTTCCTCCTTTCCTCTCTTCCTTCTTCATTTCTTCTTTCCCTCCCTAACTTCCTTCTTCCCTTCCATCTCTCCCTTCTTTCCTTCCTGCTCTTTCCTCTGCAATTCCTATAAACAAGCCCGAACAGAACAACACTCTCCTCAGGTTGCTTTAATGACTTCTAGGGCAAATGACAAATTCTTCCCTTGGATTTTTACCTTCTGGCTTTGGCCCATCTTTGCAGATTTCTTTCCAATTACTTCTCCTCAAGCACTCTATGATTCAGCCAGGCTTACTCTTCCATTCTACCTTCTCCCACCCCCTTTCCACAGGCTGTCCCACCATCATTCTTTCTGGAATCCCTAACCTACTTCAAGGCTCATCTGTCACCTCCTACACAAAGTCTTTCCTTAGAGAAGCTAGGTGGACATGAAGTCCGAAAGACCTGAATTCAAATCCAGGGTTAGACATGCAGGTCCCTTAGCTGTAACCAGAGTCACATGAGCCACCTAATCTGTCTCCCTCAATTTCTACATCTGTAAAATGAGTATAATAATAACACCCACCTCCCAAGGTTGTTGACTGAAATGAGATATTTGTAAAATGCTCTGCAAATATTAAAAACACTTTATAAATACTATTTATTATTGCTATTATTGTTATTATTAATTTTCACATCCCCCCAGTTATGAATGAATTCTTCCATTCCCACCACTGACAGTGGATAGAATGCTTGACGTAAGAGTCAGGAATAGGCAGCTGGTGGCTCAGTAGGTAGAGAGTCAGACCTGGAATTGGGAGTACCTCAGTTCAAATCTAGCCTTAGACACTTCCCAGCTATGTACCTCTGGGCAAGACACTTAACTAACTAAATGCTTAGCCCTTTCCACTCTTCTTCCTTGGAACCTGTCCTTAGTATTTCTTCTAAGGCAGAAGATAAGGGTTAAAAAATAAAGTCAGGAAACACAGAACTTTTTGAAAATTTGCCTCTGACACTTCTTAGCAATGTTATGGGCAAATCATTTAAATTTTCTGAGCCTCGGTTTCCTCATCTTCAAAATGGAGATAACATCTCTTATTGCCCACCTCACAGAATTGTTGAGCGCCTTCAATAAGATAAAGCTTGCTGAAAACCTGTGTCAATGTTACTTATTATTATTTTTATTTTGGATATACTTATCTGTGTCCACATCACATCACTCCCATAGAATGTTAGCTCCTTGAGGACAGGGATTATTTCCTTTCTGTCTCTGTTTACCTGCTTTCTTAGCTTGCATATTAGGAGGCACTTAGTAAAGGTCTATTGACTTGAACTAATTTGGAAGGATGATTAAAGCCAGTCCTAGCCCTGATTCTGAGGACCCTGCTTCTAGCCATCTTTCTGGCTTGATTGCTTTCAGTTGAAGGGAGTTTGGGGCAACTCTAAAGATATTGGCCCCAGAAGCTGCTTTACTGCCTTCCTTGCTGGGTTAACAGTCTGGCATTTTCTCAAATCTCTCTCCTCTCTAGGACAGAATTTTATATTCATAGCAGTAGTGGGGCAAATGTCTTTGTCTCTGTACCTCAGATGAACCAATCGAGTTTTGTTAAAAGCTGCCTATATGCCAGGGAGTGTGCTAGGTGCTGGGGATACAAGAGAAAGATGGAAACAATACTACTCCCACTGAGCTTACATTTTCACTCTTGAGAGAAGCACATAGAAATGTAACCGCGCACAGACACACACACAGCAGGAAAGTAAAGGCTTATACACACACCGGTTTGGGAGGGAGGGTACTACAAGCTGAAAAAGGACCAAGAAAGGGTATTTATACAGAAGATGACAACACTCCAGAGGGCTGAGGAGGAGGGAGCACTTTCAATGAGAGGCAAGGGAGGTACATGGAGATGAAGGCCTGTGAGGACAGCCAAAGGGGTGAGCAGCACAAGGGCTCCTGACTGCTACCTCAAGGCTGCACTCTGCTCAATTTACCTACCTGGTTGCTGGGAATGGAATAAGGTGGGTTGATTTCCACCAAGGATGTAAATGTTTCCAGAAACAAGTCACCGAGGCTCTGGTGGATCACGACATTGGCAGCATTGCGGATGGGAGCGTGGAGTTTCTCCCGAAGCTCACCGTATTCTGTAGAATTCAGTCTGAATAAGAGGAGGGGAAAGGAGTATCATTTCCTCATCCTACTTGTTTAGAAGTTGAAAGGGCCTTTGAAGGAGTCCAATCCAATTCTCTCATTTTACAAATGAGGAAACCATGCTGTGGAGAGTTAAGGGACTTGCTGAGAATCAGGGCTAACAAATGCCAGCATCAGAATTTGAAACCAGGTCCTCTGACTCCAAATCCAGGACCCTTTCCACTATACTACTCACCTCAAATGCAGAACTGTAATGTGAAAATATCATTTATGGGGGCAGCTAGATGACTTAGTGGATTGAAAGCTAAGTTCAGAGACAGGAGGTCCTCAGTTCAAATCTACCCTCAGACATTTCCTACCCATGTGTCCCTAGGCAAGTCAATTAACCCCAATTGCCTAGCTCTTACCTCTCTTCTGTCTTAGAATGAATATATAGCATTTGATTTTAAGTCAGAAGGTAAGGGCATGTTAAAAAAAAGATAAATGTATAGTTTACAATGAAAATCTTTGCATTATGTTTGGCAATGATTCTGACCTGATTCATAATAACAAATATTTTATAGAACACGTATTTTAAGAATACTTCATACTTTGCCACTTGGTTATATGACCTTGTTTTATCCTCTCTGCCTCAGTTTGATCATCTATAAAATGAAGATAAAAATACTTACATTATCTACTTCAGATTTGTGGTGAGGTTATTTGGGGTATAATGATTTGAAGAGGTCACCAGTGAAGAGAGGTGCACCCAGAAAAAGGAAAGGCAAAAGAGAGTCTCTAGGGGCAGCTGGGTAGCTCAGTGGATTGAGAGCCAGGCCTAGAGACAGGAGGTCCTAGGTTCAAATCTGGCCTCAGACACTTCCCAGCTGTGTGACCCTGGGCAAGTTACTTGACCCCCATTGCCTACCCTTACCACTCTTCCACCTATAAGTCAATACACAGAAGTTAAGGGTTAAAAAAAAAAAAAAAAAAAGAGAGTCTCTGCCCTCAAGAAACTCAAAATCTAATGGGGGAAACAATATACAGAGAATTATGTCCAAACAAGGCATAGACAAGATAAATGGAAATAATCAATAGAGGGAAAGCTCTATTGGGAAAGGCTGCCTGTAGAAAGTGGGGCTTCAGCTAAGACTTGAAACCAGGAGGCAGAGATGAGAAAGGACAACATTCTAGGTATGGGGGACAGTCAGAGGAAATGCCAGAGCATCTTGTCCAAGTAAGAGCAAAGGGACCAGTGTTGCTGGATGGAGGACAAAGTGGGGAGGGAAGAGAGGGATGTATAAGGGGGAAAAAGACTGATGAATGGATGACAGGCCTGGGGGATTTCAAGGTCCATTCCACTATGGGCCAGTTCTGATTGGCAGAAAATTCTGCCTCTTTTTCTCTTCCCCCTATTCATTCTAATTTTGTCCTCTGGTACCAAACAGACCAAACTGAATCCTCTTCACACACGATGGCCTTTGGGATACTTAAAAACCTTCAACTGCACCATGCTTGTGTGGGGTGCCCTATATTCTGGATTCCACCTTAAAGTATTATAAAAATGTGTTATCACCGTCTTAACAGACCTAGGACAAGTCACTTTCCTGTGTAGGATGGTGTCACAGGAAAGCATTGGTATTATTGGATTTGGATAGTTCTGTGACCCTGGGCAAGTCACTTATCCTTCCAGAGGCCCTGTTTCCTCACCTATAAAATGGAGACAACACTTGCAATAATTCCTCTTGAGGTGTTGATGAAAATGTTTTACAAACTTCAAAATGTCATACATATGTAAGTTATAATGATGACCATTATTATACCATCGTCTGTCTAAGTCAGAGGATGTAACCTCCCTTATTCTGGACCTCTTCATCCTCTCAGATAGGAACAAAAATGTGCTGTAGGGTATGCCTCTTTTTCAGATCTCTGGGAGAATAATTCATTGTGAGGTGAAACAAAAGTGACAGAAGGAAGCTTGTAGTTTAAAAAAAAATGAACTCTTTCTAGATTTGTGAGAAGCCATTGGTTGCCAGTTGCACTTTAAATTGGATGAGAGAGAACAAATGGATTAGGAGACACAAACTCGGCTAAGAGGGTGAGGATGTGTTTGAGGAAATGAGCTGGGAGAATTATTCTGATTTCCCAGGTAACGGCCTTTAAATCAGACCAAGAGAGGGAAAAAAGCCCTTTCTGCAGGCCCTGATGGATTTTGCTAGGCTTGCTGGTGTCCCTGAGAATCTGCTTTACTAATTCATGGTGCAGCGATAAGGGAAGAATGTTTATAACCAAGTCTATGAGTTTGTTAGAGCTGAGAGCAACTACAATGAATGCTTAATCTTTCCTCAAGCAAATGAAAATGCTGCTAGCATTTCTCTAAACACAGTATTTTCAACAAACTATTTTAAAAAGTATTTTTTAAGGCTTTATTGATTTTGTTTCTCACACAATCATTTCTTGGCAAACCCACAATCCCCCATTGAGCCTTCCCTAACAAGTTAAACAAGTTGGACTGAAGTGAGCTGCATCTGAGAGATAGGCAATGCGCCCTGCCCCTGCACCAAGAGGAAGTCAGGGCCCACAGAAGCACCTTGGTAGAGGAGGCCAGAGGCAGAACTGGGAGAAGACACAGACCTATTATCAATGAGGCTCTGAGGGGCAGAGAATGCCCACGCTGCACCTCACTCCATGCCCCATTGTCTTTTTAATGATGCAGGTGCAGGAGGGACCCTGAAGTACTTTCCTATCGCTGCCCCTCAGTTTTTAATCAAGTGGTGGAGTCCTGTGGCTCACTCCTGCTCCTCATTCCCCATATGAACTTCACAAGTCTCTGCCCTTCTGAGGCCTCATTTTCCCTAAATATTGAAAAGGAATGTTGGACTTTGTGATTTTTCAGGTCTTCCTCAGCTCTGACATCTTGTGTTCTAGGCTGTAATGTCTCGCCTAGATCTGACATTCTAAGGAGGGATATGGCTCTGCCAATCCACATTCTGTCCCATTTCACTCCAGCACACTAGAATCCTAGCTATCTCCACATCTTGGAGAAGAGACAGGAAGAGCCTCAGAGACTCACTCATAGGCTCTACTCCCTTGGTAGGGTCTTTATTAAGACAACAGATTCCTAGGAGTGGGGTCAAAATGATGACATTTATACTTTATCTGCTTGGGTTAGGAAATTAAAATGAAGCTGGCTACCTCGGTCCTTAGGGTACTTTCTACTCCAGTATACACACAGTCTTGCTAAGTATTGCATCTGCTACAGTCACTGACCTGTGCTGGGGCACAGAGCCTTTGGAGACCATTTAGTCTAAACTCTTGCCCTGCTCCGTCACAAAGTGAATTCTTGGCAAAGTTGGAACTAAAACCCAGGCCTCCTGAGTAGATTCAATCCACATCACTGTTAGCCTACCAGCAGCTAGAATTCTAGTTGGTGATGGGCCAGCTCCCTGGTACACAGCAGGAAGGGCTGTGCTTGGGGAGCATCAGCACAAGAGCAAGGATGTCCTTGGCAGAGCCCCAGGAGGGGCAGAGGCTCTTCACTATTTGTGCCACTGACCCCACAGGCAGTCTCGTGAAACCCATAGATGCCCTCTCAGAAGAATTCTGTATGGCCTATATTCAAAATTGAATGCTGAATTTAGTTAGAAGTAAGTACAGATTTGCCCCCATCTAATTTCTCAGGCACTCTGAAATCTCTCTGTGGGCCCTTGAGGGGGAGGACTCTCCCACAATGCAAAGAGTCTGACCTTTCACTTTACATAAAAAAGTTCAACTGATTTGCAAGGGTGGTTTCTATATTTAAGAGATACTTCCCTGGTACCCCAGGGACTTACCTGAACTTCCCAAGAGGGCACCTAGGAGATGAGGCTCCTCCTTCAAGGATTACTAGAAAGAAGGGGGCATGTTGATGGTAGAGATAAGAAAGCTCAGGGGTGAAATGAAAGCTAGGTGCAAGTACCTGAGGGGATATCATGGGAAAGGAAGAGGAGCCTTGTTTGACTTGGGCACGAGGGTAGAATCTGGGAATAAGATACAGAGGTGGGTTTTGGTACAATGTAGGGAAATACTTCCTAATGATGACTATTGTCCCAAAGTGGAATGTGCTGCCGTAGGAGGCAGTGAATTCTCGATCACTGGAGGTCTCCCAGCAGTGGCTACGTGATTCTTGGTTGAGGATGATGTCCAAAGGATTTCATTTCAGGTATGGGTTGTATTAAATCTGGGCCCTTAACCTGGGTCTGAGAATTTGCACCCTCACGCACATATGTGTATAATGTTTACATTTTGATAACTGTATTTCAATAGAATTGATTCCTCTGGAATCCTGTAATTTCTTTTACACATTTAAACCATGATTCTCAAAAAGGGTCCATGATACACAAAGGGTGAAGAACTCCTGGATGAGATGGTCTCTGAGAGTCTGATCCTGTTATCCACTGTGCTTAGGGATCACAGGGGAAGAAAGAGATAGACCAGAAGATCCCTGCCCTCACAGAGCTCATAGTTTAATGGGGTAGATGGCACATGAAAAGAATATAAGGAAGTAAAGAAATCAAATGGAACAAAGGTAGCTTGGTGGCACAGTGGACAGAGAGCATTGGACCTGGAATCAAGAAACCCTAAGTTCAAATCAAGCCTCAGATACTTCTTATCTGTGTGACCTCAAGCAAGTCATTTAACCTATTTGCCTCTGTTTCTCCAACTGTAAAATGGGGATAATAATAGCACCTACCTGTCAGGATTGTTGTGAGAAGCAAATGAGATAATCTTTGTAAAATGACTGGCATATAGGAGGCACAGAAATGCTATTATTATTATAATCAGTGCTGGAGGAATTCAGGGGGTGGGGTATCAGAAAAGTATTTCTTGGGAGGTGAGGATTGATGTCAGTTAGACAGAACTGAGGGGTCGGGGAGGGAATTCTAAATGTGAGAAAATAACAGAAATAAAGGTGAAAATGAATTTCACCACACACTGCCCTTCTGTTCAGGCCCAGCTCAAATGTCACTTGGGGCCTGAAACCTTCTGAACCCCCAAGGCTTTTAGCCTCTTGGAACCTTCAGAGCTCTTGGGTTTTGCCTCTCTTAGGGTACCATCATATTTGCCACATGTTAGCTAGTTAGTCTCCTGGAGTTCTGGGGTGTTCCCTCTAAGGACTCATCATAGTTCTGGGGATCTGGGGTTTCTAATGATCTTGCTAGACCCTGCCTGGTTGGCAGGGCTTGAGGCCTCAACCCAGCCATAAACCATGCAACTAAATGCAAAGAAGTTCATCTTGACAACAACTCATGAGGCCCTGCACTGAGATGGTAATTCTCTGAATGTGCCAAGTTTCACAAGGTGCATGCGCCATGAAACTGCATGTTATTACAGATAAAAGGAAATGAATAAATGATTTTGTGAGGTATATATTTTACCCAGAATACAAAGTATGCTAAAATATGTAATTAGTGTGTGCAAATAAGTGGGTATAAAATTAATAAAACCTGCCTCTAACACAAAAAAGTGGGAACATCAGACCTTGAATTCAAAGAACTCAACTCAACAATGTGTGGGTCTCCTGATTCTCCTAGTGTTGCCTGCTTAAAATGTGCAGATACTGTGTTATGGAAATTTGGGGGTCCTTGAACTACGTTTCCCATGAGCCCACTGGCTTCCTGTCTTATGTGATGATGCAGAAGTTATGTAATGACATAGATAGGAGGATAAAATCAAGTGGCTAGACTTGCACTTCCTCTTGGTTCTCTATCCACTATGGAGGCGGCAGGCAAGGGCGTGTTTTTTTTAAAACTTACTTAGCTAGTATGGCAAGTGGCCTCATTTCCTAATGGCTACTAATAAATCTATAAAAACCATAATATTTTTAAAGATGTCCTTTTTATATTCATTTTCCTATAAGTTTATTTTTCCTTTACTTACATTTTTGCACATAAGTCTTTGACATTTTATATTTCATCCACAAATTATTTTTCTTTTTTTCTTTATTTGGATTTTTTGTTTTGTTTTTTGGATTTCTTTTGATAATTGACTCATATACCCCCATAACTCACCATGTATCCTTAGCTGATCTGGTTGTTGGTCTTTACCCTCTTCCGGGGGAAATATGTTATTAATTCTCCTCAGAGGGGATGTATGTATGTATTATAATCTATAATGTAAAGTTCAAATTCTTTTGAGAGTAATCCAGCTCTAGTTTACAGACTCCTTGAGGACCCAAAACAGGGCCTGCACATGGAGGAGAATCAGGATTTGGTAAGTCTTGAACGGGGCCTTGTTCCTCTGTCTTCTGGCCCATCCTCTCTGAAGTGTCTGCCTGAGCTGGGAAGGGCTGAGATAATATTCCACTATTTTCAGAATGAGAGAGAGGATGAGGTGGAAAAATTGCTATAGTTCATAGGGCTTCACCAAGAACACCAGGGAAAAAAAAACCAAGAGCATAAAAATGGCCCAATTGTAGAGAGATCCTCCCTACAAGGACTAATTAGCCCATCCCTTGTTTCCCCTCTTTCCTGGAGCTCCCACAGAGCAGGCCTCTCTAGTGTGCTCAAGGGGGGCTGCCAATAATAACAGTCTAGATTCCTGAGTTCACTGCAGTTTAGAGAGGTCACAGGGGTAGGGGAACAAAGGGGAGACTAGATCTGAACCCAGGTCCTATGATTCCAAATTCAGAGCTCTTTCCATTGAACCTTGTGACTTCCAATGTTGCTGTGTGCAGGTGTGTATGAGTGTGCTCCCCTCCTCCTAACTAGTTCTAAGTAATTAATGAATACCATCAAGCCTATTTATTAAACACCCACTATGTGCCAGGTACTGTACCAAACATTGAAGACACAAATAAACACAAACATTGTCAAAGCTTTCCTTCAACTGTGACTCTGTGACGCTTCTTCTCGGAGTGTGGGGTGGTCACGTCCCAGGCTCTAAAACACTAGCAGAAAGCAATGTCTGGCAGATCCTGCCAGGTTGGACCACCTTTGGGCAAAGGCTCTGGGATGGACTCTGTGCCTATTGTATTAGGACAGAGGCTAGCTGGAGGCATAGAGAGGATCATCATCAGGAAGCTGGCCAACACAATGAACCCATGTACACAAGGGGGAGGGCCTGCAACGTGGGAAGGAACACCCACTCTGGTGAAACCACAGATACCCTGGAAACATGAGATTATTACTGTTCTATCACTCCATCAAGCCCTGAAGGTCTGCTTTCTAGGCACAGTTTTATTTTCCTCAGATCATTCCTATTCCCTAGGATGGCTGCCCCAACAGGGAGAGGAAGCCAAAAATTCCCTTAACCCCCTGTGGATAGACTTGGAATCAAGAAGCACTTGGGTGCAAATCCTGATTCTGAAACTTTTGAGCTGTGTGATCTTAAACAAGTCATTTAATCTCTTTGAGTCTTGGTTTCCTCATTTGTAAAATGGGGTTAATTATGCCTGCAGTACCTTCTTTATAGGTCTGTTGTACTCTGCAGACTTTAAGGAGCTTTATAAATAGGGGAGGTGCTAGTAAATGTTTAACAATTGGCTCTCTGGGAAAAAATGGACATGCAATATACTTTTAAGATGAATTGGCATTATTAACATTTTTCCATCCTTTTTTTAAGTCTAGACAATTACCCTTATTTGTAGTATTTGCTGAACTGCATTGTGAAAATACTCATTCAGGGGGCAGCCAAGTGACTTCGTGGATTGAGAGCCAGACCTAGAGACAGAAGGTCCTAGGTTCAAATCTGGCCTCAGACACTTCTTAGCTGTGTAACTCTGGGCAAGCCACTTAACCCCCATGCTTAGCCCTTATGGCTCTTCTGCCTTGGAACCAATATACATTATTGATTCTAAGACAGAAAATAAGAGTTAAAAAAAATGTTTATTCTAAGGGCAGCTAGGTGGCTCAGTGGATAGAGAGCTAGGCCTGGAGTCAGTAGGTCCTACATTCAAATTTGACCTCAAATCATTTCCTGGCTGTGTGACCCTGGATAAGTCACTTAACACTCATTGCCTGGCCATTATTGCCTTGGAACAGGTACTTAGTATCAATTCTAAGACAGAAAGTAAGGGTTAAGAAAAACAAACAAAAAGAAAATGCTCATGTTAATAACCTGACAACCTCACTCCAGGACACCTCTGCTTACAAACTCTAATGTTATTACTGTCATTATCATTAAAGTCAAGGAAGGTTCTGTGGATAAGTCAACCAGGAGCTCAGCACAGAAGGCTGGTCAGTGGGTGGCAAATTATTTGGGCTAAAATAACTCAGGAAGGACAGGTGAGGCAGGACAGTGTAGGAGGAAACATTTGGGAGCCAGATTCAGGGCCTAGTTCTGATACAATATGTGCCTATGGGCAGGTAATTTAATAATTCTGAACCTTAGTTTCTTCCTCCACAAAATGGACATAGTAATATCTATACTACTGACTCACAGATTGTTGTTGGGAAAGCACTTTTCAAAGTGCCTAAGTTAGGTGAGCTATTACCACTAAGGTATCAATCTGTTAGTCAATCAGCCTTTATTAAGTACCTACTATGTGCCAGTCATTGTGCTAAGTGTTGGTGTGGAGAAATTGTGATCCACATTGTTGTGGTACCTTATACATTTCTTGAAGATAAAATCACAAACATTTATTTATTTGTTTGTTTGTTTATTTATTTGTTTGTTTGTTTATTTAAAGCCCTCACCTTCCTTCTTGGAGTCAATACTGTGTATTGGCTCCAAGGCAGAAGAGTGGTAAGGGTAGGCAATGGGGGTCAAGTGACTTGCCCAGGGTCACACAGCTGGGAAGTGTCTGAGGCTAGATTTGAACCTAGGACCTCCCGTCTCTAGGCCTGACTCTCAATCCACTGAGCTACCCAGCTGCCCCAGAATTTCAATCATTTTAAAAGAAATTCAAAACCAATTTGGGGCCTAGATTACTTTCTCATAAACTAGATTTGTTCATGGCTTTTGGGCTGGCCAAAATATAGCCAAGCTCAATGTGATATATCCCTATCAATTTCATCTGAAAATGGTGATGTATTAATCAATATAAAAGAGATCAGATTAAATATTGCTTGTTTCCAGGGGCCAGAGCTAGAAGCACAAATCAGAAGCCACAGAGAGGCATACTTCAGTTTAAAAGAAGGATAAACTTCTTAGGAGACAGAGTTGTAGGGAATGGGCTGCCTTGGGAAGCAGGGAGTGCCCTATCAAAAGCAGAGGCTGGGCTAGCACTAGTCAGGGGCAGAGCCTTTGAAATCTAAGTTCAGTCTCTGCAAGTCTACAAGGAAAAGAACTTACCGAATGTCGAAGGCTTTGATGAGGGGATTGATGCTGGCCACTCGGATGGTAAGGAATTGGACAGGCAGATTGGAGTCTGGTGAGAGCTCGTGCTGACGAGAATCGGTCACCGTCAGGTGGATGTCCTGCTGCTGAGCCACATGAATGTGATAAGTGGTCACCTTCATCACCCAGGTGTCTGTCACAATTACCCGAGCACCTGGAGCCCCTGTGGCAAACTTGTCAATGCGTCGGAACTCTGTGTTGATGGAGGACGCCACTGCTCGCCAGCCTGACTGTGGGAGGGCGTGGAGCGCCAGAGTCCTGGCTAATGGGTGGCGATCCCATCTCTTTCGGGACCAGTAGTAAGCAATGGTGCAGGTAATGGTGGGGAAGGACACTGAGAGTAGAAGGAACAGCTTCCAGCCTTCTGGAGCCTGGTTAAAATAATAGAGCTGCTTTTCTGAAGCTGCAAAGCACATGCCGAGGTAATACCCTGCAAAAAGCAAACGAAGATTCAGCTTGTAGGAGACAAGGAACAAAGGTATTTCATAACTTCGTAAGGACTCTGCTTGGATGGGAACCCACAAATTTACTTGCTCTCTCTGGTGCTGCAGGAAGCTTCAATGCCTTCCATAATTCAATTCAACAAATGTTTACTACAGACTTCTTTAGAGAATGAAAGGACGTCAAAGACTAAAGAAGACATAGTAGAGGCTCTCAAGAAATTCAGTCTAATGGATTAGGTAACCAAATGAGTGTTTCTGAACAGTAATATTGGGATTGTGCTTATAAGATCAATAATAATGACAGTCCTCCATTAAACAACTGAGGATCATAAATAGTTGAAAAGAATCAACTCCCTCATTTCATAGATGGGGAAACGGAGGCCCGGAGGGCTGTAGAGACCTGCCCAAAGGTTACATAGCATGAAGGGAGGAATTAGGATTCAAAGCTAGATCAGCTGACTTTCATCCTTAGTACTTCTCAAAATCCTCCTGCAGGGGCCAGCTGGGTAGCTCAGTGGATTGAGAGCCAGGCCTAGAGACAGGAGGTCCTAGGTTCAAATCTGGCCTCAGATACTTCCCAGCTGTGTGACCCTGGGCAAGTCACTTGATCCCCCCTTGCCTAGCCCTTACCACTCTTCTACCTAGGAGCCAAGACAAAAGGTAAGGGTTTAAAAAAAAAAAAAAAGTCCTCCTGTGGACGTGACTCATCCTGGATTGTGGAAGGCCATGGGCCACTGCTCACACTCTAGAACAGTGATGGGCAAACTATGGCCTGCGGGCCAGATGAGCCCCCTGAAATGTTCTATCCAGCCAAGGGACATTATTCCTAATCTGATGAATACAATGAGTAGGATACAATACAATGAAACTTCTAAAGAGAAGCCTTGGAAACAGACCGACAGATGAGCATTTCCTTTTCTTTGGCCCCCTCTTTAAAAAGTTTGCCCATCACTGCTCTAGAAGGTTTAAGTTGCAAAGATTTCAAAGCCTGGCAGGAGGACAAGTAGTCAGCAGGTCATCCAGCAGGGTCATCAGCAGCAGCTGCATAAATGTTCTGGTCTCATCAACTGTAAAGATGGTTTACTAAATCATGGATCTGCACAGGTAGAAGGAGGATCCCTAGTGATAAAAAAAAGATCTTGGAAAACCAAAAGGTTGATGTGAATAAGCAATAATGTTAATTTTTGTGGGGCACACTGGAGCTCTAGGGTTAAAATTTGGCCTCAGACACTTCCTAGCTGTGTGACCCTGGACAAGTCACTTAACCCCCATTGCCTAGCAAGTGATGCTACTAACTGAGGCATCAATTTCTTCATCTGTAAAATGAGGACAATCCCTGCTTACAATGACTCTGTCTACCTTCCTGGCTCACTTTTTTGTGGGTTTTTTATTTCAATCTGTAATTTTGTTAGCATTGGGACCTCCCTCTTGTAGAAACCACTTCTGTGGATGCAGACCAGCAACAGTATAGTGTTGTGGGGAAAGGGCCTTTGACAAAACTGAATTCAAAACCCAAAATGGATACTTGAACAAATGAAGGAATGAAAAAGCCTCTAGGAAGTCCCTACCATGGGCTATGCTTTGTGCTAAAGGCTGGGGATACATATACAAAGGAACCCAGTCCTTCCATTTAAGAGGCTTAATACCAACAAGGGAAACAACCAACACTGGCAATCTCTAGCTAGAGAAGTCATCAGGATGGTGAAGCTGGACCAGAGAGGAATAGACTGACACTTCTCGTCTAGAAACAAGAGCAGAGTTGTGGTTCCAGAACTGGAGGGGAGGTTGGGGCTGGGCAGCCAGGTGGCTCAGTGGAGTCAGACCTGAACACAGGAAGTCCTGGGTTCAAATTTGACCCTAAACACTTCCTAGCTGGATAACACCAACTAAGTCACTTAACACCAATTGTCTAGCCCTTACTGTTCTTATATCTTGGAACCATCACTTCAATATAGATTCTAAGGCTGAGTATAGGTTGTTTATTTTTTTTAATGGAGGTGAGAGATGAGAACAAGGAAGGCAGTAAGGAAGGTATTCTAGAACTGGCACTCTTGCATGGGACCTGAGGTCACTGGTGTTGTGGAGGATGTGACCATAGGGAAGGTTTAATTGAACTGTTTGATATGGGGCAAGTTACCTCTCCCCTCTGGGCCTGTTTCCTTATTGGTAAAATGAGTTTACAGCCTTCTAGAGCCACTAAATCTATAATCTTATTAACATACTCAATTGATTGAATTCAACAAGCATTTATTAAGTGACTACTATAAACTAGGGGCAGTTAGATGGCATAGAGTGATGGGCCTGGAATCAAGGCTTCCCCAGCTCAAATCTGGCCTCAGACACATACTAGCTATGTGCCTTAAGCAAGTCACTTAACTCTGTTTGCCTCAGTTTCCTCATCATAAAATGAGGTGGAGAAGGAAACTGCAAACTCTAGTCCCACTGCCAAGAAAAACCCAGATGGGATCACAAAGAATTGTCGCACCTGAACAACAGCATGGACTAGGAACTCTGCTGGTAGCTAGAAATACAAAAAATAAAAACGAAACCTTCCCTACCGTAAAAGGCCTTCCATGCACCCAGGCAAATAAGTACAAAATGTATTCAGATATGGGGGAAGCACTAGAAATACAAATATAAAGCAATATGGTGGGCAGGAGGGTGGAGGTGGGGGGGGGGGGAACACTAACCAGAGGAAGAATGAAGGATATAGTCTTGTATAGGAGGTAGGACTTCAAGTGACCCTTCTAGGGAGCTAAGAGGGAGAATATTTTCAGCAAGGTGGACAGGCTTTGCGAAGGCATGAAAATGTTGTATTTAAGGAACAGGAAACAGGCAATCTGAATGGAAGTGTAGAGGATATGAAGGGAAGCAGCATGTAAAGTTTGGAAAAGTTGGGCATTAAAGGTCAAAAGGGGGAGTTGCTATTTTATCACAGAGGCAATGGGGAGTCTCTGAAGCTTCTTAAGCCAAGGAGTAAATGCCATGGTCACACATGCCTGTAATTCAGTCTTAGAGACTTGTTGGGGGCACAGAGAAGAAAGATTACTTGAAGAGTACAGGGTCATGCAGCTAGTGTGACCTTCCTCTCCCATCATGGCCCTTTCATTACCTACCCTACATTACACAGCTAGTATTACTGACAGTTTGCTATCTATCCATTGGCTTGTAAGAATCAAACGGAATCACATCGATCTACAAAGTGCTATATAAAAATTCAACTTAATTTTACTAATATTAACTAAGTACCCATGATGGGGAAGGCCCTGGGCTCAGTGCTGGGGAGTAGGGATGGAAAGATGAACAAGAACATAGTCCCTGCCCTCAAGAAGCTTAGAACATCATGAAGGGGATGGCAAAGGACAGAACCAGACAAATAGGAAATATGCAGAAGAAGGGTCCACTTTCCTCAGACTAGGCTTCTGGTGGGAGGTGGCACCTGAGCTGAGCCAGGAAGAAAGAGTTCTTAACTGGCTTTTATCTTTCTCTATCTCTGAACCCATCCCTTTGTACCCTTTCTACTCTGTACCCAGATAAGAGTGCTCCTCAAAAATCTCCCTTAATCTCCCTTCACTTAATACCATCAAACCTCTTAATCTGAGTAATTTTTATTTGGGGGGGGGGTCCTTTTCCAAATGTTATTTTTCTTTGTCTCCTTCCTCATTTCTTTTACCATCTAGGTAGGCTATTCTCAAAAAGATTACTCCCTTTTTATGGGCTCTTTACATGTTCATTCTTAATCCCCTCATTAATGGAAGAGCTTTTGGAAGACAAAAGTTTTTCTCCCTCCTGTCTCATTCCTCTTTTAATTAGTACATTGGCAAACTATGCTCAAACCTTCCTTCTCCCTCTTTTTCTTTCCTTAATTGCTATGTTTGTTTCTGTTGTACATTGTTCTGGAAAGTCTTCTTCCTAGAAACAGTTATTCATGGACAAGGCAGTAATTGTGCTGTTGGGATCACTTTATATCCTGAATCATTAAACCCCCTCCCTTAACATAGATAGTATTTATCCCTTCTAGAGAAAGAAAGGATATCCATTCTCTAGATTAGGTAGTCTTTTTCCAGTATGGGCATGTTGTAGTTCTTAGAGTCTATTTTTTTATTCTATAAATTTTATTTTGACTTCCCTGGACAAGTACATATATTCAACTGGGGCAAACACACAAGAAATTAAAATAAGAAATTGAAGGGATGCCCATCCATTGGGAAATGGCTGAACAAGTTGTAGTATATGACTGTGTTATAAGAAATGACAAGGAGGAAAGTTTCTGAAAAAACTGGGAAGACTTCCATGAACTTGATGAAAACTGAAGTGAGAAGAACCTGGCCATTGTACGCAATAACAACAATATTGTGAATGACTTTGCTATTCTCAGCAATACAAAGTTCTAAAACAATTCTGAAGGACAGGATGAAAAATGTTATCTACTTTCAGAGAAAGAACTGATGGAGTCTGAATGAAGGCTAAAGCATAATTTTTTTACTTTTTTTTCCCAGTGTGGCCAACATGGAAATATGCTTTTGCATGATTTCACATGTAAAATTAATATCACATTCTTGCCTTCACAATGGGTAGGGATGAGTGGAAGGGAGAATTCAGAAATAAAAAAAATTTTAATGTAAGCTTTAAGAATAATAAACTTTTTAAAAATAAATGAAAATAAGAAAAAGTAGCATATGCTCAAATAAATAAGGACTCAGATATGATTGTACCTGTAAGGTGGTGGATAGAACCCTGGGTCTAGAGTCTGGAAGATCTGAATTCAAATTCAGTCTCAGATATTTACTGGCTGGGTGACTTTGGTTAAGTAATTTAATCTATTTGCCTTAATTTCCTCTAATGTAAACTGGGGATAATAATAGCTCCTACCTACAAGGGTGGTTGTGAATTTAAAATAATATTTACAAAGCTCTCTGCAAACGTTAAAGTACTATATAAATACTACTTATTTTTATTACTGTTAAGTCCATTCCCAGAAATCTACATATTGACTTTATTTATATATTTTGTTCTGACTCATGTCACTTCCAGTAATAAATACTTTCCAATAAAAATAGTCAAGTGAAGCCATAATAAAGTGATTTTGACTGACTATATATATAGTAGTTTAAAGATTTTTTAACAGAAAGGAAGTATATCTGGAATACAGTAATCTGACTTTCCTTCATTCTCCTTCATTGAATTTATTTGTACATATGTATTCTTTCCTCCTCGGATTAATTATAAACTCCTTCAGGGGAAGGGATTTATAATAATGTGTCATTTTTCATCTCTGTATCTTCCTCTGTGACCTTGCACATGGCAGGAATATTATAAATGTTGGTTAACTGGAATTGAAGAGTTAACTAAGGCCCAAAGTAGGTGCCTAATAAATGTTGAATGTTTCATAGGCTTTATTGATTTAGCCCTGGGAGGGGAAGAGCCTCCTCATTTGACCTCTGCCTCCTCGCTTCAGCCAACTCACCTACATTCTGCGGAGCCCATTCACCTCCCAACTCCTAGGTAGACTGGACCACTGCCCTCTGGGGGACCTTAAACACCTCGCGGGTTCCCCAAGTCACACTGCGGGGGGAGGGGGAAGGGGGGGCGTTTCCGTGCGCGCAAGCCCGTCCCCGCCCCACAGCGTATACACTGCACGTCCCACAGGTTGACCGCCCCCTCCAGGAGAGTAGGGGATTACTTTAAGGCGGGGTCTCTTGCCCAGCCCAGGGTGCCAGCTGCGAAGGCGGGGAAGGGTAAGCCCTCTGGCCAGACGAGAGCAACGACTCCAAGGGGGGCGAAGAGACCTGTCCACGATCACGCAGGGGGTAGCGCCGGCCTCACTCACCCAGCGGCAGCAGCGAGTGGACCAGCATGGTGACCGTGGTCCTGCGCAGGTGGTACTGGACGAAGGCCACGTCCTCGATGCCCAGCCAGCCGGACAGCAGATTCTGCACGGTCAGCCCTGCCGAGTGGAACTCGTTGGGCGTGAAGACGAAGCAGACGGAGAACACGATGTACGCCAGGGTGAAGGTCACCTCGGGGCTGTCCATGCTGGCCCGCCGGGCAGCAGCTGGCCCCCCGGGGAGCCAGCCCAGCCCGGCCGGGTGCCGAGGGTCCGAGGGAGCGTCGGCGGAACGAGGCCGGAGAAGTGGCGGCACCCAGCCCCGCCCCCACAGGGACCGCCTTTCCTGGTCGCGGGGACCGCTGGGAAATGTAGTTTTCAAACCCCGCCGTTCCCAGACTCTCTCCCTCTGGGGTCAACTGGAGGTATAGCTTCTGCTTTTCGCAGGAGCTTTGTGGTGGGAGACCCGGCTCCACCGGTTCTCTGTTCTGGACATATTAACTAGCACTTAGAGGGGTCCGCCTGCAAGCCCCAATGTTTGCATTAGATAGCGCCAATGGTCTGGTACAAAAAAAGATCGAGGAGCTTCAACCATCGAATGTCAAGACCACCGCAAAAAAAAAAAAAAGAGGGAAAGGTCTCATCAATTCAAGGAACAGTCGAGGCCTGAAGTGCCTGTCCCACCTGGGGCAGAACCAGGACAGATCCAGGGTTCTGTCCAGCACAAGCAAGCCAGCTTAAAAGACAGAGCTGCCCCTATTCTTAAAGCTATATGTTATATGTATGCATGTGTGTATATATACATACTATATAGCATAAGGTGCAACTACAACACACGTGTAAAGTGTAAATACACACATGTATGTGTATAGCCATGGACTGGTGAAATAACAGAAAACCCTGATGTACCCTTATTTATAATGTGAATAAAAGGGTGGAAAAAAGAACTCCATCTCTGGTCAGAAATAAAGATGGGGGTGGGGGGAAGGTGATAGTCCTGCTGAGGTAGAGCCTGTTCTGAGGTCCTGTTCTATGGTGAAGACAGTGCTGGCTTTGGAACTAGATGAACTGGATTTGAATCTCTCCTCAGATATTTGCCCCCTATAAGGTGACGAAGAAGTCATGACTTCACTGAGCCTTATCTGGAAACCCAACTGAGAGGACCATTGTGAGAAAAGTGTTTTGTAAATCTTAAAGTATTGTCAATGGGAAAAACACTCATTACTATCAAAGTAGTTATAATTGAACAAGTCTTTAATCAGGACAAGGGAGACAGTGCTCATGGGACACAGAACACGGAGCCACTGTTCTATGGTGGGAAAGACACCAATGATGGGAATATCTACTGAACTGCAAACTCAAGGGCTAAATATACCATAGGGAGTATATGAGAGAAGGACAATTGGTTAGAGGCTACAGAAAGAGGATGTAGTTAGTGGCTAGAATACCTGGGAGCAGCCTAGATACAATAAGAGAAACTAAGAAGACAAAAAAAAGTACTAAAGATTTTATTATATCTCCAGAGAGATGTATAAAGGTTTCATAAAACCAAGTTGTCTTTTCCCTCTTCTGGTTATAGTCATTGACCATAGCAAGGAAAGGGAGGCTGTTACCTACCAAGTGACCCTGAGTTGTCCTCTGCTCTTTTACCAATGGTAGAAAGGAGTCAAGAGGCCTCCTGATACCTGCAATTGGCTCCTGGGAGGACTCCCCTTCAGCAGACACACTGACAGCCAGAAGATGGGTACTCAGCTTCAGCAATATCTTAGGACAGAAAAAGCTACCCCATTTCCCACAGTCTATTATGTCTCTCAAGTTTTGGGTTCTGAGGTGGACTTCAGTAACCTTTTTGTAGTTGTGTCCTTTGCAATAGACAGGTTCTCTCTCACATAGTTTCATTGCTGGAAAAGAAAATGAGAAATCTAGAATCAAATTTTCAAACAGGAACTGATTGACTCTGGATACTTGCTCATAAGTGCATAGAGGACTAAATTTTGTTGTCAGCCACAGTAGACATTTAGTAATTTGGACTGATTGAAATATTCTGATGGTCCTTAAAAACTATGTGATATTGGTGCTTAGACCAATATTAAAAGGTAACTTCATTAGTTAGTTTTTAATATCTTATTCTATATTAAAATCCACTTGTGGCAAGCAGGCATATATAAGGTATACTTGCTATGAAAATGTAGATTGCCTAACAATAACATAGTAGTTGTATAGTTAAGGAAACAAAAAAATTGATACATACTAAATGACGCAAAAAAATTCAATACAGATTTATCAAGGTTTGTAAACCTGGAAATGGCCTCAGTTGTCATTTATGGAAAAAATAAAAATAAATACAAGCTAATACTAAATAAAAATTGTATTTGAGTATACAAAAACAAAACAATTATTTAAAAAATGCCTGCTCAGGCACATATCAGATCACCATTGGCCAGATTCAAATGTTAAAATTACTCACATGACAATCTGAGTTTCAAAACAGTTTTTAAAATTAAATTAAAAGATTAAAAACCAAGTTCAAACTTCTCACTCTTTTTTTGGAGAATGAGATGCTAATTCAACATTCTCATTTCCTCTTTCTGGCAAATGAGATGCTGAAAATCTAAAAACAACATCATTTTAATTCACCGTATTGTTCAAATGGATTGGACATTTCATTCACAGTAACCATTATTTTTAAAATTTATTTCAGATCTCTTGAACTTTTGTGCACTTTTAGGATATGTGTTCTTTCTCTCTATGTGAATTAATCCCAAATTAAAACACCACATCCAAGTGGTTGGATATCTGTTTGAGGTAACAAGATCATGGGTCTCTTCTCAGTGATAATTAGTTTAACAACCAACATTTACCTCACTAGTCTCACTAAATAGATGTATACCTTGGTCTCACAAACTACTGCATCATTTCTCAATTATTCTAACTGCATTTATGTTAGATCTTTATTACCATAAATATATCTTTCTCTGCCTTTTGGACAATTAAAAAATTAATATCATAGTAAAACCTTAATTTTCAAAGGAATACTAACAGTATTCTCATACTCTATAACCCCCAAAAATCTAGATTTAAAATAATTATTTTAACTGTGATTATCAAACTTTTTTGCTCACTATACAAATGAAAGACTTTAAGACCATTTATTTTAGAGCTATCTCATAATTTTCATTCATTCAGTTTTATTCTTTACAAGGTCTAAATATCTCAAGCACTTTATAAGGACCTACAATTGTCAGTTCTTTTGAAGGGGCATTCCCTGGCTTTTAGGCTCCAGTTCATCTTAATTTTTATTATTGGAAGGATCTCTTTGAAATCATATTCTGACATAAATTTAAGTCATTTCATCTGAATTAAAACTCTTTTGTTTTTACTTATTAATGTCACTGGGCAAAATCGCTAAAGTGTTCACTTAGCTCAGTTTGAAAACCTGTTTCCCAGAATTTTTCAGTTTACCTTTCTAACTTTGAATCCTTCCCTTGTTTCCTCAAAGGGGACTTCAAACCCTTCTCAGAGATTGCCTTTGCATCAGTCATGCCCCAAGCATCTCTCATTTGGTCTTAGGCAAAAGCTGCTTCTAAGAGGAACTCGGGCTGTTCGATTAAAATGCTCACTGTCTTTTCCCATTAGTCACAAAGTATTTTCCCAAATATTTCTTGTCCATTTGCAGTAACTAGTCAGGTCTGCAGTTTTTACCAAACCCAAATAAACCCTTTTACATTCCATGTTCTCTAAGCAGAATAAGTAATAGCTTAAAAACCTTGAAATCATAACATTCAAATCAAAAGGTTAATACTTAGGATAAAAATGCATTTCATTATTGGTATCATTAAAAATACACAGCACTATATACAATATTTTCCACATTCTCCATGCCAAAAACTATAAGGATAACACTAAAATCTTGGGCCTTTCTTTTGGCTCCTGCTAGAGATCTGTTACCCAGATCACAAGTTCTATATTCTCAGCTATTAGGAAGTCAACAGTTAGTACAATCTCAAACATTATTAGCTAACATTTAGGCTGCAAGCATTTAAGGTTGTGATCAGAGAAACTGCAGTCTAAAAAATACATTAGAATTTATAATATTGACAAAATCTAGAACTTTAGTTCTTAAACTTCTATAAGAAACTTAAAAAACACACACACACATTCTGACAAAAAAAAAATAAAATGTTAACTTACAGCATTTTATAGCATGAAGAATTTTTCTCCATTTTCATTGGTCCAAAGCAGTCACCCAAAATTAGATTGAACACTGGAGTTTAATAAAATTAGATTCCAAAATTCCAGCTCAGTTTCCATTCAAAGCTTCAGCCAACCATCCAAGTTGATTCTTTTGTATTGCTGTTTGCATCTCATCTGTTCCACATCATCCCATCTCCTACTTCCAGGAAGGTTAAGGATGGGGAGAGATACACAACCGCCTTGCTTCAATCACTCACATACAATGAAACACACACAGAAATGTAAGTGTTGAGGTTGCAAATCCAGGCTGAATTGAATCCCAATTTGGCCAGAAGTGCTTAAGATCAGATTCACTTAACTTCTGCAAATTATCTAAACACCTGCAGGCACCTGGTCTATAATGTGAGGACATATTTCCTACAGCCATTCCCTCTGGCCTGGAGACTTGCTGGGGCAGACATATATGTGAGATTACCTATAGTTTAACAAACTCCTTGTTAAAAAGTGGTACGGTTTTCCCAAATACATCAGAGTTCATTGTTGAGAGTTTGCTCACCCAGCCTAGCCCTTATTGTTCTTCTGCCTTGGAACTGATGCTTAGTATTAATTCTAAGACAGAAGGTAAGGGTTAAAAAAAAAAGAATCTATGTATGATCTGACAGGGAAGTGCCAAAGCTCCCAGATGGGGGCAGTGAAATGTGAGTTTAGGTATTAGGGGAAATGTATGTAAGTGCCTTAATTAGTTATATCCTTCTACTAGCAGATTGGCACCTGTTCTGTTAGTTTTAGAGCACTGGGATGAGAATTGGTGTTCTTTTTTCTTAAAACCCTTGCCATCCTTCTTAGAATCAATATTGTGTTGATTCCAAGGCAGTAGATTAAGAGGTAGTTAATGGGGGTTAAATGACTTGCCCAGGGTCATACAGTAAGACGGGTCTGAAGCCACATTTGACCTGCAGTCCCTAGGCCTAGCTTTCAATTCATTGAGTCACTTAGCTGCTCCACCAACTCTTCTTTTAAGTCAGATATTTTAGAAAGTAGCAAAATTAGGTAAAACAATGCATTCTTCCCTCTATTTTTGGGGGGGATGTTATTTTTCATTAAAAAATGTTATTTTTGATTACACAAATGGGTTTATATCTCAAATGAATAAATACATATACATATATATATATTTAATTTTAAACCCTTTACTTCTGTGTATTGACTTATAGGTGGAAGATTGGTAAGGGTAGGCAATGGGGGTCAAGTGACTTGCCCAGGGTCACACTTTACACAAATGGGTTTATTATCTCAAATGAATAAATACATATATATATATTTAATTTTAAACCCTTTACTTCTGTGTATTGACTTATAGGTGGAAGATTGGTAAGGGTAGGCAATGGGGGTCAAGTGACTTGCCCAGGGTCACACAGCTGGGAAGTGTCTGAGGCCGGATTTGAACCTAGGACCTCCTGTCTCTAGGCCTGGCTCTCAATCCACTGAGCTACCCAGCTGCCCCCATAAATACATATTTTAAATGCTTTCTAGTTTTAATTTTAAAAGTGAAAATTCAGTATGTATTTTATATGTAAATTAAATATGATAGAACCCACCTAAACAAAAGCTCTTTGGGGTTCTCAGTGATTTTTAAGTTGGTAAAAGGGTGCTGAGACCAAAAACTTCTGAGAACAGTCGCTGTCATAATGAGGTCTCACTGCCTAACTATTACTATAATGAATATTATTATTTGTACACTCAGATGAGGTAGTTTATACATATTTGTTTTATGTCATATAAATGACAAAAAATGATTTGCTGTATATCATGTAAGTATACATGTTTGTTGTAGGCTATGTAAATACGTTTATGTTTTTAGCGTCTTTTTAATGACAAAAACCTTATTAGTCTGATTTTGTTCCAGAGTGGAAATTCCCCTGGTTCAGAATTCACCTCCCAGCCTTAACCTCGCGACCGGAAACAGAACCTTCGTAATCGCCAATGGGGTCCCAGCACCAGCACTTCCTCTCAGGAACTGAGTACTACGCACTAGGCGAGAGCGCCGAAGTAGGGGGCAGGGCTTTGGAAGACGCGTCTGGGGGTGGGATGGAGTCTGCGCGTGTCCTCCTTTGCGCACGCGCTTACAAGTCTGTGCCCTGATTGGTCGAGAGGGGTCGACCGTTCTTATTTGAATCTCGGCGGCACGGGGGCGGAGCCTTAGAAACGTAGTCGGCTCTGTTACCTGGGTGTCCCCAAAGTGCTGAGGCTCCCAGCCCCAGCGCTTCCCTGTCTCAGGCCGGGACCTCTTCTCTCTGTCTTCTGCGTTCGCGGCCTGCAAGCCGTAGCCCGACAGGTAGGAGCGTCGCGTCGTGTTGCGTCTAACCCCTACCCCTCTCTCTGCCGGTGCTGAGCCGACGGTTAACCGAGAGCGGCGGCCCCCTGCCTGGAGCGAGTCCGGGTCTCTGGGAGTTGCGGAGAACCGTGAGGTTGGAGAAGGTGGGGAAAAAGACTCTCGGACCCATGCAAGCCAGGCCGCGTATTTTACAGAGGTAGCCTGAACACAGAGAACATAACGTGGGAGTCTGGAAGACCTGAATCCCATCTCTAGCACTAACGAGCTCTGGGATCTTGGGCACAAGTCTTGACTTCTTTGAGCTGCAGTTTCCCTCTTTAGAGGCAGTTTGGTGGCACAGTGCTAGGCCTGGAACCAGGAAAATCCACTTTCAAATCCAGCTGCTGATACGGGCTCTGTGACCTTGGGCAAGTCACTTCTTAACCTCTGCCTCAGTTTCTCATTTGTAAAATAGGAATAATAACACCACCCATCTCTTTGAATTGTGTTGAAAATCACGTGAGATAGTCATTGTAAGGCGCTTAGTGCTGGGCACATAGTTGCTTAGTACAGGCTTATTCCCTTCCTTCTTCAACTGTTAAAAGATGTAATAGCATCTACTTATCGAAGGTTTTTTTGAGAGGCTCAAATATGCACTTGCAACTTATTTTTTTAAACCCTTACCTTCCACCTTCCAAGGCAGTAAAGTGGTAAGGGCTAGGCAATGGGGGTTAAGTGGGTTAAGCCCAGGGTAGAACAAGCTAGAAAGTGTCTGAGGCCACATTTGAACCTGGAACCTCCTATCTCTAGGCCTGGCTCTCAATCCACTGAGCTACCCAGTTGCCTGCCTTCCCCCTCCCCCGCCCCGTTTTTTTTTTTTTTTTTTTGAAGAAGTATTTATTAAATTGATAGGCTAGCCAGCATTCAAACTGAAAAAAAAAAAAAAAACCCAAATCACTTTATTTGGCTTCCAAAGAGAATGGAGAAGGGAAGATGCTGAAAGAGAGGAAAATGTGTGGGAATAAACAAATGGAATGGACTAAGTGTGCAAATTTGGGAAAACACACCCAAGTTTGTAGCAGGGTCTTCACCCAGGAAGTGCAAAACTGTTTTACTAAGAAGTATGAAAGAATTTTATTAAAAGAGGTTTTTCAGATGTTATAATAGCCAAGGCTGGTGAAATGGCCCAGGGCAGTGATGGTGAACCTTTTAGAGACAGTGCCAGGCCCCATCCACATCCCCATCCTATTTCACCCCTTCCAGGTCAAGGGCCATTACCCCTCCCCTCCTCCCCAATGTCCAGTCCTGAGGAAGAGCTCCCATTGGACTGCTGGGCAGAGGGGCTGGTTTCTGCAAGTATAGAGATTGGGAGGGGAGAGTGGTGGAGCATAAAAAATGTCCAGATGCTGTGGAGAGGGGGAAGGGAGCAACTCCACCCAAGTCTTTGCTTTCTAGTAACAGACTCTGGGGTAGTGGTTTGTGGGGGAGGGGCCACAAAGAGCACTTTTGGTGCTACCTTTGGCATCAGTGCCATAGGTCCACTGGCCCAGGAGCTAATACAATAGCTCTGGGGCCTGGTGAAGGTGTAGTATCCTTGGAGCTGATGGGATGGCCCAAACAGCTTGATGGAAGTAGCCTGAGGTATGGATCAGGGTTTGCATATTTATTGTGGGTCTGGGGGCTTATCACCTCCCATTCTAGGGAAATCTTCCACCTTTTCCCAGAATAGGCCTCCCCAGGGTAGTCTGGGTCCTGGTAGAAAACCCTGGAAAATGGGCGTTGAGAAGGGGGTACAAATCCTGGTCAAGATGTATTTTTTGGGTCAGACATGCCATAGGTGAACTTAAGGACACCAAAAAGGGAATAAGAGTCATGAGCAGTTTTGAGGGATTCCTCCAGATTGCCAGAGCCCTTAAGTGTTCTGTCCCATGTCTCCTTACCATTGTCCCACCTGCCATCATTGTCACTTGATATCATTCTGGAACATAGGTAGGGTACAATACAGTCCAAGCCCATTATAGGTGATTAATAATGTCCAATAGTACAGAATTATGGTAAATATAGAACAATATAAGTGGTCAGTAATGAACAACAGCACAAAGCTGGTGTATAGAACAGTACAAAATCAATGAGTGATTAATAATACAAATTTTTGCTGTTTATGCTTAACTAGTGCTAACTGATGAAAATGACAAAATTTCAGAACATGAGAGTCTAACTACCCTTCTCCATCACAAAACCATTAGTAACCTCCACTGCAAGACTGAAGGATAACTACATAGAAAGGAACACCCGTGTGGTGAACCGAGTTTCCTTTTTGAGTTGATTCTAAATTACTATCCTTAGTAAATCACCTGAAAAGAAAATCAGTGTTTCCAGGGATTTACTAGTTTTATTCAGATTCAACCCATCTGCCCAATAACTTAAAAACAACAATTATTACACTGTTCTTTAAAAAACATATAGGGGGCAGGTAGATAGCTTTGTGGATTGAGAGCCAGACCCAGAGATGGGAGATCCTTGGTTCAAATTGGACCCCACTTCCTGGTTGTGTGCCCCAGGGCAAGTCACATAACCCCATTTGCCTATCTCTTGCCCTTTTGTCTTTAGAATTTTTAAGGGAAAAAATTTTTTTTTATTAAGACAGAAAGTAAGGTTTAAAAAAAACTTTTTAAAATAACTCTCATCTCTTAGAATCAAGTGGTTCCAAGGCAGAAGAGCAGTAAAGGCTAGGCAAATGGAGTTAAGTGACCTGCCTAGAGTAACAGCCACATTTGAACTTGATTCCTCCCAACTCCTCACCTGGTTCTCTATCCAATGAGTCAACTAGGTATCCCTGGAAGTAAGGATTGAAAAAACAAACATTGGGAAGGGCTTCTTGTAGAAGTTGGGACCTTATCTGAAGCTTGAAAAGGGTAGTCAGAGAACCCTGGAGGGTAGAGCATTCTAGGCATGGGGACAGCTAGTAGCTGCCTGAGGAGATGTGTCAGAAATAGCAAGAAGGTAGTTTTTTTCCCCCCTTTAGTAAAATGTTTTTTTTGGTTATGCTGTATTTTTTCTTGGTTTCTATTAGCATGGTAATAGCTACTGAATATCTAGACTCAAGCTATCTTTAAGAACCTAAGCTTCACACTGTGATGTTTTGCTTTAGCAGAACAGAAGAGTGCCGTTATGGGAGGAACCCACATCTATGAGAGTCTAGAACTGGTTGTGAGGGAGCCTTTATGTCAGTGATGGTGAACCTATGGCACAGATGCCAAAGATGGCACACAGAATGCTTTCTGTGGACAATGGACCACCCTCCCTGCCTCTGGAGTTCTTTATTAGAAAGGCAGAGGGACTTGGTTGGACCTGCTCCCCTCCCCCTCTCCACCACATTTGATGACATTTTTCACATCTCCCTATCCCTCTGCCCAGCAGCCCAGTGGGAGCTCACTGTGGGTAAGGTGGACCACTCACAGGTGGCAGAACTGGAGGGGAGCAGTGCCCTCTCCCCATCTTTACACTTGCTGAGGACATTCCTCACTTCACCCATCCCTCTGCCCAGCAGCCCAATGGGAGCGCTTCTTCCCCTGTGTGGGGCAAAGGGGAGGAGCACTGTCCTTGGTTTGGGGGTGTGTGGCGGGGCCTGGCACTCTTACTTTACTGCTTTATATAAAAATGTGCCCCTGGGCACATGCCTGAACCTCTCTGAGCTGTACTTTCATACTTTAGAGGCAGCTGTACAGTGCACAGAGTGCTGGGCCTGGGGTTGCAAAGATTTGGGTTCAAGTCCATCCTCAAGATACATCCTAGGTTGTGTGATATGGGCAAGTCACTTCACTTTCCTCAGTTTCCTCATCTGTAAAATGGGGATAATAACTATCCATCTCTGGGCTTGTAAGGATCTGGTGAGATAAAAATTGTAAAATGCTTAGTATAGGTCCCGATATGTAGTGAATTGTTGATTATTGTTACATTCTATTGGGAGACATTTAGTCTAGATGAGTAAAGATAAGGTAATTTATGAAGAGCACAGCCCTGGAGCATCAGGGAATGCTTCAGAGAGGAGGCTGCACTTGAAGATGAATCTGATCCTAGAATCTCTAATACTTTAAAGTTTGCAGAATACTTTTCACTTCTCCCTGTAAGTGAAGTAGGACAAGGATATTATCCCCATTTTACAGAGGAGAAAATTGGTAGGGATTGGAGGTAATTTGTCTTTTCACAAGAACCAGCAGAGTTATGGTATCTTTATGACTTTCCAGAAGAATGGAGGAAATTGAGGCTTTGAGAGGATGTACCTTTTCCAGCCAAGACCCCTTTGCATGGCTGGAATAATAATATTCCCTTGACTTTAGCTTATCAGAGTCCCTGGTTTCTGCTAAGACTCAGATCAAAAGCTACCTTCTTTAGGAAGCTTCCTGGTCTCCCTGGTCTTTCCCCTCCCCTGCCAAGGATCCTTTGTTATCTGCCTTATATACCTGATGTTTACATATTGCCGCCTCTGCTATAATATAAGATCCTTGAGGAGAGGAGCTCATTTTTTTTTTGTTGTTGTTTGTTTGTATTCTCATTACCTATCACAGTGCCTGGCACAGAGGACATAGTTCATAAATGTGTTATTGATTTTGGCATAGTGACACAACTTAAAATTTTTTATGGATCAGTGTAATATACAAGTGATTGTAGGCAGTAGTTTGGTTTGGCCCTGGCTCCAGTAGAGTTGATTGGTGGAGCCCTCAAGTTTCTTTTGAGGCTTTTAGTTGTAGTATGGGAATTTGTCATTTGCCAGACCTTGAAAAGATTGTGGGATCCTGATATGTAATTCAAACATTCAGGTGATGTCTTGTTAAGCTTTTGGTGGAGGATAAGTTTTTGTAGTGGAGAGCGTGCTGCATTGTAATACTATCATGTATGTCATCCTCTTATTCAGTAAATTCATTGGATTTACCACATTGTTTGAACACCAGATATATGTTTGCCTAAGACTTTTATGAAGAACTCAAACTAGGCAAGCATTCACCTTGAGATGAGAAGTAACACAAAGACCCTCTTCTCAAAGCCTCTGAAGAACTTTGGTATCATTGGGAGCCATGGGAGACCCTGGCACAGGAACATTCCAAGCAGTGTACCTGCATCAAAGAGGGGGCTGTGCTCTATGAGCAAAGGAGAATAGTAGCTCAATAGAAACAGTAGATGTACAAATTTAGAAACAACTCTATCCCAAGTGTTCACACCAACCTACCAAATGCCATTGGTTCCCTAATGCCTCCAAGAGCAAATACAAAATGTTCCCTTTGACATTCAAAGTCAGCCCTTCATGATCTATTCTAGTCCCTTCCTACCTTTCTAGTCTTCTTAGTTATACCTTACTCCCTGACATGTATTCTTCAGTCCAGTAAATTTGGCTTCCTTACTGACTCACTCTTTTCTCAGCTCAGGGCATTTTCTTGTTCTTATTATTGGAACATTCTTCCTCCTTCATTCTAACTACTGACCTCCCTGGCTTCTTTGAAGTCCCAACTAAAATCTCATCTTTTTAATGGAAGTCTTCCCAACTCCTCTTAATTTTAGTGTTTTCCCTCTATTAATATTTCTCATTTATCCTGTATATAGTTTGCTTTGTAATTATTTATTTGCATATTGTCTTTTCTGTTAGATTATAAGCTCCTTAAGGGCAGAGACTTTTCTTTGCCTCTTTTTGTATCTCCTGTACTTAATACAGTGCTTGTCATGTAGTAGATGCTTAATAAATGTTGATTGATGGATGGATTAAATTTCATTTATCTCTTAAATCTAGGCTCCTTAATGATAACCCTTTTGCAATTTCTGTAATTTTCTGGCACTTGATTCTGAATTGCCATTGTAAGCCATTAGTTTCCATAATCTAACCTTCCAGTTTTTGTTGTCAAATTTCAAGAGACTGATGGAGGACTTTTCCCTTCCACTCATTGTTTTAGAGTCTCCATCTAGAGATAAACTGCTATATTTGACAAACTAGATAGTATGTATCTGTTACGTTTTTACTACTGTAAAGTGAAGTGATGTCTATTCCAAAGATATTTCTATACTCTACCTACACTATTTATTTATCACGTGCTCTGAGAATGTTCATCCTTATCCTTCTTTTTGATAAGGAATTGTTATAGTTGCTTTAGCATGATGATGATTTGTTTTGTTAATATTATATGGGTTTCTGTTAAGATATTTTCTAAATCTCTTATGGTCCATTTCAAAGTTGTTTTTTTTTTTTTTTCCATTTTTTTTTAAACCCTTAACTTCTGTGTATTGGCTCTTTGGTGGAAGAGTGGTAAGGGTGGGCAATGGGGGTCAAATGACTTGCCCAGGGTCACACAGCTGGGAAGTGTCTGAGGCGGGATTTGAACCTAGGACCTCCTGTCTCTAGGCCTGACTCTCAATCCACTGAGCTACCCAGCTGCCTTCCATTTCAAAGTTTTGAAAATATGTTATTTCCAATATTGTGTTAAAAAAAAAAGCATGTTACTTCTGATATTGTGTAGATGTTGATTGCTTTGAACATATTCCATTGAGCTTTGATTTCTGAATGCCAATAAATCTCCTAAGACATTCAGACATAGCTTTTCCATAATTGCCTTATGTCATGTGTGTCTTGCTTGGAGGAGGACCAGAGAATTTATAATAATTGCCTTAATCGATTGGTTAAATTTCATCTTCATATTCAAGCTCAGAGGCTTCAGTTTCTTTCCTCGCCATATATTAGAAGTTTTACACTTTATCAAGTTCAAATTACATTTTATTTTAATATGATTAATGAAAAATGGCACAAGCTAAAGGAGGCATTTAATTTTTTTTTTTTAGGGGAATCATGTAGTTTGGTATCATCTATTTTAAATCAAATGATGGTGAAGATGTTTTCGTTTGATACTCCTTTAATTTGGAGAGATGACAAAGGATTTAAGGCTAGTCCACTATAGTGGATTTAAACTGAACAATTCCACACATATCAATTGACATCGTAGAGTTGGTGATATGTTCTAAATAGAAAACCTCTTTCTACATGGATGTCAAATAGGCTAGCATCTCCTTTCACTTAGATCTGTTCTATGTACTATGTTTCTAGTACATACGTGGAACTGAACCACAGTTCCATGATAAAGGTGGTCAATGTAAATGCCTCTTAACTGGTTTAATGATGACTATTTTGGTATAAGTTTCTGTAAATGCTCCTAGAGCTTTTTGGCCTGTTCTCTTTGTTCCTTGGCCAATATGTTGGTGTTGTGTGTGTGTGTATGTTTGGCTAAGTATTTAAACATATATAGATCAGTGATTCAGACCATGATGCTTGGAGTAATGTAATTAAACATAGAATTTGGCTTCTATTTGAGAGAATGACTAATCTTTTGGTAGTAGATAAGGAATTCCTTATAGAAAAACCAGGACCAGGTTTAGGTCTAAAAGGAATGTTTTCCTCTGCCATCGTGAAGCAGCTAAGTCAGTTTTGCAAAGTTTGTTTACTTCTCTTGACATAACTTTTCTGTTCGTTATATTGTGTAAGCTTTCTGTTTCTTATTTGCTACAACTTGCTTTTTCATTGTGTTGGAATTCTTACAATCCTATAGAGAGCCAGAAATTTTCCATGCACCCTTAAGGGATTCTTTCCCTTCTGATATCTTTGCCTTTCAAGCCTCATTAGTAAAATTCTTGATTCATATTTGCTTTCAATTTTTAATTACTTTTGCTTTCCAGATGCCCTCACACAAGTTTCTTTTTTGTTTTATTTGTGCAGTATATTTTTATGTTGTCTATGGCATGTTCTTGCTAGATATCGATGTAACGTGCCAATGCCTTTCTGCAAATTTTCAAAAACTCCAGGCCTTTCTGCCATAGTATTTTTTAAAAATACCTTTGCTTAAGAGTATTCCTGATTAGTTACACCTATGATTCTTACTGAGGCCACTGCATATACTATTTTGTGTAGGCAGGCCTTGAAATGTTTTGGTGCTTTTTCTGTCAAATATTGTGAGAGAAGGTATTTGATTTGTTCATGTGGTGTTTTGAATTACTATGGCATAGTTTGCTAGTTGTAGTCATACCATCAGACTTAAAGAGCTTTTAAAAATTCAAATCTGTGTGCCCATTTTTTGGGAATATTTCTGATATCTGCTTCATTATTTGATATAATTGTATGTTTTTCATTTTTTCATTTTCATTTTCATTAATTTTGCCCTCTTCAAATTATAGTAGCTCTTAGATGTCATTATAATCTAGGTTTGTTGAAGTTATTCCTTGTGATTGCTTCATACTTGTTATTCTGTGACTTAAAGCCAAACCTATCATAGACAGAGTAATATGAAATCCTTACCTAGAACCGGTAAGATCTGTTTCCAGTTTTGTTAAAAAATAATATATTAAGTCCATTTTATTCATATCTATGACTTGTCTGCTTTAGTGGTCCATCCTGAAACATTTGTCCTGAAGCATTTCTAATAGATGAGATGTGGAAGAAAATTTTGTTCTCTATTTTAGATGTTTGTCAAACAATTTTTATTTTGTAACATTAGTAATTGCTATTACTTTTATTATTCTAAACCAAGCATTTCTGCTTATATATAAAGAGAAAGGACGCAAGATGAATGGAAACACCCTGTGAATTTAACATCTCTCCCTGACTGACAGGATATACCCTCTCCTGTTTTTGAAGTTAACAGTTTGTAGTATTTTTAAACAAGAAGCTTTACAGGATATAAAGCATGGTTAACAGTTTGCTCTATCAAAAAGAATGTCACTTAATTTTTGGAGATTAATTTTTCTAAAATCATTCAATTTCTCTTTGACCATTCTTTTTAAGGATTTTCTTTTATAATTAGACAAAGATAAACTTAAGAGATATTTCTATTACCTGAAATTATCTTAAGAGACAACTTCCTTCTTTTGGATAGATCATCACTCTCTTCTGGTTAAAGTTTCCTAGTCCTTGGGTCTTTCAATACTCTCTTAATTCAGAGAGAAGACTTAGTCTGATCTGAAAAGAAAGAGGAGTAGGGCACTGTTTGTTTTGAATTCAGGGAAGTGCTATTTGGAAGTGTCTAGCAGACTCCCTATGGACACGTGGGGACTTTGAGACTACATTTCCCGTGATCCCTATGGGTTTCCGGTTTCCAGTTTAAGGCGTGGGGATGTCTAGCGTCCCCACGTATGGGGCAATTTAAATTTGGAGGAGGGCCTAGAGAAAAGCTCTCTTTCTGGGTTTTGCAGAGTGGCTGACTGGCGTACCAGAGGCAAGATGGGTTCTGGCAGTAAAATTAAAAGATAGGTGTGGTCATATATATATTTTACCAACATGGCCATGGCTTTAATTAAACTACTAATTTCTCTTATTATATCAGTCTTTATCATTTTTAATCTTAACAGCACTTTCAGAACTGACAGCTGGAGACTGAAAAGGCTTTTTTTTTTTTCAGATCAATCTAGAGCCTTCAGAGAAGGGTACTTTGAATTTTTTTTTTTTTTAATATTGCTAAAAGAGGGAGGGAGTATTGAATTTCTGATATTAGGGTATAGCCTTACCCTCTTTTGATACCAGATGAGAAAGGAGCCCTACTCCCCTATTTTTTTTCAAGATGATCATCACAATAACTCTAAGTAGGGGCCCCCCCCTCCCTTTTCAGTTCATTACTAGAAATGCCGAGGGACTCCAATGGAACGCCCCCATTTCCCTTCTCTACCTTGCCTGAGGACATTTTTTCACCCATCCCTCTACTTATCAGCCTAATGCAGTGATCCCAAAGTGGGCACTACTGCCCCCTGGTGGGTGCTGCAGCAATCCAGGGGAGCGGTGATGGCCACAGGTGCATTTATCTTTCCTATTAATTGCTATTAAAATTTAAAAAAACTGAATTTCCAGGGGGCTAAGTAATATTTTTTCTGGAAAGGGGGTGGTAGGCCAAAAAAGTTTGGGAACCACTAGCCTAATGGGGCTGCACAAGTGGGTAAGGTGGGAGGCTCACAGGCAGCAGAACTAGAAGAGAGTGCGGCTCTCAGGTCACTCCCCTCCCCCTCTCTATACTCACTGAGGACATTCCTCATTTCACCCACCATCCAGCAGCCCAATGGGAGCACTTTTGTCCCTCTCCTGTATGGGGTAAGGTAAGTGAGGCAGGCACTGCACTTAGTCTGGGATTCACCATCATTGTCTTAGACTGTTCTTATTCTTAACTGACCATCTATGTCATATCCTGTAAGAGTTAAAATCTAGATATTTAAGGTATGGTCGCTAGAAATCAAATTAAAATAGACCCAAGTCAGGATGACTTTTATGGATGTTTATTTACAGTTAGGGTGAAGGTAGGGAAATTGAGAGAGAGAAACTCTGGCCCAGACCAGGTAGGAATTTAGAGGCCCCAGCAAAAGGATCACAGAGGTTAATTAAACAAGGCTTCTAACCACAAGGCCTTTTACAATTAGAGAGGCAAGAGAGGCCTCCTTGAGGGTAGAGCCTTCAGAAATGCCAAGGGAGGAGAAAGAAAGTCAGCCTAACTTACCCATGTGACAATTCAAAGGGAAGCTGCCTGAGGTCTCACCAGAGATCCTTCAACACCCAAGTTCAAAGCACCAACTGCCTCCACAGGAAGTTACCATCATATTTAAAAGATAGCATCTTTCGTCACTTCCTGCATCCACTTCCAATTTCAAGTGGACAAATGGCAGCCTCTACACTGTTTTGGACTGCCCTTTAGGCAGTCCCTTGTTTTTGATTTGTTACTTACTATCTAACGTGGGGGTAACAGACCTTCCCCTCCCCACTTAATTCTAAGTTGAGTGGGGTGACATTATTTCTGATGTCTAGAGTCTAAACAATGAATGAGGATGAGCTAATTCCATTTACACAATCCTTTAACTAGGTGTAGACCCCCTTCTTTTATCTTTTTTATTTGATGACCTCAACTACTTTATGGATATTTTGAACTGCATGTTTCTGAGGCATCTCAAACTCAAAATATCCAAAACAGAGGTCACTTCTTTATACTTAACCTGTTTCTTTCTAGAGTATTGTCTTCCTTCTACTTGTTTGTAACTTACATTTGTCATCCTCCCTCATGCCCGGATTAGGAATATTGATTAAGTAATTGATTCTCCAGACTTGGATGCAATGCAAGACTATATCAAAGCAGGAGAATGTCCCAAATACTCACAAGTAGCTGGTGGGAACCACCAAAAGATGGAAATGCAGAAGGGACAACATGGGGCAGTTGCATTATGAAGGTGTGCAGAGGGGACTGACTACAATTGAAAACAGTGCATGGATATATAAAAGAAGCAGATAGAGATAACGGAACAGACAACTTAGTAAATGGGAAAAATGATTTAAAAGAAGTAAATGAAGATATAGTGCGTGAAGGACAGGAACAAGAACTTAGTTTTCCTGATCCTGTTATTAGCACCAATTATTCCAGTGCATTCTCCTGAGAATAGTACTGAACCCCATGTTACCCTGAAGTGGGGAGGCCATTTATACAATTGCCTACTTGGCACTGGTGCTGTGAAATCCGTCTTGCAAAAACCTCTGGAAGAGTGTGAAGTAGTGGGAACAATGGAAGTTGTGGGTGTGACAGGGAAACTCCAAGTAGTAAAGAAATTGCAACCAAGAATGGTATCCCTAGTCTTTAGTGTGGAACATTCCTTTTCACTTATGCCAAACTCCCCAATGAATTTAATGGGTCGAGACTCTGTGTAAGCTCAGGGCAACTATAGTATGTATCCCTACTGGAGATATTTCACTAGAACTACCTGAAGAATCCCTAAATATTTTTCCAGTGTTTTTTCTAGATGCAGGAGATTGAGAGGGAAGAAAATCACATTTATCAAATACCAGAAGACATCCCTGAAGGTTTATGGGCCACCAGTTCCACAGATGTAGGGTTATTGAAATCAGCAATCCCTATTAAGATAACAATTAAAGGAGGTCCAGCACCAGCTGTCCCACAATATAAAGCAAAGCACTAAGCAAAGAAGCAATTGAAGGGATAATCCCTATAATACAGTCCTTACTTCAGCAAGGAATACTAGTGCCCTGTTCTGAGTATAATACACCCATTTTACCTGTGTAGATGCAAATGGTAAAGTGGTCTACAGATTTGTGCAAGATCTGAGGGCAGTCAATGACCATGTTATAAAAAGCTACCCTGTTGTACCAAGTCCTACAATGATAATTTCTGCAATCCCAGTTCATATAAAATGTTTCATGATGGTCTGCTTTCTCTATCCCAATACATGAGGACTCCCAACATATATTTGGATTCATGTGGAAAGGAATCCAGATGATCTTGGTGCTGGTTCTCCTCCCTCTTTTTATTTATTTATTTTTTGGCTGAAGACCTTGCAAATATACATTTCAATGACAGTAGGCTGATACACTTCTACTTCTCAAATTACCATCAGCCAAAGTGTGTCAATGTGATAGTAGACATCTTTTGGTAGAGTTATACAAGAGGGGACACAATATATTGAAATCTAAAGTATAATGATGCTTGCCTTCTGTAGAATATCTTGGGTTTGTGTTGTCTGAGGGGTCCAGAAACATTTCCTAAAGAGGGTAGCAGACATTCAGAAGCTCAGTGCCCCTAAGACCAAGAAACAGCTAAAGGCAATCTTAGGTACCACGGGATTTTGCAGACAGTGGATTCCTGGGTATGGAGAAATTACTAAACCACTGACTTTTTTAACAAGGAATAGTGAAAAAGAACCACTGAAATTAAAACCAGAGCATTTGCAAGCAATTGCAAAGCTAAAGGAGGCAATTTTATCAGTCCCTGCTTTAGGTATCCCTGATTATTCCAAGTTGTTCACGCTTTATATACACGAGTGGAAGGGTGTAGCTTCAGGCATGTTGACACAAAGTTTGGGACCAAATCACCAACCTATAGCCTATTATTCTGGCTAGTTAGATCCAATAGCTGCTGGTGCTTCACCATGTATAAGGGGTGTTGCTGCAACTGCATTGCTAGTTACCAAGGCTGCAGATCTTGTGCTGGGATGCCCACTCAGTTTTTTGTCCACATGAAGTTGAAGCACTTATGTTAAGACACAGAACACAGGCATTTTCAGATCAGGGTCTAACAAAATATGAGATGGTGTTAATGGGGAGTGAACACATAACACTTAAAAGATGTAACACCTTGAACCCAGCCACTTTGTGTTGCCTGATTTGCCAACACAAGGTAAACTGTTATATAGTTGTGAGACTGTGGTGCAATTAATAGAGAGACTTCGGGAAAATCTCTCAGATGCACCCCTAAACAACCCTGACCTAATCTTGTTCACCGATGGTTCCTCACATATGAGAGAAGGGATAAAATTTACTGGAGCAGCTGTGATTAGCAAATTTGAGACTCTGTGATTTGCCTCACTACCTAAGAACCTAAATGCTCAGGTAGCAGAATTAATTGCCCTGAAAAAGGTGTGTGAGATAGCAAAAGACCAGAAAACAAAACATTTATACAGATTCTAAATATGCTTTTGGCTTATCCTTATGGCTTCAGAGAGGTTTTTTGACATCTTCTGGTGGGACAGTGGCTTATCTCAAATAATACATGAATTACTACAGGATTTACAACTCCCAAAAGAGTTAGCAGTAATTCACTGTAAAGCCCATTCGCAAGGGGAGGATTTCATAGCCAAAAGCAATCACAGAACAGATATAACAGCCAAATTTGCAGCAGAACAGGGTCCTGCATTCATAATGAATCTTTGTCACTGACAATGTACATCTGGAGAACACTTACACAGACAAAGAGATTTCAGAAATAGAAGCAGAATTTCAAAGCTACAAAAGAAAATGGCATTTGGATAGTGTCTGTGGGAAAATCAATTCTCCCTAGAGCATTCTACTCTCATATCTGTCAGGCAATTCATGCCAAGGGTCATTTTGGGACACAGGCTATCATAGATATTGTAAAAAGAATATGAATAAGGGGAGATCTGAAAATTTATGAATATATGAGAACTACAACACAGAATCAAAGAATTACATGAAATGGGTATATTAGTATGGGGGGACCTGAAAGGGTTACCCATCCATCTAACCTTTCGGGTCCTCCCTGGGGTTGAATAAATTAATATAGGGCTTTTGATTTGCCTTGGATCATGCGATGTTTGATATCTGACTGCGTTGACTCCCTCCCCAAGGGTCGTGATATAAAGACCACTCAGGAAGGTACTTGTTAAACTCTCTTTATCTAAATCAGGGAAAGGTTAAACAGGACAAGGATTGGGGATTGGAGACCCTATCAACCTAATATTTATAACTAGTTGACAATCAGGACTGGAGGCTATTGATCCTAGTAGAAGCTGGAGCTTTATTCTCCACTACACCTCTGGCCCAGCCTGGCCACAGCCAAGCCAGAGAATAGGGACTGCTATTGATGCAACTGTGTTGGTGATCTTATTCTCTCAGCTTTCTCACTATCAGTGTTTGGTGATGCACTAGCTTTCACAGTCTTCAGGAAATACTCAGATTCTTTGTACCCTCATCTTCATAGACCTCCCTGCCTCCCTTCACCGCCCAGAGACCTAGAGACCTCAAGAGACCTAGAAAGACCCCCTCAAAGTGGCTGTCAGGGATATTTATACTGTCAGGCCAACCAACCTTTGCCCCTGGCTCATGGCACCTGGGAACATTCTGTGTCTTCCAATTGCCTTCCCTGTCATTCAAGGTGGCATCCATCATTTCCCAGGTTATGAATATAACACTGTCTCTGTATAATGTTCTCCTGGTTCTGCTCCTTTTGCTCTGCATCAATTCCTGGAGGTTGTTCCAGTTCACATGGAATTCCTTTAGTTCGTTATTTCTTTTAGCACAATAGTATTCCATCACCAACAGATAACATAATTTGTTCAGCCATTCCCCAATCGAAGGACATCCCCCCATTTTCCAATTTTTTGCCACCACAAAGAGCACGTGGTATGCCATCTCTTAAAACAAAAAAGATTTAAGTTAAGCAAAGTTAGCAAAACTAGCCAACACATCAAACATGTCAGAGTATATTCTATATTCTCCACCCATAGTCTCTCACCTCTTCCAAGAAGGTTCATTTTCTCAACCCTTCTTCAGGCCTCAGCTTGGTCATCTTGATTTGAATGAAACAAAACTGGTGGACTCAGAGAAATGGATACACATTCATTGCTGGTAGAATTGCAAACTTATAAATTTTGGACAGTGATCTGGCAGGAAGCAGCAAAAATTATTAAAATAATCATATCCTTTAATTGAACATGTTCATTGTTGGTGTATTTGTCTTAAAGTTGTTATTGAAAACAAAACAAAACAAGATATTCAAAGATGGAAGAACTATGTATAATTGCATTCTTTAAAAAATATTTCAGTTACATATAGAAACATCTTTTTTTCTCATATACACCTGGTTTATTCTTTGATTTAATTGATTAACTTAATGCAGAGTCCAGGTAAGCTTCACTCATACATAAATGAAAAAACTGAGTCCAGGAAAATTAGAAGGCTTTCTTTTTACCCCCAAAGGACACATAATGGCACTCAAGTCTAGAGTTTAGGTCTTTTTGCTCTCATTCAGTACTCTGCATAGTATGCTCTTAGGTTAGACCAGTGATGGGCAAACTATGGCTCGCGGGCCAGATGCGACCCCCTGAAATGTTCTATGAGGCCTTGGGACATTATTCCTAATCTGATGAATACAATGAATAGGATACAATACAATGAATCTTCGAAAGAGTTGCCTTAGAAACAGACTGACAGATGAACATTTCCTTTCCTTTGGCCCCCTCTTTAAAAAGTTTGCCCATCACTGGGTTAGACCACCCAGCAAAAATCTTTTCTGGGCCAGGAAAAGATGGATAGTTAGATGATGATGATGATGATGATGATGATATTAATGATGATGACATTAATGATCATATTGATGATGATGACATTAATGATCATATTGTTGGGGATTGAATTTGGAGTTGGAGGTTTTCCTTTGATTTGAACCTTTCTGACCCTTCCCACTGTATTGATTAAAATTTTCTTGGAGATTGTCTCCAACTTCTTTCACCCTTCCATTGTATTGGTCTTTTCCCCCCTCTTATGCACTTCTTTATGAGATGTAAAATTATCCCATTTTATTTCTTTTCCTATTTCTTAGTATTATCCTCTTTTTTTTACCCCCAGTTTATATATATTTGACATTGCATCCTATATACAGTTTGTCACTGTTCCCACTAAGTATACATCTTCTAGTTACCATGATGATAATAATTTTTAAGAGTTACCAATATCATCTTTTCTCAAAGGAATACAAATCATTTGAACTTATTTGGTCCCTTAAAAATGTTTTTTGTTTGTTTTTTTTTTTTTTTCCCCTTTCTTAATTACCTTTTAGTGATTCTCTTGAGTTCTGTGTTTGGGCATCAGATTTTCTGTTTAAGTCAGGTCTTTTCTTTATGAGTGCTTGGAAGTCTTCTATTTTATTAAATGACCATACTTTCCCCGCTGCAAGAATATAGTCAGTTTTGCTGGGTAGTTGATTCTTGGTTGTAGACCCAGTTCCCTTGCTTTCTGGAATATCATATTCCATGCCTTGAGGTCCTTCAGTGTGGATGCAGCCAGGTTCTGTGTTATCCTAACTGTTGTTCCATGATATCTGAATGGTTTCTTAGCAGCTTATAGTATTTTTTTCTTGGTCTGGTTTAGTTTCTTGGGCTTGGTAGTTCTTGAATTTGGCTGTAACATTCCTAGGTGTTGTCAATTGGGGATTAAATGCAGGTTGTGATCTGTGGATTCTTTTCCACACTTTTCCTTGTTCAAGAACGTCGGGGCTTGTTTTCTTGGATAATTTTCTGTAAAATGATGTCCAGGTTTTTTCTTTTGCCATGATTTTCTGGTAGTCCAATAATTCTTAAATTGTCTCTTTTGGATCTATTTTCCGGTCTATAGTTTTATCAATGAGGTGTTTCATATTTTCCTCAAATTTTTCATTCTTTTAATTTTGTTTTATGGATTCTTGCTGCCTTGCTTCTAGTTTTTGTATTCTAATTTTTAAAGACTAAATTTCATCCCTGGCTCTTTGGTCATCCTCCTTCTGGTATGTTTTTCTTTGTAGGTCATCTTTCATTTTCTTTACCTCATTTTCCAGCTGGTCAGTTCTGGCTTTCAAGACATTTTTCTTGTTTTAGTTTGTGTCCCTTTCCAGATGACTTAATTTTGCTTTTTAAGTTCTTTTCCCAATTTTCTTCAGCCTCTCTTAATTGTTTTTTGAATTGTGTTTTGAGTTTTTCCAAAGCCTGAGTTGAATTCACTGGAGTTTATGTGTTTTTTCTTGGTGTTCCTTGGTCCTCCTTTGTTCATTACCTGGATAGAAGGTGTCAATTGTAATTTCTGATTTGTTACTCTAGCACAAGATGGTTACAGACCACCCAAAAATGGAGATGTTTTCACCTTTGGTGATTAAATCTAAAGATGGGCAGTGTAGATTTAATCTAATTATCATAATACCTTGGAAGTTAAATTGAGCAGGAGGGTCCCCTGGCTCTGTCCTGTTTTAGATTTGGTTTTCTGACCCCTCAAAGCATTTTGTTTTTGATTGGCATGGAAAGGTTTTTACAGAGGTCTGGACTTTTGCTGCTTCCAAGTGGCCATCTTGACTCCGTCCCTCTGAGTTTTATTTTAAAGAAAACAATTTGATTGAACTATTAATTACAACAGAATTCATAGAGTAAACAACATCTTTTCAGTTGGAGTAGTCATGATAATAATAATAATAATAATAATTCAGTATAAATAATCATCATACACAGTGCAAACACAATAGATAGAAGTGAGTTGTCTGTATTCTTTACCTTACCTAATAAAAACACAAATAGAAATGAATCACTTGTACTATAAAGTTGCAGAAAGCTTTCCATATATATTCATTTTCCTTACCTCATATATTTTACTAAATGGATGATTGTTTTTGTTTAGTCCTTTGAGTTGTGTCTGACACTTGTGTCCTCATTTGGGGTTTTTCTGGCAGAGATAATGAAATGGTCTGTCATTTCCTTTTTCAGTTCATTTTAGAGATGAGGAAACTGAGGCAGAGAGGTTTAAGTGACTTGCAGAGAACCACATAATAATTGGAGAATGAATGCGGGTTTTCCATTTCAAAGCAGCTTTGTTGCTCTCTGGAGCACTGTTGTTTCCCCTGTCTTCCCTATAGGGATAATATTTGAAGTTTTAAGGCCTAGTAGTGCAATTGAGCTACTGAAGTTGAATACATAACTTTGTGGTTCACATAGAAACCGGGGATTAGTTAGTTGAGTGAGTTTTGTGAATGTAAAAGGCAGTAAATGCTAAAGGCATTAATTCTTGGACCATGTAACTATATTTGTGATGGCCTAGGTAGAATATCACACTGAATTATGTTAGCAATCAAGTTAGTAGAATGGTTAATTTGGGCCTTTTTATTCCTTGTTAAGATTATCTGAAAGACCAGCTGTTTCTGTGACGACTCCTTACATTGTTATGTGAATGGTTTGCTTTTCCAGAATGAGTCTGCAGATCTTAAATGACGAAAATGTTAGTGGTGATATATCTGCAGAAACTTGTGACTTCCTGTTTTCACTACCCGAGCTAACAGGAAGATCATCAGTTTTTTGTACATCCCAGAAAGAAAATGTACCACCCAAAAATACAGCAAAAACGATGAAAGTAAGTGTTTTTTTGTTTTTAGTGTTTAAAAATACTGTCTTCCACGTTCCTTTTCGGGGGGGGGGGGGCTATTTTTTCTAATGAGTGAAACAGGAATAATGCTGACACTATTGTTGAAGGCCTTTTTAAGAGTTTCTCTCTCTCTCTCTCTCCCTTCTATACAAATAGGTAACTTTTCAAACTCCTTTGCGAGATCCACAGACAAAAAGAATTTTAAGCCCAAACATGACAAACCAACTTGAGAACTGTTTTACTCTGGATGATGGTACAAATGATTTAAAGAATTCTCAGCTGCCTGCATCAAGATGTGAAAAGTAAGTTTTGGACAAGCCATTGTGATCTAATTTGAGATTTCTCTTGACTGGATATAGGGATAATGGAGATGAAGTGACAACTTTTTCTTGATTCTAACGTATCTCAATTGGTTATTGAAGTGTCTGATATACTGTGACCTATCACAGTCGACAATTCAAAACTTATAACCCAGAAACTTTTTACTTAGTTAAAAACAATCAATAATCACATATTTGGGTGAAGTGAAGGAGACTTTAGTTTCTTTCCCCAAACTATGCTCCTGGGTTGTTCTGCTAATAACTTAATAGTCTTTATTTTACAGTTAGTATCTCTGCCCTCAGTGTGCTTCCCTTGCTTTGCTTCTCCTATCTTGCCTCTGCCCCTGCCGTACATACATGAATATACTCTCCTCCAAACCTTTGCTCTGCTGATAACCTGAGTCTTTTCTTTAGCTTTAAGGAAGCTTCAAAGGTAGACGGTGGGGGTGGGGAGAAGTTTGACCTTTTTGGGAAGAGATGATTATGTTTAGAACTAGTGAATATCTGACTCCAAAATGTATCTGTAAATGAAGTCAGTCCCTAGCATCTGGTACACCTCATAGTGTATAGCAGCATATATGATATATATTTACCTATAAATATTATTTCTGAGAGGCATTATACTATAGTATAAATTTCTACAGTGGAGGTTTAGACAAATATATTCTGTATGCTTATGAATAATCTCAAATAAATTAAAAATTAATTTTGAAGCTCTGCTACTTTTAAAATTTTTCTTATAGAAATCAGCAGGTAACCAATGAAATTGACAGTAAAACTATGAGTGAAGAACTTCAAAGACAAGAAACAAATCCTGCACCTTATCCAGATGATCTGCTACCAGTGAAAAGCAGTGGCTCCTACAATATTGACTTTGATATTCTGGATGATTTTGATCCATTTGTAACCTCATCCCAAATTCCAAGGTCTTTCGAAAGTTTAAGATCCGAAATTGTCTTAGAAGAAATTAATTGTTACTCATTGGATAATACTTTGCCACTTATTTCTGAAGGCTTTAAAGAGTCTCCAAGAATAAAATCTTCTGGAAGCCCTGAAAAAACCTTGGAGAAAAGCTGTGATAGTATACGATCTGCTTCATTAGTTGACAAAAGCACTAACGAAATAAATAGAGATCCAGCATTAGAAGATGAGTCGGATAGCAATGTGGTTATCCAGAATCTTATTGTGAATGAAATGGTGCCCAATAAAGAAGAACAGAAATTATCTTTGGTCTCTGAACAGCCTGAAGAACCACTTTCTAATACAGTGCAAGATCCTCAGTCTGCCAGTGTATCAACACATTTGCCAGCTTCTAACTCTGATTTTGTCAACAATGATGAAAAAAAGGTTATTGATTCTGAATTACCAAATCTTCCCCTAGCAGAAGAAAAGCCTGTGCAAGCTGTTGGACCTTTGAAATGCCAGCCTATAAAACTAGAATTTGACTTTTCTGATAACATTACTGTCAAGCCACCACCAAGTAAACTAGGCAAGGGGCCTGCAGTTAAACCACTTTCCAAGAAACCACCTATAACTCAAAGGAATGTGACAAAAAACTTGGCAAAGGAAAACAAATGTCAGGATAAAGAAAATATTGACCCTCTTCCAAAGGGATCTTATACTTTAGATTGGGACAAGCTTAATGATCCAAACTTTAACCCTTTTGGTGAAAAGGCTAAGCCTTCCACTTTTGATCGCCAGAAATCTAGTAATGAAACCGCTCAACATCAAGAAAATCATATAGCACAGAAAGACTGTCCTTCCACTGAGGAGCAGAATAGTGTGACTGTTATTGATGACATATCTAGAAGTCAGTAAGTAAAGTTCTTTAATGGACGAGTTGTCTACTGTATTATTAGAAGCTTGAGATTTCCTTTTTTTTTTTAAACCCATACCTTCTATTTTAGAATCAATATTGTATATTATTTTCAAGGCAGAAGAGTGGCCAGGGCTAGGCAATGGAGGTTAATTAACTTGCTTAGGGTCATACTGCTAAACCTCCTTTCCATAGGCCTAACTCTCAGTCCACTGAGTCATCTAGTTGCCCCCTAATCTCGGAATTTCTTTAAGAATTTCATATTAATATTAATAAAATTTTGTTTGTAGTTTATAAAATCCATTTATGATGATAATCAAATTCTAAACTTCTCTTCAAAACAGCAGACTTAATTTCCCTTTAAACAAGATATCTCAAACTAAATTTAATTATTGAGAGTAAAAAACTGACTATTGAAGAAAAAAGATTTGCCCAGTGTGCTGATTTGGCATTCTAATTATTCTACTATGGAGATACAACTTTTAGAATCTGATGGCATATCTAAATAAGAATTATTTTTTATTATTGAGTTTTTAGAAGATTTACTCAACTTCTTATTAGTCATCTCTTATGAATAAGCATTGGCATTGTTATATTTCTACCATGGCTCATATTTCAGTGTGTTTAGGGTTGTCATTATTTGTTGGTTCTTTTTTGGTCACAGTAAGTTCATTTTCTTTGTTCTATTAAAAATATTCATTTAACAAATGCCTAGCATGCAGGGTGACTTCACAGAATTTTATTACTGGCATACTTCTAACTTTCATTTTATCAGTTATGTGGGATCTCCCTTTTTCCTTGAGTATCCAATCTAGATTGATACATGTTTATCAATAGCATGTTCTAGGCTAATGTAGTAAATTTCAAATCTCTATTGGTTATTAATTTTAAACTTTTTGTATTGTCTTTAGGCAGGTTATCCCTGTTGCTCTTACTGCTGATAAATCTGTGCTCCCAGTAGTAGAAACTTTGATAGCAGTGAATCAGGTATGATATACTTTATTATAGCAAGGTTATAGAATCTGAGGTAGGACGGATCTCAAAGGATGTTCTATATACACTGTGTATCATTAATTAAGGGTGTAGCTGATTATTTTTTTATTTTTGTTGACAGGCAGAGGCAGATGCTGTCCAACACCAGGTATTATATAATGTAATTGTGTAGTTATGATATTTATATTGTATATAATGGGATCTTTATGTTTAGATATTGCATTATTTTCTTATAGTTGCACATATATGTGTGGCTTATATTTGTGTTTACACACCTACACCCACCCCCACACACAGAGGTATGTATATAAGTAATGCTTATACTGTGCTTCTGTTGCCTTCTCTTTACTCCCACTCTCATCCAGCTATTGTTTATATGTCTTGTTGGTAGAATTTCTGATTATCAAGAAGCTTATTCCTGTTTTTTAACCAAGCTGTTTTTCAGCAGTTAAAAAATTCACTTATAGTAAATAAAAGAACTTTTTAAAAAATGTGTGAACAGGTACCAGGAATTGACTGACATGATTGTTTTGTGAATCCTTAAGAATAGAATTAGTTGATGTTATATAATCTATATATTATTTTTATTTAATAACATTTTTAGGGGGCAGCTAGGTGGCTCAGTGGATTGAGAGTGAGGCCCAGAGATGGGAGGTCATGAGTTCAAATCTGGCCTCAGACACTTCTTAACTCTGTGACCCTGGGCAAGTCACTTAACCCCCACTGCCTAGCCCTTACCACTCTTCTGCCTTAGAACCAATACCCAGTATTGATTCTAAGACAGAAGGTAAGGGTTTAAAACAAACAAACAAAAAAACATTTTTAGTTATTGTAGTCTCAGTATAAACCTTTTATTATCATAATTACAAATTATTAGCAGTCTAGAAAGACTTTTGACTCTAAGCTTATGTATTTTAGTTTATTTAAAAATAGTAAACACAAACTCTTACCTTCTGACTTAGAATCAATGTTAAATATCAGTTCTGAGGCAGAAGAGTGGTAAGGATTAGGCAGTCGAAGTTGACTTAGCCTGGGTCATATGACTAGAAAGTGTTGAAGGTCTAATTTGAACCTAGGACCTCCCATCTTTAGGCCTGGCATTCTATCCATTGAGCAGCCTAGCTGTATATGAGTATTTTTAAAAGTACTTTTAGTAGTTACCCAGCAAGCTATGTTCTATCTGTATTATTTCCCCTGATTCACACAGCATGAACCTTTACTTAAATCTGGGATAGCTACAAATAAAAAGTGTGTTTTGTTGCCCTCCTTATTGATTAATATTCTAATTTTATTTAACCCTCCTCTTCCCCCAATCCATGGCTTAAAAACCCTATGTCCTCAGTTACTTTCTTCTATAGTATTCCACCTACTTACTGCTACAGAAGGAAAATATTTTTGAGCCAGAATTAACTGGCTTAAATGAGTTCTAAATATGTGTGCGTATGCACATACTTCAGGTAGAAAGTGTTGAATTAAAAGTTGAAGGAAACTAGAGATTTAAAGAAACTGAGATGTACTTTTTTTTTTTTTTTTTTTTTTTTAATTTTAAACCCTTAACTTCTGTGTATTGACTTACAGGTGGAAGAGTGGTAAGGGTAGGCAATGGGGGTCAAGTGACTTACCCAGGGTCACACAGCTGGGAAGTGGCTGAGGCCGGGTTTGAACCTAGGACCTCCTGTCTCTAGGCCTGGCTCTCAATCCACTGAGCTACCCAGCTGCCCTCCTGAGATGTACTTTTGCTAAGGCATGAAGGCAGTCTGTGTAGGGCATGAAAGGGAGCAGATGGAATTTGGCTTGTAGGAGGAACATCAAACAGGCCAACTTGTGTGGATCACAGAATCTAATGTTGAATTAATTACAAGAACTGTTTCCCCTCCCAATTTTATCTATTTCAAGAGGAAATTTCTTTTCTTTTCTTTTTTTGTAAAGTGGTGCCTGAAGGGAAAAAGTGGGAATTCTGTATGTATGGCATTTAGGGAGATTTTTGGTTGAGAGAGAAAGGAGCAGCTTCTCACAGCTTTCAACACACAGGGCCTATGTAATCTTTTGTCTACTTTTTGTGAATAGGAATCATTCCATTCTTTGTATTTGTATCTTCAGTAACTGGCACATAGTATAGGCATCTGGTAAATCCTTGTTGAGGAATTGACCCTGTAAATTGTTACTAGAAAGTAAACATTATGAAGACCTTTATTTAATGTTTAAGTTACTGTTTAATTCTTACCTTCTGTCTTAGAATCAATACTTTGTATTGATTCTTTTTTTTTTTTTTTAAGACAATGGGAATCAAGTGACTTGCCCAGGGTCACACAGCTGGGAAGTGTCTGAGGCCAGATTTGAACCTAGGACCTCCTGTCTCTAGGCCTGGTTCTCAATCCACTGAGCTACCCAACTGCCCCCACTATGTATTGATTCTAAGGCAGAAGAGTGGTAAGAGCTGGGCAATGGTGACTTGCCTAGAGTCACATAGCTAGGAAATGTCTGAGGCCAAATTTGAACTCAGGATCACCCATCTCTGGGCCAAGCTCTCAAATGAGCCTTCTAGTTGCCCTTGTTTAGTTCCTTAGAGAGTACAAATTGTCCCTTGATATTTGGTTCTTCAGGGCCAAGATTTAATTCTGAAATTATTTTTAGGAGAAAACAGAAAATTCTTCAGATACTTCCGTTGACACAAGCAGTCAAGTTAGTCCATTGTTGACCACTGATTCTCAACTCCACCAGAAGGATGAATTTGATGCAAGTGCCAAGATAGAAGCTGCCATCTCTGAAGAGGACTTCAAGTCTCCTTCACAAGGTAAGTGGCTTTCTAAGAAATAAACTTATTTACCATGAAGATCCTTTAAACTTGAATGTTCTAATGCTTGCCTGCTTGCTTTAAAACTTGTTCATTTCAATCATCCAACAAACATTCAACACACTTTTCTCTGACATATAGTAGGAAGGCAAGGACAAAAATTGTAGCTGCTCTCTGCCTTCAAGGAGCTTACTTTGTTCCCGGAGGGAGTGTAGTTTGTACAAAGATAAGTATCTGCTGGGTGCTTTGAGGAAGAAGAGATCACTAACTTCAAAGTCATTTGGGAGTTACCAAAGAAAAAGGTTAAAGAGGGAAATGTATTCTTAATATAGGTGGAGGATTGCTTGCCCAGATACACCCAAGTTCAAGATGGAATAAGTTGAGAATATAGCACCTAGCTAAATGGATAGTTTGGCTGTGGTTAGAGCCATATCACACAAGATCTTGAAGTGTCTTGGCTGAGGAATTTGGTGGTTTTCTTAAAAAAAAAAAAAAAATTGAACACCCATAAAAAAACATTTTCACAGACATAGCAGAACATACAAAAAAAATATGGTATGTGAAAACATGGTAGGTGAAACCATGAGTCTCCATTTCATGCTACTTGCTTTTTAAAAAATATGTGTAATTTTGTGTTATTTTCAAAATTTTTTCCTTCGTTAAGCTTCTGTTTGAACTTCCTTCTGCTTTCTCTGTTCAACTTATTTTCAAATTCAATTTTATTTTCAATCTGAATTCTTTCTCTATCTCACCCATTGAGAAAGTAAGAAAAATAAAACCTCTTAGAAACATATATGGTTGAGGGCAATTGGGTGGCTCAGTGGTTTGAGAGCAAGGCTCAGAAACAGGAGATCCTGAGTTCAAATCTGGCCTCAGACATATAACCCCTATTGCCTAGCCTTCTCTTCAGCCTTGGAACCAACACACAGTATTTGATTCTAAGATGGAAGGTGAGGGCTTAAAAAAAAAAAAAGAAACATGTCCAAGCAAAATAATTTCCTGCACTGGTTGTATCCTTTTCCTCTAAATTGTTTTCTAGAGTGGCAAAACCAGTTCACAATTCCACCAGAACTGTTCCAAAGTTTTGCCACACTCCCTTCTGCATTTGCTATTTTCCTTTTTTGTCAACTCTGCTAGTCTGGTAAATGTGAGGTGGAACCTCAGAGTTAATTTTAATTTCTCTAGTTATTAGTAATTTGGAGTATTTTCTGCATGACTAGTGTTAGCTTTGATTTCCTCCTGAGAGTTCGTTGTTCATATCCTTTGACCATGTATCAGTTAGGGAGTGGCTGCCACTTCAGTTTTTTGTACAGGGAATTAAAATGATCAGATGTTTTATGAGGTGTATTTCCTTGATATGGTTATTTTTGAAGCTATTTGAAAGATCAGAATAGGGAGATCGATCAGGAGACTATTACAGGAGTCCTGGAAAGAGATGATGAGGGTCTAAACAGGGTGGCAGCATATGTATGAAAGGAGAGAAAGGATGGTTTTGAGAGGTGATAATGGGTGGTATTGGTAGGACTTGACAAGTGATTGGATGTAGGGAGAGAAGAAAGAATAGCGTATTAAAGAACCTGGATAACTTGAATCATTAATGTAGGGTATTTCTATGAGGAAACAAGGAAGATTTAATTCAGTTTTGTGTCCTGGCAAATTTATGATGTCTGCAGGACATTTAGGCAGCAAAATCTAGCAGGTAGTTGGTGATTCAAGCATAGGGTTCAAGAGGAATTATCTTTGATTTCTCTTTGATTTGAAAGTCAACTGCTTGAAGGTGATTCAACTTGCATGAGCTTGTCAATGGAAAGTGTAGAAAGGGGGCAGGGTCAGAGTTTGGCTGGGGAAGCTGTTGGGAAAGAGTGGTCAGATAAAAGAAGAACCAGAGAATGGTGTCATGGAAGTTGAGAGTAGAGGAAACACTATTAAGTAATATTAAAAGATTCACTAAAGATGAAGAAAAGTCCATCCACTAAGTGTCAATTACTGGCACTTATTGATGCTTCTCTCCCTCCTCCCCTTTGAATTCTTCCTTGTAACAAAAGATAAATAAGTAGTAAAACTAATCTTCACAGTGATGGTCTGTTATAGGGTATGACCTTCTGCACCTTAATCCTTGATCCTCTCTACCAAGAGGATACAAATATTTATTATCTTTTTTTTCTGGAGCTAAAATTGACATTGCAAATAATCTCAGTTAAGTTGGTCCTTAGAAAAAACAACATTATTTTAGTCATTTTATATATTGTTCTTTTGGTTTTGCTTTTTTGCTTTCTGCTGATTACTTTGTATGATTTTGTGCAAGTCATTCTTAAATCTCTGGACTAATTTATCATTTCTTCCAATGTAACATAATTTCTTTTATGTACCATGATAATGTTTTACAGTTCCCCAGTTGATAGTTATCCATTTTTTTTGTCTAGTTTTATTGCTGCCACAAAATATGATGCTCTTAATATTTTTGCTTTATGTCTATAGATGTTGTTATCTATACGTCCCTATAGATCTATTAAGTACTTAGCACATGCCAGTCACTATGGTAAAGTGTTAGAAATACAAATACAAGCTAGTGAGAGAGACCCTGCTTTCAAGGAGCTTACATTCTAATGGGAGAAGCTAGAATATGAAGGGGAACTGGAAAGAGCATTTCGGTGAAGTGATGCCTGGAGTTGAGGGCACCATCATGTAGAGCTCCAGGACAGGAAGGAAGGTAGCTCAGGCTCAGAAAATGCAAAAACTTTCCTGTCAGAGCCTAGGGGGATTGCAGGGCAGTAGAGTGCAAGATTCTGGTGGGAACATAGACTTGATAACAGGCGTGGTAATGGCTGAGTTTGTGGCTGGTACCTGGGAATGCCAGGTATATGGGGCATTTTTCTTTTTTTGACCCTCTTGGATATATATTCAGGAGTTGCTGAGTTGAAGAGTTCTAAGTGGTTTTCCAGAAAAATCAGATGATAATTTATGACTACAAAGCATATTTATGTGCTTCAAGTCCATTTTTGGACTTTCTCTGATAGGATGTCAACTCCTTGAGGGCAGGGACTGATTCATTCCTATCTTTATATCCCTAGAGTAGTTAGTAGGTTCTTTGCTTTGATTTTTAAGGTGATAGGATTAGAATCTAATTTCTACGGATTGAAGAGGAAATGGTGGAGTAGAGGCCATGTTATATAGATAACTTAGGATTTTGACAATGATTTCTGGGATAGATAAGGCATTTTATTTAATGATACTGAAAAATCAGATTGTAGATTTTTTTTTTTGTTAAGGCTGTGGGAGACATGAAAATCTGTAGGGAGTACAGAAAGATCTTCCAGATAGGGAGAAGCAGAGCAAGTTCTTGAAGACTTCTTGAGGAGACAGGCACAAATAGGAGAGCTAGCCCAGGCAGTGAGAAGGACCACCTACCTCCTCATTAGAGACCATAACAAAGGTTCCCTTTCTGTTTAGTTATGGATCTAGTCCAATTTCTGTCTTGTGAGAAAACTGTTCACTTGTGGGAATTGTGAGAAAACCATATTGTATTGTTTGAATATAGTTCTGGATCACCTCTACCTGCTGTTTAGAGAACCCTAACTAAGGACTAGGTTATGCTGGCCAGAAACCTGGTCAGATTCAAAGACTGATGCAAGGAGTTTTCTCATAATTGTGTATCTGAAGCAACCCATATGTCTTATATGAAATTGGTTCCCTTATTAGTCAATCATTTATTGTTTCCATGTTTTTTGATTGAATATAAACACTGGGGAGAAGTGGGACACCTCTTTTTTGAAAATTCAGAGAATTAGACCTGTTTGTTCTCCTAAATTGGAAAGTCCCTAATTAATCTTTTCTCTGATTAGAAATAAGATTACCTAATGCTATATTGTTTACTTTTTTTAAACTCTTACCTTCTATCTTAGAATTGATACTGAGTATTGGATTGAATGACTTGCCCAGGATCACATAGCTAGGAAGTGTTTTAGATCAGATTTGAACCCAGAACTCCTGTCTCCTGGTCTAGTTTTCTTTCCCCTGAGCCACCTTGCTATCCCAAATGCAGTTTCTAAGTGTTTACCTTAAGGTTTGAGTTGGGAGAATTTAATTGATAATTATATATGCCTGGCATAATGAAATTTATTTGATTTTATGAATATTGGTAGAGATTGAGGCAAAGAGCAATCCTGTAAGTTTGATGTCATTTGAAATACTTTATTGGTGAATTTTATTCTTCAGTTCTAGGCATGGACATAGCAATTGACTATTTGGAACAGTTTGGAACTTCTTCAGTAAGTATAAACCTGTTGAAAGAAATTGAAAACTGTGTGTGTATAGAATTTACTCCCCAGGATTCTCTTACCTAGCATCCCATTTGCGTGTTTACGCTACGTGTTAATGTAGGGAGGATATATTCTCTCTCTCTGTCTCTCTTCCTCCCTCCCTCCCCTTGAATGTGGCTGCTGTAGCTAGCTTTCAGCCAGGAAGAGGATTACACATGTGCTTTTACTTTAGTTAGAAAATTAGGCTTTTAACTTTTATTTCTTTTTATTTCTTCTACTTCAAGTGATTGTGATTATTAATAAACTTTATAAAATTAATACTTGGAGTTATTGATATTGATTTAAATTCTTACAAAACTGATATATATATTAAACATGATTTGATGTAGGGATATTTCTACTTTGATTATAAGTTCCAAACCAAAACCATCTTGGGTATGATTGGATTTATATAATTCATTTTTTAAAAAAAATCTTTTCTTTTTCTCCTTAGTTTAAAGAATCTGCCTTGAGAAAACAGTCCTTATATCTTAAATTTGACCCACTACTAAAGGATAGCCCTGATAAACTGGCTCCTGTAACTACTGAAACAACTAGTAGGTGAGATGATTTTTTTTTTAGGGGGTTTTAATTTAGTTTCTTTTTTTTTTTTTTAAACTCTTACCTTCTGTCTTGGATTCAATACTGAGTATTGGTTCGGAGGCAGAAGAGTGGTAAGGGCTAGGCAGTGGGGGTTAAGTGACTTGTCCAGGGTCACATAGCTAGGAAGTATCTGAGGCCAAATTTGAACCTAGGACCTCCTCTTTCTAGGCCTGACTCTCAATCCACTGAGCCACCCAGCTGCCCCCAATGTAGTTTATTTCAACAAACTCATGCTTGTTATGTCGAAGGTGCTCAATCATATGTTGGGGATCACAGCCAGCACTAGGAACTTTTTCCATTTGGGAAAACCATTTGGGGACTATAGCGATACACTGTGTGTGCAGGTGTACCTGTGCCAGAGGAGAGTGGATGGCCTTCCTCCACAGCCCTGAGAGGCTGGTGTGACTGACTGGAGAGGAAGCCAACTGATAGTATCTCCTGCTAATTGGAATTTTACTGGAGTGATGAAGGTGAAAATCATTCACTTGACTAGAAAATTCAGATAGACCTCAAGCATTTTATTATCTGTTTGGGGTTCTCTGTCTTTCTTTAGAGTCTTACTTGAATTCTGTGTTTTGGTGTGGAGATGGCCTTTGTTCTTGGCAGGCCTTCCTGCTCTTGGAGGCCCCCCTCCTCTGGTCTGTCTACCTGTCCTCATTAAGTTTGGGGACATTTACTCTTAGGGTTAATAAGGATTTTGTTTTCTTTTAAACAGAGGAAGCAACTTTAGAAAACTCATTAAGTCATAGAGTTGTAGGCTACATTGGTGTAAGGAGTACCTGCTCAGATGACATCATTGGTTTATCTGAGCACCGAAGTAGATTTCTAAGTGGGGTTATGGAAACCTGCACTGGAACTCTATTAGATTTAATGAGAATGTGAAATAGTTCCCTATTTGTGAGCATTGGGACCTTAATTAGAAGTGAATTAAATCTAAAAAATATATATTCTCTTTTTCTAAAGCCTCCCTGATGTTTTGACAAGCAAGCACTCACAGAAAAATAATCAAGATAATGCAAAACTTGATGAATTTGACTTCCTAGGAACACTTAATATTCCTGTAAGTAATTATTATTTATATAGACTCTCACCATCTGTCTTAGAATCAGTACTGTGTTTTGGTTCCAAGGCAGAAGAGTGGTGAGGACTAGGCAATGGGGGTTAAGTGACTGGCCCAGGGTCACACAGCTTAATATCTTAAGTCAGATTTGGACTCGGGACTCCCTGTCTCTGGGCCTGGCTTTCCAATGAGCCACCTACCTGCTCTTGTAATTACTTATTCTATTAAAAAAATTAAGACAACTTGGATTCTACTATTGTAGTTAATTGGTGTTTTGTCCTTTTTGGTGGGTGGAGAGGATTAAGAGGGATGGGAGGAGGAAGGAATGGGGACAGATCTCTGGGCAGCCTCTTTTATTTAAAATGAATGAGAGGGTTAGACTAGAATTGTAGCTTTAATGTTAATATATATTTTTAAAAATTTAATTTTTCCCAAAATGCATGTAGAAAGTTTCCAACTTTTTCAAAGAAGGTTGTCTTGAATTCTTTCCTTCTCTCCTTTCCCCTACACCCTTCCACCAATGTGAGGATGGTAAAAAGTCTAATATAGATTTTACATGTGCAATCATGTAAAACATTTCCTCATATTAGTCCTTTTGTAGAAGAAAACTAATAAAATATTAAGAAAAAGTAAAAAAAAGTTTGCTTTGGTTTGGATTTAGAATCTTAATCAGTTCTTATTCTTTTTTTTTTTTTTTTTTTAAACCCTTGTACTTCGGTGTTATTGTCTCATAGGTGGAAGATTGGTAAGAGTGGGCGATGGGGGTCAAGTGACTTGCCCAGGGTCACACAGCTGGGAAGTGGCTGAGGCCGGGTTTGAACCTAGGACCTCCTGTCTCTAGGCCTGACTCTCACTCCACTGAGCTACCCAGCTGCCCTCTCAGTTCTTATTCTTGAAGCAGATGGTATTTTTTTTTATCATGAGTCCTTTGGGATAGATTTGGATCTTTTTATTGTTAAGAGTTGCCTGTTAATTAGTTGTTCATTTTACAATATTACTGTCAGCGTACAATGTTCTCCTGATTCTGCTTATTTCACTCTGCTTAGTTCGTGTTGTTTCTTTTCTGAGCTCCTCTTGCTTAATTATTTTTCACAGCAAAATAGTATTTCATTACAATTATATTTACTCAGCCATTCCCCAAAATATGGATGTCCCCTCACTTTTCAATTCTTTTCCCCCCCAAAAAGAGCTCCTTTAAATATTTTTGTGCATATTGGTCTTCCCTTTTTTTGTTTTTGATTGCTTTAAAATTAAAAAAGATTTTAATAACAAGTTTCTACATAAGTCATATAATCCATATTGTTTCCCTCCCTTCTTCTTTCTCTGCTCCCTCAGCTGACCAGCAATTCAATCTGGGTTATACATCTATTATCACACAAAAAATTTTCATATTCATTTTTATAAGCAAATAATCTTATAGAACCTAAACCCCAAAACATATATCCAAATAAAGAAGTGATAAATCATATGTTTTCATCTGCATTTCTACTCCAGCAGTTCTTTCTCTGGAAGTTTTTTTCTTTTTCTTAAGTCCTCAGAATTGTTCTGGATCATTGTATTGCTCTTAGTAGCAAAGTCTATCACATTTGATTGTTCCACAATATTGTAGTTACTGTGTATAATGATCTCCTGTTTTGCTTATTTCACTCTGCATCTGTTTTTGATCTCTTTGAGATAACTAGTAATGGTGTTGCTGGGTCAAAGGGTAAGTATTATAATAGCCCTTTGGGCATAGGTCCAAATTGCACTTCAGAATGGTTGAATCCATTCATAACTCTCCCATCAGGGCATTCGTACCTCACCTTTTCCATATTCCCTCCAAGTTTTTTCACTTTTCTTTTGTCATAACATCCAATCTGATAAGTGTGGGGTGGTACCTCAGAGTTGTTTTAATTTGCATTTCTCTGATTAATAGTGATTTAGAGCATTTTTTGCATGATCATAGAGAACTTTAATTACTTTTGTCTGAGAACTAATTGTCTGTGCTTATTCTTTGACCATTTGTCAATTGGGGAATGACATGTTTTCTTATATATTCAACTAATTTCTTTGTCTTTGAGAAATGAGGCCTTTATGAGAGAGACTTGTAAAAACTTTTTGCAATATTATGATTACTTGTATTCTCCATCCTATTTACCCCCATTAAGGTTCTAACCCCCCACCTCCCTGACTTTGTCCTCTTTCCTATCAGCCCTAAACCCCTTCTCCCCCTTCTCATATCCCTTTCCTCTCCTACTTTCCTATAGAGCTTTCTATACACAATTAATTGTGTATGTTCTTCCTTCATTGAACTAATTCCAGTGAGAGTAAGGTTCCCCTGCTTCCTTCTCCACCATTCCCATCTTTCCTTCCACTGTAAAACTTCTTTCATTATCTCTTTGAGCTCAGAGGCCAAAGAGGAAAATAAGAAGCCATTGGTGACCTTTGTAGGTGGGTGAAGTCATGAGATAATCTGAATTTGGGGGTAAAAATTAGGGTGATATAAGGAAGTCTGGGGAGGGGGTAGATTGCAGGAGTCAGAGGCACAGGGACCCTCTACTTGAATAGTTTATCCCATTCTAGTTTTCTCTCTCCCTCATTCAAAATGTATTCCTCTTTCTCATGCCTCAATTTAATTTAATATTTCATCATATTCAACTCATACCCTTATCCTCTGTCTAGGTATACTTTTTCTAACTGCTCTAAAATGACAAAGTTTTTTGGTGTTACAAGAATCATCTCCCCATATAGGGATGTACACAATTTAATCTTATTGAATCTTTTGATTTCACTTTCCTATTTACCTTTTTATGCTTGAGATTTGTATTTAAGAGTCAGATTTTCCATTTAGCTCTGGTCTTTTCCTCAGGAATGTTTGAAATTCCTCTATTTCATTGAACACCCATTTTTGCCTCTGAAGGATTATGTTCAGTTTTGCTGACTAAGTGATTCTTGGTTGAAGCCCTAGCACTTTTGCCCTCTGGAATATCGTATTCTAGGCCCTCTGATCCTTTAATATAGAAGCTGCTGAATCTTGTGTTATCCTGACTATGGCTCCATGATCTTTGAATTGCTTCTTTTTTTACTTTTTTGCAGTATTTTCTCCCTGACCTAGGAGTTCTGGAATTTGGCTATAATTTTCCTTTTGGGGTCTCTTTTAGGAGGTGATTGGTGGATTCTTTCCATTTTTATTTTGCCCTCTGGTTCTAGACTATCATTCCTTGATAATTTCTTAAAAGATAATGCCTGGGCTCTCTTTTTGATCATGGTTTTCAAGTAGACCATTAATTCTTAGATTATCTTTCCTAGATTTATTTTCCAGGTCAGTTTTTTTCTGAGATGAGATATTTAATATTTTCTTCTATAAATTGTTTTTCATTCTTTTGACTTTATTTAATTGTTTCTTGATGGCTAGTGGAGTCACTAGCTTTCATTTGCCCAATTCTGATTTTTAAAGCATGATTTTCTTCAGTGAGCTTTTATACCTCCTTTTCCAATTGTCCAATTCTACTTTTTAAAAAAAGTTCTTTTCCTCAGTGAATTTTTGTACCTCTTTTTCCATAGGACCTAATTCTGCCTTTCAAGAAGTTCTCTTCGGTGCATTTAGTGCATATTTGTATATCTTTTTCCATTGGGCCAATTCTGCTTTTTAGGAAGTTCTACTCTTCATTGGGTTTTTGTGCCTATTTTATCATTTGGCCTATTCTGTTTTTTAACGTATTCTTCAGTATTTTTTGGTGCCTTCTTTACCAAGCTGTTGACTCTTTTTTCATGTCCTATATCATTTATTTTTTTCCTCCAATTTTTCTTCTCCTTTTCTAATTTGATTTTTAAAATACTTTTAAAATTAAAATCCTACATTAATTCTTTTTGCAGTTGAGAACAATTCCTGTTTTTCTTGGAAACTTTGATTGCAGCAGTATTGACTTTATTGTCTTCTTAGGAGTTATTGTTTTGGCCTTCCCAAAATACCTTTCTATGTTGAGATTATTCTTTTCTTTGCACATTTTCCATACTTTTTCTTCTAATTCAAAAAAAATTGTTAAAGTTGGACTCTGTACTTGTCTGGTGAAGCACTGTTACAAGCTTTAGGTTCTTTGTGCAGCTGCCTTCAGATATATATATATATATATATATATATATTTAAACCCTTACCTTCTGTCTTGGAGTCAATACTGTGTATTGACTCCAAGGCAGAAGAGTGGTAAGGGCCAGGCAATGGGGGTAAAGTGACTTGCTCAGGGTCACACAGCTGGGAAGTGTCTGAGGCCAGATTTGAACCTAGGACCTTCCATCTCTAGGCCTGGCTCTCAATCCACTGAGCTACCCAGCTGCCCCCTCAGAGGTATTTCTAAAAATCTATCTGATTTCAGTTTTTCCAACGTGGTATGATGTAAGGAGAAATGCGTTTAATACTCTTCTGGTCTGTACTCTGGTCTGTAAGTAATTCAGAGTACTCTTTTACCCCTTGGAACTGTAACCAGGGTCCCCTGCTCTTCTGTGGCTGCAAACACTGGTGCCTTTAGTGTTCTTCCTCATCCTGAGATAGTGTCCCCAGACCGAATAAGGGCAATGCAATAAGAGTCTTGCACTCAGAGCAAAGAGACCCCTGCAGTCTCCTTCTGAGCAATTGTCTGACCCCCCTGTTCCTTTTCTCTTTGCCTTCTTTGACTGAGAGCTCCAGAAACTTCTGCTGCTGCTTCATCTGTTCTCAAGGCCTGTTGCTGTGTTGGGGCTTGCCCTGGTGTGCTACACTCCACCTCTACCCCAGTGCACTAGATCTGTCATTCTGGAAATCTAAGCCATCTTGTGCTGGAAAATTATTTTCCCCTGTCTTTTGGTTGGTTCTGCTGCTCCAGAATTCTTTCATAGCTTTTTGGAGGGAAATTTGGTAAAAATCAGATGAGGATCTGTACCTTCTCTGCTATCTTGACTCTGCCCCAACATTAATATTTTTAAAGGAGGAGAAAGATTGTTTTGTGTTGCTTAGTGACCTTTACTGTTAATTACTGAAAACCATAAGAAATGTTTGAATTAAGTATGTTAAGGTAGCTGGACTGATTGATTAAATCTAAGGACATATTTCCTACATCGTTTTTAGGAATACTCTTTAAAATAGCCCCTTAGCATTCCCTTTCACCATCGTGAAGTACTAGTAAAGATTAAAATTGTTCTGCCCAGTCTTGCTGTGGCAGTCCGGTATGGTAGAAAGAACATGAATTTGGAACCAGAATATTAGTTTTAGATCCAGGTCTACGTCTTAATAATTTTGACCTTGGACAAATAATTTAATTTCTCCTGATTTCTGGTTGATTACTTGTAAAATGAGGATGCTTTCCTCATTCCTTAAGGTTCCTTCTAACTTCACAACCTGAGATTCCTAAAATAGAGGAGTAATAGAGAGCCTGCATTAGATGCTCCTTATCCTATTTAATGGAGGGGCTTGAGGATCTGGACAAGTCATTTATTTTAGTCCTGTATTGATTAAGATTAAAGACCTACAAAAGATTCCAATTCTGGTCTTTTCTGATCCTGTATTCCTTAGCACTTTTTCTAGAGTGATGGGATAAGGAAATCAGTCATTTTTGTCTCTTTTAGTAATTGGTAAAATTTAGGAATTTACAAGAGCAAAGGGAGAAAAGGATATAGTTCAAATAGGCTTAGGGTTTTGGTTGCTAAGGATAACAGTGTCCTCTAGTGGGTGAATAAATGAGATCTGTGCTGCACTTTCACACCAGCTCTTCTTTGGTTTGTTTTGAACTACAAAATTGGAAGGATTTTTCTTTCTGTGAAAAGTTTGTTTCTAATGTACAAATTTTAGGTCAAAGCAAATCGACTTGAGTTTTCAAAAGTGACAGTAGAGAGAAAAGCTGTTTTTAAAAGGCAGCCCAAATTGTGAAGGACTTAGGATGGAAAATCCACCTTCAGAGAAGGAACTGACAATTTGAATGCAGATCAAAGTGTGCTGTTTTTCACTTTTTTTCCTCTGGGTATTTGGTTTTTTTTGGGGGGGAGGGGGACATGTTTCTTCTTGCATAACATGACCAATATGGAAATGTGTTTTATGTGACATCACATGTATAACCTATATCAAATCACCCTTTCTTAGAGAGGGGAAGAATTCAGAACTTAAAATGTTAAAAATTGTTTTTACATGCAAATGGAAAAAAAACAAAAGATTAAAAAAAGTCCTAGACTGTGACTACTTATGGTTGATAGAGGAGAAAATGTATGTCTCTTTTGAATTGATTTCTTATTTGCATCCCTGACAGTTTATGTTACTCCTCATTATTTTCCCACAGGTAATAGAACCTCCTCCCCGTGATGGACCAGAATGTCTGGATATTCTGGATATCCCTGTGACAGTTACAAGTTTGCCTATTTCAGTAGATTCGATTATAGATGTGTTGAAATATAGCCAGAAAGACATGGATGTGGCTGTAGAAAAAGTCAAACAAGAAGTAAGAGAAATGATTTCACGACCTTGAAGATTCTAAGATTTCTTTCTAGATATGCAAGAGCAAGATAGTTTTAACTCAAGCTGACTTTTTTTTGAATGACTAAGGAATTAGCAAACATGTTGGAATCTATGGATTTTTTTACTTAGTAGTTTCACACTTTTAATTTAAATTTTCTGATTTTTCTTTTCATTAAGTTTTTCTAAGTTGCATGAATTTTTCTGGTCCTTGTCCAGGGACCAAGATATTTTTAAGAATCACATTATGAACTATATTTATTTAGTGGGAGGGTAGAAATTAGGGAAGAACTTGATCATGAGATCGCAGATATTCAGAACAAGGAAAATCAGTATTAAAAAAGTTTCCTAGCCTTAGACCAGTGGTTCCCAAACTTCTTTGGCCTACCGCCCCCTTTCCAGAAAATAATATTACTTCTTTCCAGAAAAAAATATTACTTCACCCCCCTGGAAATTAATTTAAAATTTTAATAGCAATTAATAGGAAAGATAAATGCACCTGTGGCCATCACCTGGATCGCTGCAGCACCCACCAGGGGGCGGTAGCGCCCAGTTTGGGAATTACTGCCTTAGACCTATTTTACAGACAAGTCAGATAAATTAAGCACTTGTTATAATACCAGTACTTGTCAAAATGACTTATTTTTCTAACAACCTGGTTTTATCAGAACTGAGTGGAATGAATGAAAAGGCATTAAAATTAAAAAAAATTATTTTTAACATATAAAAAATTGAGAAAAAGCATTTATTAACTTCTGACCTTTAGACTTGCTTTTCTCTTCTCTTAAAAATATAATTGGCAAAAGGATGAAGTAATCATTTCTTCTACTTAACTTCATTTACTCATCACTGCTATAAAGGCTTCAGTTTATTTTAAATTAGTTTTTGTTAAACAACATCTATGAATTTCAGAAAAAGTAACAATACAGAATAGTGCAAAGATTTTGTAACATATTTTGCCAGATTTCATTGTCACTTAGTGGACATTTTATCTGAATTTATATAAAGGAATTGCTCTAAAGCACTTTCTACGTACACCCAGTTCCATGTTCTAAAAGATCATAACCTGGAGGTTATCTTTGACATCTCTTCTGAATTTTCACAGCTACTTTCACTACTCCCTGCCCAACTAATTATAATATCTTCCTTACAATACTTCCTTTTCCTGCTGTTTCTCCTTCTAATTTGTCTTTTATCCTGCTTCCAGAATGTTTCCTATACTTAAATTTGATCATAACGTTGCTTTGTTCAAAAACCTTAATTTTCTTTCATAGCAGCCTTCAAACTCCCTTTGGCTTTGTCATTTATCATCTTCCACATTGGCAATCCATCACTTGTTTTTTAAAACTCTTATCTTCTGTCTTAGAATTGATACTATTGGTTCCAAAGCAGAAGAGCAGTAAGGGCTAGACCAGTGGTTCCCAAACTTTTTTGGCCTACCGCCCCCTTTCCAGAAAAAATATTACTTAGCTCCCCTTTTAACAGCAATTAATAGGAAAGATAAATGCACCTGTGGCTATCACTGCCCCCCTGGATCGCTGCAGCACCCACCAGGAGGCAGTAGCGCCCACTTTGGGAATCACTTGGCTAGACAATTGGGATTAAATGATTTGCTCAGAGTTACACAACTAGGAAGTATCTGAGGTCAGATTTGAACCCAGGACCTCCCATCTCCAGGCCTGACTCTATCCACTCCTCGCAGCTAGTCAATTTTACATCCACTTCCTATAGCTCTTCATTTGAAAAAAAATGCCTTTGATTTAAGTTATTTCTAGGAAAAATTCTTCCCTTTTTGAACCATTCTTTATAACAAAGGAAAATAATCAAATCCATCCAATACATTGGCTACATCTCACAAAATATATACAATATTTAGTCCTACTATTACCGTATTTCTTTGCCTTGAGGAGAGACGTGTTGCATTATCTGTTTTCTGGAACTAAAACTGTTTACCATTTATTCAAAGCTTAGATTTTTTAAATTAAAAGTTTTTCTTTTGATCAGATTTTAAATTTACATTATTTATTATCTTGTGTATATTATTTTTCCTTCATACATTGTAATTGATGTTCTCTGCCTATAGTAAGACCCATACTACCTAAATTTTATGTTTATAATCTTTATATAAATAGGTTAAAGAAAAAGAAATGCAAATTCAAGAATTGGAAGATAAACACAAAAAATTCTATGTGAAATATTTAGAGATGGGGTATGTATCTGTTAAGATTCTTATTTTTTTAAAAATTTAGAATATTTTTTCATGGTTACAGGATTCATTATCACCCCCGACCCCCTCTTTCCACCCCTGTCCCAGAGCTGACAAGCAGTTCCACTGGGTTATATATGTATCATTGTTCAAAGCCTATCGCCATGTTATTCATATTTGAGTAGAGTGATCTTTTAACATAAAAACCCATATCATATCCATATTGAGCTACATGATTGATCATGTTTTTCTTCTGCATTTCCACCCCCACAGTCCTTTCTCTGGATGTGGATAGCGTTCTTTCTCATAAGTTCCTCTGAATTGTCCTGGGTCTTTGCATCACTGATAGCAGAAAAGTCTAATACATTTGATTATGCCATAATGTATCGTCTGTGTGCAGTGTTCTGCTTCGGCTCCTTTCGCTCTCTATCAATTCCTGGTCGGTCCAGTTCACATGGAATTCTTCCAGTTCATTATTTCTTTCAGCCCATAATATTCTATCACCATCAAACAATTTGTTCAGACATTAACCAACTGATGGTTAAGACTCTACTTTTAAACTCTTAAAAGTGTTCTCTCATTGTCTCTCACTCATCTTTTCTTTATAATCCTATAGGAAAATTGTGGAAGAATATGAAGGGATGATAACTCAGATGATAGGTAAGTCACTGTAGCACAAACTTTGAAATAGTGAATTTGGGATTTAAAGCTTGATAGGACCTTATCTTTTGTCCAGTTTCCTCATGTGTAATAGAAGGAATCTGAGACCTTAGAGAAGTGCAGGAGCAACACAGGGAGATCCTAAAGAATGGGTATCAAGCTACTAGAATGTTCTTCTGATGCAATCCAGGAGTAAAACCAATCTGACTTGAGCCAAACCTACCAGGACATTAATATTTCCTTTTATATTAGTAATGTAAATATAAATGGCAATATAGTATAGTGGATAGAGTTGACTATGTTCAAGTGTTCCTGCCATGTACTGGCTGTGAGACAGGCAAGTCCATTAGTGTCAGGGCCCTAGGCACTTCTCTTAGGGATCTTTGACAGGAACTTATTACTCCATGTGCTGCAGAGGGGGATGTGGTCTCTCCATAAGAGAGCTGCCTTGCCTTCTCTATCCTGAGCCAAACCTGCTTTCAGATTCTGCTACCTTCTTTGTTAGATAATAATTGCTATCAAAGCCCTCTACATTTCCTTATCTTGGGAAAATTTTCCACTGGAGCAAAACTCCAGTCAACTTAACCTGCTTGTGAACTTAAAATGCTGACACTCAGATATTTTGAGAGTTCCTTTCTAATTTTGAGTGACTCATTGGCTCCAGATATAGAGAACAGGATGGACAAAGGCAGGTGAATGCAGGATAGTGGAGTTTGTAAAGGACATAAAGTTCTCCATTTTCCCAGGAAAATAGTGTGAATGGAGAGGAATAATAAGGATACTTAAAAGTGAGTTTGGAGCCAGATTGTAGGGGGCCTTGACCACTAAAAACAGGAAATTGAACTTTGTCCAGTAACAAAAAGGAGCCAGGGAAGATGAAGTCCAAAAATTAGATGTGTTAGATGTATAGATAAGTTCTGTTCAAATAGAACTGAGTGTTATGTTGAGGTCACATGAGTTTTAAGGAAAAAGTCTCTTGTAACCTGAGAATATCACCCTTTGGACTTCCCATCCATCCAGGTGCTAACCCAGTGTGAATGCTTTTGGGAGAGTAGAGATGGAAGGCACTCATTTCTAATAAAAAATTGGAATTAAAGTTTAAAAATAGAGGCAACTCTGGCATCCTGCTACTTTTAGGCCTTGGTTATGCCTCTTCTATAAAAGGAGGCATTTGGACTAGATGGTTGCTTAAGGCCCCTCTAGTTATTTATTTATTTTCTAAAAATTAAAGCCCTTACCTCTGTCTTAGAATTAATATTGGGTGTATCAAGGGGGTTAAGTGACTTGCCTTGGGTCACATAGCTAAAATGTGCCTTTAGACTAGATTTGAACCCAGGACCTCCATCCAGTCTTTGAACCTGGCTCTCAATCCATTGAACCACCTATTATCCCTGGCCCCTCTAGCTCTAAATCTTAGTTCTTATGAAAATGTTTAAGGCTAATAACATTCACTTTATAGTATTTACCATTTGGACTGGTTAAATGTCACAGATACTAAGCACTTTAAAACCATTTCATTGAAAAGAATTAAAACTTTTATTCACCACAAGGAAGAATCAAGTTTATTGTTCTACTTGACTTTTCTTGAACTATGAAAAGAGACAAAAAATCTTGAAAGTTTTATATTTTTGAACCTATCTTTTATAAGTTCATTGTCATTATCTTTTAGGAAAAAAATATATAATCTTTTTTATTATGTATATGCATATATATGTATATATTTGAAAATTTGCTTTCAGAACCCCAAATTCCACCTGTAAAAAGCTGCTTCCCCTCCTTCCATACTTTTTCACAAAGGCCCCTTCCTCCTCCTCTACAACTGCAGCTGCTGTTCTGGGAGAAGTGAATTTTGTTTTCCTTTGCTGTGGATGAGGGCTTAAAAAGAAATACTCATTCAACAAAAAAGCATGCTTCTCTTTGTTTTCTCTAGAAGAGACAATTGTCTTCTCTAGGTAGATGCCGAACTAGAGAGTAGAGAAACAAGAGTGTGCTAAATTAACCTCATTCTGTTCCCCTTCTTGGATGTCTCTGGATTCTTTGCCTTTTGTTTATGTGCCATCTATCTTCCAACATCTTCCCATTCTCTTGGTCTTGGTTCTTTTATATAGCTAAAAAATCTTTTATAGACCCATTTTAGTTAAAAAGTATCTGTAAAGATTTATTTTTACCCTTTAGTAGTTTGAACCCAGATCTTTTATGAGAAGATTGGACAGAATGAAACAGGTTGTGTTTTATATCAATTACTAGACCATCTATAAGAACCTGTTTCCATTGAATATTAAATTTCATTTATTTAGGAACGTGTCCTTTATTTACATTATGGTTGCTAGAGAACTGACAGTCCTGTGGTTTCCACGTGACAGTATTTTTTGCAGTGTTAAGTGGAGTGTGCCTATATTCAGGCCTCAGTCTTTGTAAATAGTGCCAGCCCTGCTTGGTTATCATTAGGGAGTTGTTTTCAAAAACAAACTTGAATCTACAGTTTAGGTAGCAATTCACTTATTTTTGTTTTGGTTTGAAAAGATTGTATACCTTAATCTACAGTTTTTTAAAAATTTAAAAATTTTAATTTAATTAATTTGGAACATTTTCCCATGTTTTTTAAATTCTTAAATTAAAGTATCCTGACACTTTTCAAAATTGGAGCAAAAACTATCATAGTTGAACAAAAGATATATTCTTTAAAGAATAATACTGGGGGGCAGCTGGGTAGCTCAGTGGATTGAGAGTCAAGCCTATATATGTGAAGAGCTCTGGGCTTGGAGTCAGGAAGACTCATCTTCCTGAGTTCAAATCTGGCCTCAGAGACCAGTCGTGTGACCTTGGGCAAGTCGCTTAATCTGTTTGTCTCAGTTATAATAACAGTATATACTTGCCAAGGTTGTTGTGAGGTAATAAGGTAGTATTTGTAAAGTGCTTAGCATGGTGCCTATAGAAGTACTATCAATTACTCTGTAGAATCTCTGCTTCACTTGTTGAATAGAGGTTGGTGCTTAACGTGATCTTTTTCGCTTATTTATGCTAATGCGAACATCGCAAGGCCAGATAACAAAGTAGCTCCTTGAATGATGTTTCTTGTTGCTTTGGGTACACAGTACAGTCAACTCCTTCACTCTCCTTTCAAAGGAAAATCTAAGCGTCTTTCCACTTAGGCACAATTTCTTTCTGCCTTTTGGTTTGCATGAAAATTAATATGGTTAGTTTTTCCAGTAGCTACCAAACTCATTGGATAAAGAACTCAGATAAAAAGTTTCAATAATTAAGAGTTTGTGGATGGTCAAAAGCAGCGATGGGCAAACTACAGCCTGTGGGTCAGATGCGGCCCCCTGAATGTTCTGTCTGGCTGCACGACATTATTCCTAGTCTGATGAATACAATGAAAAGGATACAATACAAGGAAACTTCAAAAGAGTTGCCTTAGAAACAGACTGACAGATGAGCATTTCCTTTCCTTTGGCCGGCCCCCCTTTTAAAAAGTTTGCCCATCACTGGTCTAAAGCATTTGGAAAGTGGAAAGGGTGCTGGGCTGCATTGGGAACTGAACATCATTTTGGATTTTTCTTTGTTTTGTGAGCAGCCATGTGGCCTACCTGCTTGGGATGAGCTCCACCATTGGCTGGAGGAGCTTGGCACTTGGACTGTACTTGGAGGCCTGAACCTCCCAGAATTTGTGTTCTGATGGTATAACTTGGGAACCTAATGTCACCTCCACATTGTAATAAGGCATCAGAGATATGTTGTCACAACTTTTATGTTTAAGTTATTTTTAATGTGATTTGTGTTTCTCTTGATTAACTTTTCATATTTATGATAAAACGTGGCCACAGTGAACTTTTCAGTGAAATCACTTACTTGACCACAGATTAGGTGATCAATGTTTGTATTCTTTAGCGGATTCTCAGAAGGAGAAAGAAGTTACAAAGGCGGAAATCCAGAAGATTTCAGAAGAAAAACAACAAATTACAGCAGACCTGAACTCCATGGAAAAATCTTTCTCAGACCTCTTCAAACGACTAGAAAAACAGAGGGAGGCTTTAGAAGGATTTCAAAAGGTGTGGCTAGCCTAAAATATAAATGTGGAATGTTATGCTTATCAGTCATCAGAAAGCTAGGATATTCTGTCACTATTGATCCCTCTCATTTATCCTATTTTCATATTTGTAGTTCTTGGTTTGTTTAAAATGGTACAGCCCTAGAATTGACCTCTGGGCTAGCATAATCCTGAAGGAGATTGATGAGACTGGTAGTAGAAACGTCTCCCTAAATTCCTGATCGGTGACTCTAGACCTTTCACTTGAATAAAGACATACTACCTTTCATAACATAGGTGTTTCAATATTTAATTTAATTAAAAACATTATTTTGCATATTACTTCTATTTATAAGATTTTTTTTTAGTAGAAAACTTACTTGTTTTCCTTGTGCCCATCCTTGTTTTGATGGGAGGAGATATGTTAATAGGGCTTAGAAACATAGATCTGGGAAGAGACTGTAGCCATCTTTTCCTTTTGGCTTTTTATGCCTTTTATGTCTGCTTTTTTTTTTTTTTTTTGGATAGATTGGGGCCAGAAGTCTGTAGCCTTTGGTCCCCTAGGCTTTGAGATGAACACTCCCTAGTCAATGATATTTGCTTTTTCCTTTTTCTCATCAAGTTACAGGAATATCTTTGGGTGGTTGTTCTTCACTTTGCATAAATTGACCTGTAAATTTTTCTGTTCCTTACAGAATGAAGAAGCACTGAAGAAATGTGCTCAAGATTATCTACTAAGAATTGAAAAGGGAGAGCAGCGGTACCAAGCATTAAAGGCTCATGCGGAAGAGAAATTAAATGCGTAAGTGCTGGATCATTGGAGACTGAAAGGGAAGAAGGTGGCAGTTTGTTTGAAGATGTCTCCATGTAGCTCACCTCGTTTGAGGTTTGTGGTGAGGAGACTGGAAACCACAGGGCCCTCTCGGAAGTAAATTTTCTTTTATTTCTAATAGAGCAAACGAAGAAATTGCCCAGGTTCGGAGCAAAGCAAAAGCTGAGACTCTAGCTTTACAAGCAAATTTACGAAAAGAACAGATGAGAGTCCAGTCACTAGAGAAAACTTTGGAACAAAAAGTAAGCTCATTCTCAGAAATCACCTGCCCTTTAAGAAGTATGTGCTTGTGAAGTATTGAAATCTTGGCAGTAAGAGTCAGGCTGGATGATGTAGCTTCTTTAGGAGTGGCTGGGGTTGGGGTGGGGGGTGGGTGCCCCACAGGGTTTGGGGAGGGCAGGGACTGCTTGACTTTGTCTCTCTGTCTCAGACAGAGCCTGTCACATATCACCCAGTAAACATGTGTTGAATTGGAGAGGAGGGGTTGGGTAGAGTTTGGGAGACGGCCAGAAAAGAGTCTTGAAGTCTTTAAATCCAGTTCATCAAGCATTTGTTAAGATATTTGGTCTACTGTGCTAAGTGTCTGGGATACAATAACTAAAAATGAAAAACATTTCTTGTCCTCAAGGACAATTGGGTCCTTGCATCTTCAGGCAAGAACTCCTTTTCAGACAGGTGAAGATCACTCTTTTCCAGTTAGATAGGAAGAGAGACTGAGTAGGGAAACTGAATCAAGTCTCACAAACTGAAGACACAGTTGTGGGTAAGAGGAGAATCCTTGAGCTTTTGAAGGGCCGTCTTAGAGCAGGCAATGTGGTTCGTTTTGTCTTGCCTGAGGTGGGGTGGAGAATTTAGGGAGCATTTTAGGATCAGTAGTGGCAAGGCAGAGTTTAGGCTTAACTGGAAGGAAAAGTTCTTGACTACACCAAAGGAAAATCATTAATAGAGATGATGTGAGAGAAGACTAGCTGGCTATGTGTTGGCTTGCTGGGTTGAGGAAAGCACAGAGCTGTACCAGCATAAGATGATGATAACATTACAGCTGACTCTGTCTTAGGGATTTAGTTTTATCCTCAGTCTTTGAGGAGATTGTTTTGAGAACAATGTGAGTTCCATTTCTTACAGGTGATTTGTTCCTGATTTGCTATAATTGAAGTATTTGTGATTGCAATCTGCTTTTGATGGGATTAGATGACTAGAACTCAGGTGGAAGGATTATTGTTACACTGTTTTAACTATATCCAAATCACAAAACACAGTAAATACAGTTATAATCTTAATTCACTTTTTCGCCCCCTTCCTTTCTAGACTAAAGAAAATGATGAATTGACCAAAATCTGTGATGACTTGATTTCAAAGATGGAAAAGATCTGACTTGGGAATTTTGAATCGTTTGATTTTTTTTTTTTTTTTTTTGTTCACCCTAACCTGGTCCTTCTTTCAGTGTTGTCAGTTATGTATATGTAATGTTTGTTAGTCACTTGCACTTTCTTAACCTCTGTTTTTCCATGTTGCAGATATCTTAATGTGTGTGTGTTTTTTTAATTTAGTAAATTGAACTGTTTTTAAAAATGTGCTTGAATAAAAAGTTAATCCTTCATGTTGTCCTTTATTTAAAAAATTAGAAATTAGGGTTCATTAACTTCATTCTGCAATTTATAGGGCTTATATAAAGAGCTAAATCTACCCGTAGGAGTTTGTGATCTTTCCAAGTAACTATTCCTTGGTTGAACTAGAACAGATTTCATCTAGTCCCAGCAGGGACATCTAGAGAGTAATTAGAAGAATTATAATTACTTGCTCACTGTTTTCCTTAAAATTTTTTTTACTATCAAGTACTTAAGAAATTGTTTGAAGTCATCTAAATTAAATTAAAAATAATCATTCATATAATATATTAATATGATTAATCAAATAAATTATATGTAAGTATATTCAATAAATATAATAAATAAAATATAAATAAATAAAATTTAAGGAATAAAATAAATAAAAATATGAACAAAATACAAATAAATATGTCAATATATTTATAAGAATTTATAAAAGTATATATCATATAAAATTAAGTAAAATTAAAATTTAATTAAATTTGTTTTGTTTTAAAATCACCATTTCTGAATATGCCACTTCCTACCACACAAACTTTTGTTTTTGTTTAAAATTTTTTAAAAACGAGAATTGGGAAAAGATCATTAGTAAAACCAGATTCATTTTTTTTCCTATCCTCTTTCTAGAGCAAAGTTTAATCATTTTGATGTAATAACTTATTTTACTTTTATATATAAAATACTTTTTTACTTACACAAAATAATAAATCTCCACCTAAGTTTTCCAAAGTTATATGGTCCAAATGATCTCTTTCCCTACTTTCCCTTCCCTATCCCCAAGCTGTCAAGCAATTTGACATGTAATATCATGCAAAACATTTCCATATTATTATTCATATTTGTATTCATATTTTGTAAGAATAATCATATGTTGTAATAACTTCTTAACTAGTCTTCTTGCCACCAGGGTGACTCCTCTCTACTCTCTGATTTATCCTATTATAGTAGGCCTGATTTTCCACTTTCAGGAGTATTCTGTTGTCTGCAGTAATAAAATATACATTCTTTATTGGTATTTGCCTCCAATGTACCTTCCCAGCCCTTATTTCCTTTTTTCTAGTTTAAGCAAACTATTCTTTATTTCATTTTACACTTCACCTCTGTGCCTGTGTTCCTGCTATTTTTTGGGCCCGGAATGCCTTCTTTATATAGAGAAATGAGAGATTTTCATGAAGGGCAGTTAGTGAGCAAAAGGGCTTAAGAGTTGCACCAGACTCATTGACCAACCGAAACAGAACTCTTATCATACATGCTGCCTACTTTATTGATATTTTGGGGAGAGAATGAGCCCTTGTAAGAAGATCCTTTATAAAGAAAGATGGGAAGTGTTGGTAAAATCTGTAAAAAGAATGATAAAGCCATAATGAAGAACAATCCTTAAAAAGGATTTCCATTAGTTCCTGTGGCATCAGTGACTCTGTCTTGTGGCCTTCAATGAGTGTATTCAGATAGCCACACAGCTACAAAGCTTACCCGTCTCAGCCTGGACAAGGCTATTCCCCACAGAGCAGCCAATATCTCAGACTATGGTATGGACAAACCCAGAACTCAGCCAGTAGCTATGGCTGCAGCCTTTCTCCAGCTGCCTTATGGTCAGCAATCATCCCAGCCTGACTGTAGCCCCCAGAGCAGGGGCTATGGTTGGCAGCAACAAAGCTCCTACAATCCCCTCAAGAATATGACACATGTGAGTGGTGGCACAGTGGAGGTGGTAGCAGCCATAGTTGAGGGGGATGGCAGTAGGACCATTGGGGAACAAGTAGGGGTGGTGGCTATGGAGCCAGAGGTGCTGTGGCTGGAAGTAACTGGGGGCTCCAATAACTTCGGTGGGCCCTGGGACCAAAGATCACACCATGAATCTGAATGGAAAAATTTATACCATCTTCATCCAAGGCTTGGGTGAGATTGTTTCAGATTGCTTCAAACAAATTGTCATCAAGGCCAATAAGACATGGTAGCCTATGACCACCTTGCAGGGAGATATGAGAGCCAAAAGGAGAGGCTACAGTGTCATTTGATGATCCCCTCTGCCAGGGCAACCATTGATTGGTTTGATAATAAAGAATTTTCTTGAAACCCCATTCAAGTCTCCTTTGCCACTTGAGCAGGTTTCAAGGGAAGACGTGGTAATGGCCTTGGAGGCCTGTGGGCCATGGAGGCTTTGAAGGCAGTGGTGGTGGCAGCTGTGAAAGGGAATTCTTGGTTATCTTTGAGTTCACACTTGTGAAAAGGGAATCCTTTGTTCTCTTTGCCTAGTTGGAATTAACACTTTGGTTGGCAATAACTTTGAATTGACCCAAGCTTGAACTAGTGGGAGAAGCTTGAAAACCACTTAGTGAATTCACACCCTACCTAGTGCTAGGTGAGAAGCCAACAAGATACTTGGAGAGT
>NC_058135.1:223274132-223299210 GCF_016433145.1 Gracilinanus agilis | reverse complement strand
TCCAAGGTAGCAGAAGTATCCAAGGTAAGGAATAGGCAATGAGGGTTAAGTGTCTTATGCAGGGTCACACAGCTAGAAAGTGTTTGAGGCCAAATTTAAACCTATGATCTTCCATCTCTAGGCTTGATTCTCTATCCACTGAGCCACTAGCTGCCCCCTCAATTCCTTTTCATTTTTCATTTTATTTTTTTAAACCCTTAACTTCTGTGTATTGGCTCCTAGGTGGAAGAGTGGTAAGGGTGGGCAATGGGGGTCGTGACTTGCCCGGGGTCACACAGCTGGGAAGGCTGGCTGGATCTGAACCTAGGACCTCCCGTCTCTAGGCCTGGCTCTCAATCCACTGAGCTACCCAGCTGCCCCCTCATTCCTTTTTAGTTAGACTTTCTGAACTAGTATTACCTGACTGGAATGCCGTAGCCACCGTTTGTCTCCCATGATATCCTTGTGGGCAAGATGGAGTGATGTGGCTTTTCAGTAGATTCAGGATTGGTTCAATGACTGGACCCTAGTTCTCTCAGACAATATTCCATGTCCCATGACTGTGCTTTTGCTCTGGTTATCTCACAAGTTTGGAATGCTGTCCCTCCTCATTTCTACCTCTTAGAAATCCTGACTTCCTTCAAGATTTGGCTCAAATGCCATCTTCTGCAGGAGGCCTTTCCCATATCCTATACTCCCTTCCCCCTGCTACCAGAGTCTTTCTCTGTAAGGTCACATTAGACCTAATCTTTAGGCACTTATTTCTTCCATTTTATCTCCTCTGTGAGAACATAAGCTCTTTGAGAACAAGATATTTTCTTTACATGTTGTCCCCCCTCATAAGAGGTCAGCTCTGAAGTCAGGATTGTTTCTGGCTCTCTTTGTATCCTCAGAATTTAGCACAGTGCGTGGCACATAGAAAATATGCAATAAATGCTTATTGACCAACTGACTTAAAGTGGAGTTGATGCCAGATCAGTGTCACCTTGCAGGGAGTCCCTGAGGCCCTTCCTTCGTCCTCATGTGAGGTGCTGTTTTCACAAGGACAGACATAGGCCTACGTGGCGTGCTTGCTGAATGATGCAAAGCTGAGAGGGATAGCTAATGAGCTGGGCAAACTGAGGCACAGTGCATGGGCACATGTATGTACTCGTGCATGTTTGTGTGCAAGAAATTTGCCAGTGGCCACCCACTCAGCAGACTAGCCAGAGGCAGAGCTGGGACTCATTAGGGTTCAGAGCCTGGAGAGTTCCTGGAATGCCTCCATTCGCACAGGCAGACACATTGTTTGCGAGACCCCAGGAGTTTTTCATTATTCTTTCCTGTGAATTTGAAAAATTAGATTATAGCATGTTGCATCACAGGTTAGGGGCAAAGCAGACGAGGTCCCCTAGCCAGTGATGGTCGGGGCACAGCTGTGTCTTTCCCTCGCATCTTGGATTCAGGCCCTACTCTTCCCGCTTCCTTCTCCTCCTCCCCAGACTTCTTCTATGCATCTCCCTGATGATGATAGTAGCCATCCAAGGAGACATGGTAGAGTCTGGACCCCAAGGGCTCTGCTTATTCATCATGGCCTGCTCACCTCAGAAAGGGCCTTCTTTGGGGAGCACAGGACTCAGTGGCGGGAGACGAGACTCTGGTTTGTGTCCGTCCTGTGACCCTCTTTCCGTGCAGTATTGGAAGGGACCCCAGGGGCTGAGTAGATGGCCCTTCTGTTACAGCATCCCTGATAAGGCTGCTCTGTCTCTGCCTGAAGATCGCTGGGACAGGGAAACCCATTCCTTCCTGATGCAACCCTGCAGTCCTGTGTTTGGACAGCTTTCATTGTTAGCAAGTTCTTCCTGACACAGAGTTGAAACCTGGTCCCCTGTCACTTCCCTCGAGTTGGGAAGAAAAAATGGGAGTTTATTATCCATGGGACAGTGGTTCAGAGTAGCAGTCTCCTCTTCTCTAGGATGCTTTGTGATCACATTCCATTTCGGTTCTATGAACCTCACTTTCTTCATCTGTAAAATGGGGATAATAAAATGTATTCTCCTTACCTCCCAGGACTTATGTGAGAAAAGTGAGTTTTGTTTTATTAATTATTATTATTAACCTATTACTTTATTCCTGTCTCCTTGATCTAACCACTGAATGAGACAATCACAGATTGTCAGAGCTGAAAGATGTAGTAATCAAAAGTTCACCTTTCTGTGAGTCTTTAAATAATAACATAGTTTTAGAAAAATCATTTATTAATATAGTGTTTAAAGCTTTGTCAAGTGCTTTTTAGATGTTAATTCATTTGATTTTCATAACAACCTTGTGAGGGAGGGGCTCTTATTATCCTTATTTTACAGTTGAGAAAACTGAGGCAGATCAAAATTTTAAGTGCCTTGCCCAGAGTCACAAAGCTAATAAGTGTCTGAGGATGGTTTTCAACTCGGATTTATCCTCACTCCAGGTCTGGCACTCTCCTCATCATGCCACAATAGCTGCCTTTACCCTTTGAGTCAGGAAGTGAAAATATCATCATTCCCATCTAATAGACAAGAAAATGGAATCTCAGAAACCTGAACCATCTTTTTTTTTTAAATTTAAAATTTATTTATTTAATTAATTTAGAATATTTTTTTTATGATTACATGATTCATGTTCTTTCCCTCCCCTCCTCCTTCCCCCTCTCCTGGAGCTGATGAGTAATTCCACTGGGTTATACATGTAGCATTGTTCAAAACCTATTTCCATATTATTAATATTTGCAATAGAGTGATCAATCAGAGTCTACATCCCCAATCATATCAACATCGACCCAGGTGATCAAGCAGTTGTTTTTCTTCTGTGTTTCTGCTCCCACAGTTCTTTCTCTGGATGTGGATAGCGAGAAACCTGAACCATCTTGAAGGTCATACAACCAATCAGTGACAGAGTTAGGATTAGAATTCCATTCTTCCACTCAAATCATTTCACTCCATCTAAGCAGATCCTGAAGCTGAAGCTTAAATCCTTTGGGCACATAATGAAAGCAGGACTCTTTGGAAAAGAGCCTGATGTTGGGAAAGACTGAAGGCAGAAGAGGAAGGGGATGATAGAGGATGAGATGGAGAGACAGTGTCATGGAAACGTTAGACTTGAGCTTTGGCAGCCTTTGGGAGATAGTGGAGGAAAGGAGGGTCCGTGGGGTCACAAAGAATGAGACAAGACAGAACAACAGCAAAAACAATATTAACTCCTCACTGCCTCCTTGGACCGAGAAGGTGGTGCTTCAAGGACTAGAATTCAGCATGGTAGAGCCAAGAGGTTCCTTAGAGCCCAGAAAGTCAGAGCTGGAAGAGACCCTAGGGATCATCCTAGTCCAATGTTCTCATCTCAGAGATGAGGAAGCTGAGACTTACAGCTTGACAGTAGGGTCTTAATAAATGCTTGTGGCGGGACAGTGGCTCAGTGGATAAAGAGCTAAGCCTGGAGTTGGAAGTTCTTGAGTTCAAATCTGACTTCAGGCACTTCCTAACTGTGACCTTGGGCAAGTCACTTAACCTAGCTTGCCTAGCCATTGCCTTCTGTTTAATAAGAGTTTAAAAAATGCTTATTGATTAGTCAACATTTCTAACCCTAATATAATCTAATCTAACAAGATTCACATAAGACAGAGAGGGAAGCAGAATCTACTTTACCCATTCCTCAGTCTGCAGTTCTTACAGGTAGCAAGGCAGCTCAGTGGATAGAGTATGAAGTCTGAAGTCAGGGAGAATTGAGTTCAAATCCAGCATCAGACACTTCTTAACTATGTGACTCTGGGCAAGTTGATTAATTACTGCCTCAGTTTCCTCAACTGTACAGTAAAGATAATTATAGCACCTACCTTGTAGGTTGTTATAGAATCAAATGAGATAACATGTGTAAAGCACTTAGAACTATTTCTGGCATATAGTAGGTATTATTTAAATCTTTATTCTTTTCCTCTTCTTGATTTTTTTTGAGAACTATCCCATTTCACTTAGATTTTTATTCTTTGTTTTAATTATATTTCTTTTAATTTTACTGGCATATAATTGTGCAAAATCATTCCTAAAATTGCTTTAATTTCATCTTCATTGACTTTGCATTCATTCATTTTTATTTTGGATAGTAGTAATTTGATTTTTTTTGAGAATTTAATTTTAATTTTATTAGTTGGTTACATTAACATTCCCAGGTATATCCCTGTCTTCTTTCTTTTTCTTTAAAGTCCAATTAAACAATGGTTTTATCTATTTTATTGCTTTTTCATGAAATCAGCTTCTACTTTTATTTATTAGTTCAATGGCTTTTTAACTTTTGCTTTTACTAATATCTCCTTTGATTTTCATGATTTCTATTTAATTGGAGATTTTAAAATTTGTTCTTTTTCTATTTTTTTAATTTGCCTGACCAATTCATTGTTCTACTCTTTCTCTCTTTTATTGAAGTAAGCATTTAGAGATAGACATTTTCCCTCAAATCCTGCTTTGCCTGTATCCCACCCTCCTTTGTCTTTGTTTTTACAATGATGTTCCTCTCTTCCTTACGTTGTGATGTCTTTTCAGTGTGCATTGGTCAACACATTTTTTAGAAGTTTAATTAATGTGTTTATTATTAGTAGTACCATTAATATTCAGTACTGTTCAGCTACAGTTATTATCATTGTTACATTACTTTTACAGATTAGTTACTTCATGAGAAGTCTTTTGTAACTATGTAAAACAATTAAGTAAACTAATAATACAGTGACTTCATCCACTAGGTGTTTCCTAAGCACTTCCTACTGAAGTAGGATGCTTCCTCCTGATTATGATTGATAGCTACTTTTAGGTATTGGCCAGACTTCTAGGTATCTGTTCACACCAGCTGATGAGGTTTGGAGGATGAAGGTACAATAACTATTCTCCTTGACCCTATTGCAAAGGCTATTTGACTTTCCCCACAGGTTTATTCAGGCCCCAAGTCCCAGCACCAAAGATACAAAAATGAATAATAATAGAAAAAAAAAAGACAGTGCCTGCCTTCAGGGAGCTTACCATCTAGTGGGAGAAGACAATTCAGAAAAGGAAGTTGACAGGTAAGCATATGGTAGGGGGAATACCTGGTTTAAGACTGTGGGAGATTTATAGAGAAGTCTAGCTGGAGGAAAAACTCAAATAGCATTTCTTCTTTCTTTCTAAAAAAAATTTATTTCTAAGTGTTTCAGTTCCTCTCTCCCCTCCCCACATCATAGAAGGCATTATTGGGGAGACTGATCTGTGTACATAAATTATGTCTTTCGTGTTTGTATTTTTCAGTTCATTCTCTGGAGATAACATTCACAAATTATTCTTTACATTTTAAATCTGTAGCTATGCATAATATTCTCTTGGTTCTACACATTTTGCTGTTTATTACCTCATATAATTCTAAGTTTAAAAAAATTAGCCTGCTCATCATTTTTTATGGCACAGTAGTATTCCATCACAAGCATATACCACAATTTGTTTAGCCATTCCCCAGCTGATGGGCATCCCCTCAGTTTCCAGTTTTTTTTGTCACCACACAGAGTTACTATAAATATTTTGAAACATATAAATTCTTTTCCTTTTCCCTAATTTCCTTGGGAAACAGACACAGCAAAGCTATTTCTGGGCCTAAGGATATACACAGTTTTATAACTCTTTGGGTGTAATTCCAAATTGTTCTCCAGAATGGCTGGATCAGGTCCACCAACAGTGCATTAGTGTCTCCATTTTTTCACATGCTCTTTAGATTTTGTCATTTTAGCCCATCTGATGAATCTGTCCCTCTTCTCTTCCCCCCATCCTAGGAGAATTTTGAGGGCAGGTCCCTCCATCTACTCCTCCTGTCTCCCCCAGACTGAGAGCTGCCCAGTCTGTTCCTCTTTTTTCTCCTCAAAACTAGAAGCTTCCTGGGAGCAGGCTGCCAGTCTGTTCTTCCTCCCTCCTCCTCTAGATATAGCCCATCACAGAGCTAGTCACACATAAGGGCTTAATAGAAATAGTAGGTTAAAACGCTGAACATGACTTTAGATATTCTCTGATCCAACCTTTTCCTTTGAGAAAAGAGGAAAGGAGAGGAGGGATAGAATGAGACTTGCTGAGACTCAGGCCCAGGCCTCAAACAGATTTTATTGACTAGATAAAACAATTTCTCCAGAATCTCCAAAAGGACTCAGAAATCATTTTCTCCAGTCTGCCCTTGAATTTGAATTTCAGGCCAGCTTCTAAGTGATTCTCTTCTAGACCTCCTCCAGACTTGGCTCTGTGTAATCAGCCCAGGGAGAGACCAGAGGGCTCCCAGTATCCTCAGGGCTTCGTACCTAGAAGGTACTTAGTAGAAGATGGCTGAATTTGAACTTTAGAGATAGAAGGGTTCTTAACCTTTTGTGTCCTGGACCCTTCTGGCAGTCTGGAGAAGACTATGGACTTCTAAGAATTCTGTTTTTAAAGGCATAAAAGAAAATCCAGAGGATAAAAAGAATAAAGATGGCCTTTCTTCCCCATACAAGTTTCCAGCCTCTCTGAGATCTCTGTCCCCAGGTTAAGAACTCTTGCTTTATAGTTTCTTCGAGGGGTTCCCAACTTCCAACAGTCACCTCCCCAGCCCATACCCTTTGGTTCTTGGCTCTTGGCCTCAGGATGCCAGGCTCCCTAACCCCCTGGATGGCTGGAGATGTGATCCCTGTCGGGGCTTGCCGGCTCCATTCGTCAGCCTCCTGCTAATCACCACCATCTGTCCCTGGTTCAGTATGACCGAGCTGGGTTCGGGAACCTCCAGGCTCAGGCCCCTTATTCCCATGAGCTCAGAGTTCACACGAATAACTGGGTCTGGTTCTGTTTATAAAACCTTCCAGGCCAGCGACGCTGGACATTGGTCCATACTCCTCCCCCCAGTGCCACGGGCACGGGCCGGGATGCTGGCCAGGCGATTGTGATTCGGCTGCACCATGGGACCGGACAGCCGATTGTTCCATCAGGGAGAGCTGGAGCAGGAACAATGAGGCCTTTGAGAGGGGAAGCAAACCTGGCCTCCACCCCAGAGCCAGCCTGGCCCAGCCCAGTCTGGCCAGGCCCAGCTTGCTGGGGGGTGGGTCCACAGCAGAGCAAAGGGACTGGATATAGCTCAACTTCTGAGCAGGCTGTGGGGTGGGTGCCAGGCCAAGGGGAGGCAGGGAGCCCTCTGGGAAAGGAGTGGGTGGGCTAGACTGGACCATGGACTTCTGGCTAAGTCTATTTTGCCAGCAATGTTAATGTACCTTGTGGGGGGGGGGTAGGGGGGTGGAGAGAAGGGATATTGAGGACAGGGACAGAGTCTCTTTCCAACTCTTGTAGGGTGCCAGGTTAGCATGACCTAGGCACACAGCCAGGAGCAGTTGGTCCCTGCTCTGTGAATGCCCTTTCCCCCCTCCCATCTTCCTACAAGGGCTAGGTTCTCCGTCCTGAAAGTGATGCTTATCTGGGAGCTTGGGCTCCTATCGGAGGAATATCTGAAGAGAAGGCAGAGGAATAACCGAAAATAAGAAAAAAGAAAAAGGAAAAAAAAAAGGAAGGCATAGAAATAGAACAGCTTGGAACTCAGTTTCCTAATCTGATTCTAATTCCTAATCTAATCCTGAAATCAAATCCTAATCTAATTCCAAGTCAAATGAGGATGATGGAACTTTCAGAACTGGACAGGACCATCTCAGTGCCTTTTCCCCTCACCCCACATGTTCAACCAGTTGCCATCTCTTCCTGGTTCTCCCTCCAAAACATCTCTTGCATCTATCCCCTTCTCATTGCTTACACCACCACCTTACCCTCTGCAGTCTAAATTATTGCAATAAGGCTCCAAAGGGGTCTCCGTGCCTCAAGTCTCCCTCATTTCCAGGACATCAGCTACACAGTTTTGAAAGTACAGACCTGACCATCTCAGTGCCCTTAGGCAGAAGCTCCAGTGACTCTCTGTGTCTTCTAGGACCAAATTCAAGCCCTCTGCTTGCTGTTGAAAGCCCCTCACCACCAATTCCCAAATCTACCTTTCCAGCCTAATTATACACTTCTTCCCTTCCTCTACTCTACTGACTAGTCACACCAACTTCCCCTCACTGGGTCCCCTCTCTGAGGGGACCCCTCCCTACCCCTTTGTCTGGGGTCTGCCATAGCCAGGCCCTTGTAAAAGACAGTAAGGGCATAAGAAATAAAGGACATGTGCCTGATTCTAGCTCTGCAATCCCAGGCAGTGGAGGAGAAAGGTAGCAGGGATATGGAGCTAGTGTCTGGTTTGTACCCAGAACTCCACATCCTTCTTCTGGATGACATCTCTGAGCCCGCCTGTCACTGACTTCCAGCTTCTGACAGTCTCACCCAGAGAGCCACTTCTCGAATATGGACCAGTTCTGATGAAGGAAATAATGAACGTCGTGAAGTGGTCACATGTATTCCCATTGGCACTGTTTGAAGTTAGAGTCATGGAGAATGGAGTCATTGGTTCCTGCCCAGTGGAAGTATGGAGTGTGAATTGAAGTAAGGCCTTTATTTCAGGGGATTCATTATTTGTGCAAACAAATGCAAAAAAGCAGAAATAGTAAATGCAACCTTTTCAGATCATAATGCAGTAAAGATAATAATTAATAAGGCACATGGAGAGGCAAATCAAAACTAATTGGGACCTAACTGTACCTCAGAGACGATTCATGGAGTCACTGGGATGGGTCCTCCTCCATCAACCTGGATGCCAACCCTTTCAGGCTGGATTCGAAGCTTTTATGACCAGCCAGAGCTCCCCTCACTCTCAACTAGCTGAGCTCTGGAGACCCCAACATGCCCAGATGATGGAGACTTTGGAGCTTGGCTTAAGATGCTGAGAAGAGTTAGGTTGGAAAGAAAGCCTTTGGGTTGTGGGGGGTTGGTTTTGTTCTTTCACAAGAAGACACACCACTGCTGTGTGTGCCTGACCCTGGGTCATGGGCTCTCCCGGGCCTGGCTAGCTCTGGGAATCAACAACGTTGCCCTGGGCACTTGGACATTTGTTCGGCCGGAGGTTCTGCTGGCTGATGCCCTCTGAGGGGTTTAGATTTTGCCAGGGAACGGCGTGTTTCGTTTTTATTTTGTTTCTCTCTCTCTCTCTCTCTCTCTCTCTCTCTCTCTCTCTCTCTCTCTTTTTTGGCTCATTCAAAGAAACTGTGCCTGATTTTGACAAAAGGGTCTAACTTGGGGCCAACTGGAAAGAGAAACCAAGGGAAATGGGGCTGTTCTGCCTGTCCATCACCTTCTTTCTGCCCCTCCGCACTTCCTATTTGTCTCTTTTTGTTTTTCTTGTTCTCTTTTCTGTTTTTGCCTTATTTCTAAGGTCAGAGCCTAGGTGAGGCCCAGAAATGGGGATCATTCTGGAGCTGGTGAATCCTGGGGCTCAGGCCAGGCCCAAAGTCCAGGTTCAGTCTGGAGTTAACATCATCTATCACTTAGGCCACGACCAAAATCTGGGCTCAGTCTGGAGTCAAGGCTGTCCATTACTCAGGTCATGACCAAAGTTAGGACTCAGTCTGTGCCAGGGTTGTGGCTCAGTCTAGGACAAAGGTCATCATTTAGGCCAGTCTGGAGTCAATGTCATCCCTCGCCCAGGCCATATCCAAGGCGACACATTGATCTGGAGCCAGGGACACATTCAAGTGTAAGAGGAAGAGCAGGGCACAATTAAGATCCAGAATATAGCTTCAGCCTGTGGTAAGAGTTAGAGCTCAGTTTAGAGTTTAATCAAGGCTAGGTCCAGAATCAGGGTCAGGGTTTTATTTATAATCAAAGATATGAATTGATCAATGTAGTGTGATGGATAGAGCGCTAGGCTTGGAGTCAGAAAGAACTGATTTCAAATTCTGCTTCAGATGCTATATCTATGGCCCTAAGGCAAGTTACTTAACTTCACTTTGCCCCAATTTTGTCATCTGTAAAATGGGGACAATACCACTTGCCTGAAGAGAGAATAGAGGAGCCATCCTGGACTCCTCACTATCTTTCACTTCCCTTCAACCCCCATATCTAATCTGATTACTACCATAACCTGCCTCAAGTCCCTCCTTTATCTTATTCATCCTCCATTCAGTTACTAAAATGATTTTCCAAGAGGTCTGACCCATGTCACTCCCCTATTTATTAAACTCCAGTGGTTCCCTATTGCCTCCAGGAGCAAATACAAAATGCTCTGTTTGGCCTTCAAAGCCTTTTCACCTGGCCCCCTCCTGCCTTTCCAGTCTTTCTACACTTTACTCTTCCATATATATTCTGGTGGCCAGTGGCGTTGGGTTCTTCCATATATCCCCTGGCGGCTAGTGACATTGGGCTCTAGGCTGTTCAACATGGCTCTGGGCATTTTTTTCAATTTATCAGTATTGGGGGCAGCTGGGTACCTCAGGGGATTGAGAGCCAGGCTTAGAGATGGGAGGTCCTAGGTTAAAATCTGGTCTCAAATATTTCTTAGCTGTGTGACTCTGGGCAAGTCACTTAACCCCCATTGTCTAGAGCCCTTACCACTCTTTTGCTTTGGAACCAATACCCAGTATTGACTCTAAGGTGTGTGAAAGGGAATTCTTTATTCCTAAGTTTCTGAAGTTGTCACTCATTTTAGTAATTACTTGGGAACTCCCTTACTTAGTGTTAAGTAGGGGTGTTTAAGCTTTTGGTTGATTAATTTAAAAATAGACAAAGAGAATAAAGAATTCCCTTTCACAAACCCCCCTGTGATTCTTTGGGAGACTAATCTCCCCATAGAATCATTTGACATAACCAGCTTATACCTTTAAAGATCTTCTAGCTAAAGGTGCATACAATATTGTACTTTTCTAAGACAAAATTACAGCAGTTAGAGATAAGAGGGAAATAGAAGATAGAGAAAACAAAACCAATGTTTGCTAGGCACATTGATAAAAATCCACTTAGGGGGCAGTCCCCTTTGGCATAAGTTTGCATTGAGAATAAATGTGTTCAATCCCCTTCAGTTCAATCAATTACATCCCAAAGTTCGTTCTGGATCTTCTGATGCAGTGGAGGTTTCTTTATGGCACTTTTTCTGAATAGTTCATTTTTTTGATTCAAGGAGTTATTGAGCTTTTTTTCCTGAATTTTTTTTTTAAATTTAAGTCTTGGATTTTATGAAAATTATACAGGTAAGGGTTAAAAAAAAGAAATGTATTTAATCAATTTATCAATATTCATTTATTAAATGACTTCTATGTATCAGCTACTATAATTTATTTATATTTATATACCATTTATATGTGTACCCAATTATTTAATAAGTATTTCTTACACAAACATATTGAGGTACTTTATGACTTTTCTTCAGTTTATCAGTGATCAGCATCCTCTGGGCATTTTTCTGGCTGTCCCCCATGCCTAAAATGCTCTCTCTCCTCTGATCTGATGACTGACCTTCCTGGCTTCCTTTAAGCCCCAACTAAAATGCCACCTTCTATAAGAAACCTTCCTCACCCCCTCTCAATTATAGAGCCTCCCCTCTGTTAATTATTTCCTATTTATCTCATCCAGGCATATCTCAGAGATATCATAGGTTTGGTTCTAGACAACCATAATAAAGTAAGCCACACAAATTTTGGGGTTTCTCAGTGAGTATAAAAGTCATTTAATACCATTCTGTAGTTTATTAAAAGTGCAATAATATTATGTCTAAAAAGACAGTGTAGATCCCTTAATTAGAAAATACTTTATTGCTAAAAATGCCAACCATCACCTGAACCTTCAGTGATTTACAGTCCCTTTGCTAGAGAAGGAAGGGTCCTGTCTTACTGATGATGGCTGTTGACTGGCCAGGGTGGTGGCCTAGCCTTTGACTTGTCTCAGCTCTTGTCATACCTTTCTCAATAACAGTTATTTTTTCCAGCTTTTGATTTAAAGTGAGAGACATAGAACTCTTCCTTTCCCTTGAACTCTTAGAGATCGTAGTAAAGTTTTTAATTGGCCTAATTTCAATATTATCATGTCTCAGGGAATAGGGAGGCTTGAGAAGAAGGAGAAAGATGGGCAAATGGCCAGTTGGTAGAGCACAATACAACATTTGTACATGAAATTCCCCGTCTTATTTGGGTGTGACTTGTGGTGCTCCAAAACAATTACAGGCACATCAAAGATCACTGATCACTATAACAGATAGAATACTATTGACAGAGTTTGAAATAATGGGAGAATTACCAAAATGTGACACAGAGACACAATGTGAGCACATGTTGCTGGAAAATGGCAGCCATATTATACTTGCTTGATGCAGGGCTGCCACACATCTTTAATTTGTAAAAATAATGCAATATCTGCAAAGCACAACAAAACAAAGGATACCTATATATAGCTTGCCCATCATGGTGGCCAATAGATTAGAAAGCTAAGTATTTCTCTACCTCTCTCCTATCTTTCCCTCTCTTTACTACTACTACTACTACTATTACTACTACTACTACTACTACTACTACTACTATGATTTAATAAAGTTATTAAACTACTATCAGCCTCATAATTTTAACTATTACATTTGTTTGTATGTGGTCTTCCCTGTAGATTGTAAGCTCCTTGAGGGCAGGGGCTATCTTTATCCTCCTTTTGTATCTTCAGTGCTTAGTACAAAGTAGGTGCTTAATAAATGTTTATTGAATAATTGCACTATTGCACTCTGGATGGCACAATGGGTAGAGTGCTAGATCTGGATTCAGAAAGACTTGAGTTCAAATCCAGCTTCAAATACTTATTAGCTGTATAACTTTCAGTAAGTCTATCTGCCTCTGTTTTTCCGTCTATAAAATTAGAATAATAGTAGCATCCTATTAGATATTAGTTATCAAAATTATATCATATTTGTAAATTACTTTACAAACTTTAAAGGACTACATAAATGGTAGCTATTGTATTAATGTAATGCATTTTGTAAACTTTAAAGAACTGTGTAAATGTTAACTATTATTATCTTAATCTCTTTTTTCATTTGTAAAATGATGATAATAATTGCATAAGCTTTATTTTTATTTTTATGTTTATTTTATTTTTTATGTTTAAATATTTTTCCATGGTTACATGATTCATTTTTTCTCCCTTCCCTCTTCCCTCCCCCTTCCTGGAGCTGACAAGCAATCCACTGGGTTAAACATGTATTATCACTCAAAACCTATTTCCATATTATTCATTTTTGTAATAGAGTAATCTTTTAAAACCAAAACTCCCAAATTCTATATCCTTATAAACAAGTGGTAAATCATATGTTCTCTTCTCTTCTGTGTTTCTACTCCCACAGTTCTTTCTCTTGATGTAGATAGAGTTCTTTCTCATAAGTCCCTCAAAGATGTCCTGGATCATAATTGCATGAACTTTAAAGGGGTGCTATGAGGACCAAATGAAATCATATTAGTAAAGACTTTTGCAGATACATATGTAAAAAAAACCTTACCTTCTGGCTTAGAATCAATTTTGTGAATTGATTCTAAATCAGAAGAGCAGTAAAGGCTAGGCAATGAGGCTTAAGTGACTTGCCCAGGATTACACAGCTAGGAAGTATCTGAGGTCTTGTTTGAACCCAGGACCTGCCATCTCCAGGCCTGGCTCTCTGTCCACTTGCAGATATACATTTTGAATGGCTATTGTGACCAGAGCCATTGATCAACCTGGAGTCAAGGTTAGTGTTAGGACTGGGGGAAGGGGGGGAGGGGGGGGGGGGGGGGGGGGAGATCAGCCTAGCCAAGAAGAAGCTCACAGATGTCAGGGTTCCTCACTTCCTGGTACTGATGGGATCACCTCTGCCTCATCCCAGTCCCTGAGAGAGCAGCCCCTGGATAGGGTCCCTCCTGCTCCCTGTCTGGGCCTCCATGTGGTTTTTGTCTGCTCTACTTTTTAATTTCTTCATTCCTTTTGATGTCTCCTTGAGAGAAGATTCATTCTGTTTATTGTGCTGGAATTCTCCCTTGATAGAATTATAATCCCAAAGTCAATAAAAGAAAAAAGGGATTCAGCTGGAGGAAAGGCCCCCTTTGTGGATGGGGGCTATGATAGAGGAGCTTGATAAGGTCACTGCTGCTCTGAGGACAAATGAACAAAGAGAGAAAGAACAGATGCCTGTAGATTCTGGAGAGCTGTGGGGAGTGGGGGGGTTCTTTCTACGTTTTATGTCCACTTTTGGCCTTGGTTGCAACAATGGGGACTGGGCCCTCCTCCACTGGTGTATTTTCTCCTCTTCCTAATCTAGTCCCTGACCCTGGCAGCATGTACTTTTTTTTGAAGCCTTCCTTTCTTCCTTCCTTCCTTCCTTCCTTCCTTCCTTCCTTCCTTCCTTCCTTCCTTCCTTCCTTCCTTGATCAGATTTTAATCATTTCATTTTATTTTTAAATTAATTTATGTAGTTAATTAATTTAGAATATTTTCCCATGGTTAAATGATTCATGTTCTTCCCCTCCCCCCCATAGCCAATGAGCAATTCTACTGGGTTTTACATGTGTCATTGATTAGACCTATTTCCGTATTATTAATATTGGCAGTAGAGTAATCATTCTACTTCCCCAATCGAACCATGTGATTGAGCAAATGTTTTTTCTTCTGTGTTTCTGCTCCCACAATTCTTTCTCTGGATGTTGTAATGCAGGGGAAAGTGTATGATATAAAGGCAGCTAAGGGCCTTAGGCAGATGTTGAAGATGGTATGTGAAGGAGGGGTCCTACACCAAAGCCGGAACCAATCTAATTGGACAGTAAGTTCAGTTTCCAGGAAGGAGGTTGTGACTCCTGAAATGAAACTGCTTGATAAGGCTGGTCAACTAAAGTTATTATTCTGATCTGACTGCTGGTGATAAATACTGGTGATAAAATAAGGTAAAAGCAATGGCTTCAAAGATCTTTAAGCTTGAGGTTAAAATGGGTTTATTCATAATTAAATGGAACCAGGTAAATGGGAGTTGGAAAGTGGGTGAAGGTAAGCTAAAGTATCTTGGCTAAATAATATCACTGAATTACTTTAGAAAACACTGATTGATCTTTCCTAGGTAGGTACAGAAGTATGAGAAAGTCTTGAGGGCAAATCTCAACTCTGATACAGATGGTTGCTGACCCAGGGTTGCCAAGCCTTGGGTCAGATGCTGATGACTTGATAGTTGAATTAAATCTCTTGTTTATAATAAAGGTTGTTGGGTATGCCAAAGAGTTGTTGAATTTGGCTAGCAATGGTAGTTCCTACCTACCTAACAAACTAACCTAAACCACCCAGACCAACCCAGGGCCCACTTTTCCACCCTTTCCTCCCTAACCCCGGAGTTCAGAGTCAGAAGTGAAGTCAGGGATTTGGGGACCCCTTTTTATACCCTCCCCTCAACTGTCACCCTGGCACCTGGCCTTGGTCCCCTTCCAGGTTCTGTGTTCTAAAGTGGCAACTGCCAGCTTGTACTCCCATGAAAAATGGTTCTGCACATAACACTCTTCAAATGTTTTTTCTTCTGTGTTTCTGCTCCCACAGTTCTTTCTCTGGATGATGTGGATAGCATTCTTTCTCATGAGTCCCTCAGAATTGTCCTGGATCATTGCATTGCTGCTAGTAGAGAAGTCCATTACATTTGATTGTGCCATAGTGTATCCATCTCAGTGTACAATGTTCTCCTGGTTCTGCTCCTTTCACTCTGCATCAATTCCTGGAGGTTGTTCCAGTTCACATGGAATTCCTCCAGTTCATTATTCCTTTCAGCACAATAATATTTCATCATCAACAGATAACACAATTTGTTCAGCCATTCCTCAATCGATGGACACCCCCTCATTTTCCAGTTTTTTTTTCCACTACAAAGAGTGCAGCTATGAATATTTTTGTACATGTATTTTTCCTTATTATCTCTTTGGGGTACAAACCCAGAAGTGGTGTGGCTGGATCAAAGGCCAGGCAGTCATTTAAAGCCCTTTGGGCATAATTCCAGATTGCCTTCTGGAATGGTTGGATCAATTCACAACTCCACCAGCAATGCATTCTAGTAACTTTCTTATTTTCTCTCCTAGTAACAAGTCTAAGACAGAAGGGCAAGGACTAGGCAAACTGGGTTAAATAACTTGCCCATGGTCACACAGTTAGGAAGTGTCTCAGGCCAGATTCAAAGTCATATCCTTTCCACTCCAGGCCTGGTGCTTTACCCACTGAGTCAACTAGTTATCTCTACGTTGGAGATTTCTTAAAGCAGGATCCATCTGTACAGAGATCCCTGCAGTTGTTCCATTGCCCACTTGATCCCATATAGAGTTCTGTAGCTCCACAGCTGCTCCTGAGTCTGTTAGACTAAAGTTTCCAGGCAGAAATGCTCTTCAAAGAGCAAGCAACAGAATATTCAAACTTTCTAGCCAACACCCAACAAGACCACTGGAACTGTCTCCTCCCCACCCCCATTCCAATAACTTGGAACAAGAAACATTTCCTAGGAGGTGAAGGACAATCTTACACTCCCCTAACCCTTAGCTGAATACCACCTCTTTTTTCCTGGAAAATTTCATTCTAAAGAAGGGAGTGTCTCTGTCTCAGTTGGTTGTGTTACAATATGTGGATTTAGGAGCATCCTAGCACTGACCCAGAGGGGGAGGCTCCCCCACCCTCCCCAGCTTCTGGAGGGGGGAGTTGTTCATTCCAGGGAATTGCTGGAACTTGTATGCTTAGTTCTTAGAGAAAATATGCTTTCAAAGCATCGTCTTTGGTCTGAGCCTCAACAATGACCATCCTAGATGTTTGTCTAACAGTATAGGATGTGGATGTACCTTTTGGAGTTGTTTTTTTAACTTCCTATGAGGAAGGCAAGGTAGAACGTTAGACTTGAAAAGGTCCTGGTAACTAAGAATGTCATACCTTGAAGGGACCTTAGAATAAAGACTGTCAGAGCTGGAGGTGATGAGGAGAGAGGGTTAGAATACAGAATGTCAGAGGTGGGAGCAACCTTAGGACAGAATCTAGGATGTCAGAGTTGGAAGGACATTGAGAATGTAGAATGTCAGAATTAGAAGGGGATCTTAGAACATGGAATGTCAGACCCTTATAGAACTTTAAACCTGGAAGGAATCTAAGAACACAGAAAATAAAATGCCAGAGTAGTAGACTCTTAGCGTATGTGCTATAGAAATCCTAGTCAGAAGAGAATTTATTTTTTAAAATAAAATAAATTAATTAATTAAATTAATTTAGAATATTTTTTCACGGTTACATGAATCATGTTCTTTCCCTCCCCTCCTTCCTTCCCCTTTCAGAGCCAATGAGCAATTCCACTGGGTTTTACATGTGTCATTGATCAAGACCTATTTCCATATTATTACTATTTGCAATAGAGTGATCATTTAGAGTTTACATCCCCAGTCATATCTCCATCGAGCCATGTGATCAAGCAAAAATTTTTTCAGAAAGGACTTTAGAACAGGGAGAGGGATCTTAGAACACAGAATAGAGAATGTCAGATCTGGAAAAAATATCTATATATAGAGATGCAATCAGGTAGCAGACATTCTGTGGAAAGTTGCTACTTGGGGCAGCTAGGTGGCTTAGTGGATAAAGAGCCATGCTTGGAGCTGAGAGTTCTTGGGTTCAAATCTGGACTCAGATACATTTTTGTTATGTGACCCTGGGCAAGTCACTTAACCTCAATTGCCTAGCCCTTACCACTCTTCTGCCTGGAAATTGGTTCTTAGTATTTATTCTGTTTAAAAGAAAAAGAAAGCTGCTACTTGTTGAGTTGCTAATTATGAAAATAGCTGTGGATTCTAAGAACATTGATCAGGTTTAGGACAGGCCATTTGTTCCCACACAGAAAAGGGAATATGAAGCAATAAAGAATCACAGAGTGACTAGAAAAGGATCCAGTAACTTATCACTGCTTATGCAATAGGTTGGAAGACAGGTAGAGGAGATGCAGTTCCTGCCCTGAAGGATCTCAGAATCTGAGGAAATAGAGAAGGAATATATGTGTTTATTATATCTTGCTTGGCAAATAATTAGCGAATTGGTGACCAAAATAGACTGCATGGCCAAATTTATCAGGGACTATTGTATAATTTAAAAATATGCATGAAAGATGTTTTGTAAGGGGAGTTTTAAAGAATTCATTTTGTTCTATTGAGTCAAAATGCATTTTTTTTGTAGAAAATGATAAATATTGCATTTTCTGTACAGTCAATCATGTCTTTATATTTAGTTTTCTCTAGACATTGTTGGAGTGTTCTCTTCCCTTTTATGTGATTAAATGAGATAGCATATAACATTTTAAACAAATTTCAAAGTATTAGACAAATGTATTATTTATACATATATGCATATGCATGATAGTATTTTAAAATAATATGTATACACACATAAATTCATGTATATGTATGTATAAATGTCTTCATCAAGGACACCTTTGCTGAAGAGTATTCCTATGTATGTAAAATCAGTCTCACGAAGATCATACAAAGCTTAGAAACTAGGCATCTAGGTTGGTAGTTATGAGTATTCTTTCTCTCTCTTTTTTTTATCACTTTTTTGGAATAATAATGTCATCATCCTTGACTTTTCCATTCTTTGTGGCATCATTTCCTCCCTGAGATATCTCATGAAATGATTTCTTGCTGTTTTCTAGATTGTGGTGCTGGCGATCTGGATCGCTTCCATGTCTACCTTGGCTTTGGGCCAACTGTTCTTCCAGTTTTGCCTCTTTAAGTGATATTTTGATTTCTTTTTACAGCACATTGGGGACTCAGATGTTGGGGTCCATATTGGGTAGTTCCATTATCATTGATGATCAATCAATCAGTCAGTAGGTATTTACTGAGTGGCCAATATGTTCCAAGTACTGGGGATAGATGTTCAAAGAAAGAAATAATCCTTACTCACAATGAGCTGACATTCTAATGGAGGAGACAATAGGTATATGTAAAACCTACATAGCACAAATATGAAGTCAATAAATACCAACATGTATAAAGTAGTTAAATACAAGGTATATTGGGAGAGAGGGTATTTAGCAGCTGAGGTCAGCAGAAAAGACTTCATGCAAAAGATGGTGCTTGGGGGGCAGCTGGGTGGCTCAGTGGATTGAGAACCATGTGTAAAGACAGGAGATCCTGAGTTCCAATCTGGCCTGAGACACTTCCTAGCTGTATGACCCTGGGCAAGTCACTTAACTCCTATTCCCTAGCCCTTAATCACTCTTCTGTTTTGGAACCAATATTTATTATTGATTCTAAAACTGAAGGTAAGGGTTAAAAAAAATAAAAGATGAGGCAGAGGTAAGGAGGGACTGCATTTCAGAATTAGGAGTTCAAGTCAGTTCAAGAGCATGGAGATTGGGGTTCGAGTGTTGCACGTGAAATAAGTGTTGAAGTGAGTATGTGAAATAAGATGATGATAAATTGGGGCCAGGTTGTGGTGGGCTTTAAAAGCTAAGCAAAGAATTTTATTTTTTGTCCTAGAGGCTATAGGAAGCCACTGGAGTTGGCCAAACAGGGGAGTCACATGATCATATCTTCCCTTAAGGAAAATTACTTTGGCAGCAATGTGTAGAATGGAGTGGTGAGAGGATTGAGGAAAGTAGAACACAATTAGGAGGCTGTTGCAATATTCTAGGTGAGGGGTGATGAGAACCTGAAGGAACATGGTAGCTGTGTGAATCAGATTCAAGATGCATTGCATAGGCAGAAATGGCAAGATTTGGCACCTGATTGGATATGTGAAGGGAGAGTAAGGAGTCTAGGACAATGCTAAGATGATGAACTTGGAAGCCTGGAAGGGCAGAAAAGGGAAGTTTGTAATAGAGTTGGATTTTATAGTTTATGTATTGAGTTTTAGATTCTGGGTTCTAGATATCTGGGTGCCTAGGAGCAACAGTCTGAAATGTTCAATAAGTAATTGGTGATGCTGAATGGAACCCAGAAGAGAGAGGGACTGGATACATAGCTCTTGGAGTCAAGGCAAAGACATGGTTCATGGGATCAGATGAGGTTACCGAGAAATAGAGCTATAGTTAGGAGGTGCAAGATGGATCATGAGTCAGTGAATGAGCAGAAAAGGACATAACAGACAGGAAGAAGGCAAAGCAGGAGAGAGTAGTGTTGTGAAATCCAAGAGAGGGGAGAGTCTCTAGGAGGGAAGGGTGGCTGATGTCAAATGCAGCATATGGGTCAAGAAGGATGAGATTGTAGAAAAGACTATCGGATATGGCAATGAAGAGAGCACCGGTAACTTAGAAGAGAGCATTTTCAATTGACAGATGTGTTTAGATACAAGACAGCAAAGGGTTGAGAGGTGAATGATAGGAGAGGAAATAGACCACTATAGAAACATGGAGATAAATCTGTTCTATTTTCTGTTTTTTTTTTCTGTTTGTTGCCCTCATCCCTTTTTCCCTTATGAATGCCCTTGAGGGAGGTGACTGTTGACTTTCTCAGCGGGCAACGAAAAGACATTCTACTGCTTTTAATAGACACCAAGGTATTTTACAAATGAGGTTGCATTCTTAACTGGTGTTGCCCTTGGTCACCACGTGATTATAATTGATAAAGACATCAAAGATTCGATGGTTATAGTAATTTCTACTCTTCTGTCTCCTCACTGTGGCAACTACTTTATGTCTGTCAAACTTTTTCTGGGAAAGAGTAACAGGTGAGTTCAGTATCTTTTTTCATTTCCCAGTTTTTGGGAGCATCAACCATTCATTTGAATGGGTCAGATTGTAGGTATTACCATCATTTGTAGTATCTTCTCATTTTTACTCTTTTATCTGATCTGATATCGATTTTGTCTTTTGCTCTAAAGAGTCAGTGGTCTTATTGCCCAGAGATAGCTGGCTCTGATCTGACTCCTGCATTGGTAAGTAGTCTTTTCCTGACTATTAAGATGTAATCAATCTCATTAAAAACATTATTTTAAAAAAATTTATTTTATTTTTTTAAACCTTTATCTTCCATGTTAGAATCAATACTGTGTATTCCAAGGCAGAAGAATCGTAAGGGCTAGGCAATAAGGGTTAAGTGACTTGCTCAGGGTCACACAGCTAGGAAGTATCTGAGGTCAGATTTGAACCTAGGACCTTCCATCTCTAGGTCGGGCTCTCAATTCACTGAGCCATCCAGCTGCTCCTTAAGATTTATTTTAAAGTATTTTTCTATGGTTATATGATTCATGTTTTTTCCCTCTTCTTTTCCCTCCCTCCTCCCAGAGCCAACACACAATTTCACTGAGTTATACATGTATTATCAATCAATAACTATTTCCATATTATTCATTTTTGTAATAGAGTAATCGTTTAAAAACCAAAACCCAACATCCTATATCCATATAAACAAGTGGTAAAGTGTATGTTTAAAAAACATTCTTTTTAAAGACCAGGTCTAGTACCTTCTAATTTTCTTTTGGAAGGTATTTGTCATGTATATGTAAAAGGCTAAGGACAGGTAGGGGGCACAGGGGATAGAGCACTGGGCCTGGGGTAAAGAAGATTTTTTTTCCTGAATTTAAATTTAACCTTGGACACCTAGTTATGTGATTCTAGTCAAGTCATTTTACTATGTTTGACTCAGTTCCTCATCTGTAAAATGAGCTGGAGAAGAAAATGGCAAACCAGTCCAGTATCTTTTCCAAGAAAAACACAAATAGAATATGTTTGGGAATGCAGACTCTAAATGATCACCCTAGTGCAAATATCAATAATATGGAAATAGGTCTTGATCAATGATACATGTAAAACCCAGTGGAATTGTGCATCGGCTATGGGGAGGAAGGGGGGTTTGGAGGAGAGGGAAAGAACATGAATCATGTAACCAAGGAAAATTTTTCATAATTAATCAATAAAATTAAAAAAAAAAAAGAAAACCCCAAATGGGGCCATGAAGAGTCAGACACAACTGGAAAAACGATTCAATGACAATAATCAAAAGGCTCCTGGATAGTCTATAAAACTTTGGCTTCTTTCATTTTTAAGACACAAAATTCCACTTTCCAGAATATTTTCCATTGTCCTTCCATTATCCACCTTCTCATTGAAGTCAACAAGGTTCAAAGCCAATGCTGACTTGGTTGGAGGATCTTATTAAGTTTTTCTCTCTCTTTAAGTTTCTCTGTTTCTTTGTTCTCTGTAGCAGATGTTGGTCCATTAGCTGCAAATATCTTCATGGTGGTCAAGCTTCATCTTTTGCTAATCACAAACACTATAATATTAGATGACCAAACGTCCCATGAAATGATGTGCTTCATTGTCTCTGTGCACACAATGAAAACAACTCTGCCAACTTCTTTATTTTTCTCTCCTAGAAGAGAACCTGTTAGTCATCCTTCCATTTAGCTACAATTCCCTTTGGTCTTCTGGTTTCATTTATTATAAAACTATCAATATTGATGTGGTTAAGTTCTTCCAATGATCTGTCAACTTGGTCATTGAACCAAGATGCTCCATTAAGAGTCCCTGCAGCTAAATTAATGTTAATAAACATTCTAAAACTGCATGACTTGTGGTATCCTATGCTATTCTTCTTCTAAAACTACCCATATCACAGCAGAAGCAAAAAGAAGCTGCAATAATAAGATCCAGGGACATTTTGTAATTTTCTTTGCTCCATAGGTTGCCACAACTAAAGAATCCATCACTTGGTGGCTAGTTTAATGATGATGATGTTCTTGGCACTGAGCTAGGCTAGTCTGGACAGTGGCCACTCTCTTAATGGGATAGTACTAGAGATTTTTTAGCAATGGCAGAACATTGGTCCACCAGCATGGCTTTCGAGAACCTAGCATCATCTTTGTGCCATGATGAGGCATAAAGGGTTTTGTTGAGTTCTGGAAACCATCATCTTTCTCTGTCTCTCTTTTTCTATCTCCAGGTAGCTATAATAAACTATTGTATGTATATATGTATATATAATATTGTTTTAACTTTATTATATTTTATTTGGTATCACCTTTATTTCCAAATATATAGCCTTCCCTTTCTCCTCCTCAGAGTGTAGCCCTTATAATAAATAACTAGTTACAGTTAATAAATTATACATACAGTACATATATATGTATACACATGTTATATATAACATGTTATCATATAATACAAAACATAATATTTTATATTATATATTCTAGATATATTCTATATTATGTAGTCTATTATATTATAATATTATGATGTATTATTATATATTATAAATATAGATTACTCTCTATATAGAGATAGAAAGTCAGAGACAAAGAGAGACAAAGGCAATATAACAAAAATAAACAATACAAAAACCAAGTCTGAGAGTGTATTCAATGTTTACATCCCCACTTCTGGGAAGAAGGGAGTAAAGTACATTTTTCTCATCTTTTCCTCAGGAACAAACTGAATGAATATATTTATGACTATATAATCTTCAAAGAATCTCTGAATTTTGAACTTTATTTAGGCCTGAAAATGAATGCATCTGTGAAATGAGGCAGTTGGATTAGATTAGATTAGATGACATTCTATGGCTCAGCATTTTGGCTGTCTCATGTCCTGCTAAGTAGGCAGTGGTCTTTTCTTCCATGATTATGATCAAGGGTGACTCTGGTTAACAGCTTTCCCAGAGGAGCCATTGAGTGTCATTGAGCTGTCTGGGGTGGGTAGCATTCACCACAGATGCATTGTCTTGTCTTATTTGAACCCTGGGCTCCTCACCAGCTAGATGTTCTCACCCCTTTCTGAGATCTGTGAGCAGATAATGGTGTTCTCTTAGCTTAGTGAGAAGGGAGAGGCAGGGAGGGATCCCTGGGAAATGGGGATTGCTCCAAAGCTAATTGCTAGTCCAGGGAGAGATATTTTATGAATTGCTTGAAAAATCATTAATTATTACAGAGGTTCTGGGAGTAGTGGTTCATTCCTGTAATCCTTGGCGAACTTAATGGGGCACCAATATGATGAGTCTCCAGGCTTGGGGCACTACCAGGTTGCCATGGAGAGGTGAAATGGATCAGGCCATGGTTTCCCTGGTGATTAGTGGTATTGGTCCTTTGAGTGATTGCTGCGATTCCAGCTTAGGTGAGATTGGGAGATTCAGTATTAAAAGTAAATAAATGGAGACAGCTAGGTAGTTCAGTGGAGTCAAGTCTGAAGACAGAAGGTCTTGGGTTCAAATTTGACCTCAGACACTTCCTAGCTGTGTGAACCTGGGCGAGTCATCCTTATTGCCTAGCCCTTACTTCTCTTCTGACTTGGAATGAATACACAGTATTGTTTCTAAGATGGAAGGTAAGGATTAAAAAAAAATTAAATAAGCAAATAAAAGTAAAAATAAAAAAGATAAATAGATAAATTAACAAATAAACTAATGAATGAATAGATACAGAGGCAACATTAAACAGTGGACAGAAACCTAGAGTTACAATTCCAAATTTACACACTAAGGTATCACCTTATACCCATCACATTGACTAATATGACAGTAAAGGAAAGTGATAAATGTTGGAGGGGTGAAATGGTCCCTGTTTGCAAAGAGTCAGTCTAGAAAAATGGAAAATTTGGGAATCAAAACAGTTCAAAGGAAATACATGAATGCAGGTATTAATTTTTATAAAGTGTCTACACTCTGAAGTGCATCATTGTCTGCTATGTGATGACGAACTCCAGTTTCTAACAAGGGGCTTCCCAATCTAGTCTTATTTGACTTGCTTTAATGAGTAGATAAGGAACATTTTAAATAACTACACGGTTTCCTTGCAAATGGGGTTTGTCAAAGCAATATTTCTATTCTTGTGTTGATACTTCTTTCTCCTCTTCTTTTTCAATCTTTTTTCTTTTCTCTTCTTTCCCTTTTTTTTCCTTTCCCTCCAAATACATTTATTGAGCACTTTCTGTGTGCAGGGAGCCCTGTGCTAGTCAACAGGGGGAATACAAAGATTAAAAAAGGACCCTGCCCTCAAGGAGCTCAAAGTCTAGTGGAGCAAAATAAGGCAAGACATAGATTACTACACAAAAATAGGCCAGAGGCATCTTTATGAATGAACAATTCCTTTTCTTCTTCCTCTTCACCCGATAATTTGTGGTAGGCAATTGTGTTATTACAGAAAGGTCAGGATTCTCCCCTTTTGCCTTGGGGAAGGGGTGAAGGGCTCCATTTTCCATCCCTACCTTAGAAAGGTAAGTGTTCTGGACTTTGGAG